>NW_016107427.1:3049228-3086114 GCF_001604975.1 Cebus imitator | reverse complement strand
TTTTTTGAGACAAAGTCTCACTCTTGTTGCCCAGGCTGGAGTGCAGTGGTGCAATCTCAGCTTACTGCAACCTTCACCTCCTGGGTTCAAGCAATTCTCCTGACTTAGCCTCCTGAGTAGCTGGGATTATAGGCATGTGCCACGCCCAGCTAATTTTTGTGTTTTTAGTAGAGATGGGGTTTCACCATGTTAGTCAGCCTGGTCTCAAACTCCTGACCTCATGATCCGCCCACCTCAGCCTCCCAGCATGCTGGCATTACAGGCTTGAGCCACTGCGGCCGACCGAGAGGGTCTTATCTTAAAAGTGCAAAGTCAATGCCAGACTGGTGATGAAGTCACCTGCGTCAAGGTTCCAGAGCAGTCCTCCTTCTTATAGTGCCTCAAATTATATTTGTTTGCTACCTGTTGCCTAGAGTCTTAAAAGTTTCTGTTCAGCTATTATCCTGACAGATGATTCAGAAAAAAAAGAAAAAAATCATGTTGATCAGTGCTCAAATTGTAAATCAACTGTCTCCAAACCAACCTCACCTTTCAGGAGGTTCAACCACAATGGGGGAACCAGGACAGCGCTAATGATCTCTTTTAGAGTGCAAGGTGCATGAGAAACAAATGGGTGCTCAAAGAACCACCCAGCAAAAACAAGGACTCCCACACAGCTAGAAAAAGATGGGCTGTTCTGAAGACATGGGAAAAGGCAGCTACTAGCACATAAAATGATACCGTCACTGCAGAAACCTGTCTGGCAGTTCCTCAAAAAGCTATAACAGAGTTACCACACCCTGCTATTCCACCCTGTGGTAGATACCCAGAAGAACCGAAACATACATCTGTCCAAGGTAGATACCAGAAGAACTAAAACAAACATCTATCCGACATAGATACCCAGAAGAACTGAAACATACATCACACATAAACTTCCATATGAATGCTCATATCAATCAGCATTATCCATAACTGCCCAAACAACCCAAATGCCTGTTTGTTGACCCTTCACTGCTGACTTAGACTCTCTGACACCAGAAGACCGATAAGTCAAAGCTCAAAACTGGCACCTTATTCTTCCACATGCAGAGTCACATAGTTCTACGACTGGGATACTGTAAGTGTCGTCTAGTGACAGACTCTTCTCAGAAGACAAAACCGAAGGTCATATATGCAAGAATACAGGGTTAGTCAGTGGCAGAAGCAGCAATGGACACAGGGCCTCAGCCCCACCTGGCCTTTTCTGCACACCACACTGCCTCCATGTGTTGGTGTCAGTGTGTGGAGAAGGAGGGGTCGGCAGGTCAAGAGCAGCCACGGTCACTGGCAGAAAGGTGCTCTGCTGGTAACTTTGTGCAACTGGGAACGTCCCTGGAAGACTAAGCTGCATCCAGTCCTGCCCCCAAATTATCAATAATCGAAAAATAATTCTGATGCTGCAATTATTATCTAAGATTATTCAAATGCATAAACCAGAGACAAGGAGTACAATCATGATTTTCAAATCACTGAAAAGCAGAAAAAGCATTTAGAAAAGTTTTCGCTGACAGGTTAAGCAAGTCAATCTTCACAGGACTGTGAAGATTTACATCTCTTTTATGCTTTTCATTTGCCCTCTTATCCAAGTTATTGGAAACAATCACATTTCTTATCAATGTGCTATCATTTATCACAGTTCAGTAGAAAGTTCATAAAATGTAAAGTAATTAGAGCAGATGCTACTATTCCAACCTTGCAGATGTCCAAAGAACTGACATCCCGGAAAGTAGATTTGCTGGGCCCAGACTCCTCGGCACTATGCTAACCTATCATCAAAGATAGAAATTTAACCATTTCAATGTTTAAATAAATTCCTGGTTCCCAGCTTTAGCTTAGGGTACAGAAAACTGATAACAGCTACCCTATTCTTTTTGGGGGCAGAGAGGTAGATAATTCACCAAAATCACAGCTTTTCTTGAACACATTAGAGAGCTAAGGCTGGACATCAGCCAACCAATATGAAAAATGAGAAAAGGCAGCAGCCTGAAAGCAGATACATGAAGCAAGAACTTGCTCATCTGGGGCATATGCTGGACACCATATAACGCAGCAAAAAGAAAAAAAGAAAGAAAAAAAATCTAGCTAAAATATTTAACAAATCACAAAATCAGTGGTTGCCTTAGGCTGGTGATAAGTGGAGAACTGGATTACAGAAGGATGGAGTGAAGGAGATCTGGAGGAAGGAATAGGAGTTCCACAACCTAATTGTGGTGGATAAGCAGCTGTATACCTTCGTCAAAACTTACAGAACTGCAAAAAGGTTAAAAAAAAAAGAATGAATTTATATAAAATTTTTAAAAGAACATTTGTTTTAGAAGGAAAAGGATCCATTTGACAGCTCACCCATGGTCTCTGTTATCTATACCACAGAATAGTCTTGGTATTTGAGACACATAAGCCCCAGTGCCTCTGCAAATCAGCACTTTAATAAAACATTCTTCCCAGTCGAATTCATTAATGTGCATATATAAGGGCCCACTATTCAACTCTTCGTAAGAGTTCCTACGTAAACCACCACCAGCACAGGAAAACAAAGCCACACTGAGCTTGAATGCTGGGCGACAGGGTAGCTTCACTCACTAGCCCACTGCCTCACCAGCCTGCCAGCCAGCAATTCAGGCAGCTCAAATTCACAACCAGCAAAATGACAAATCGCATAGATCAGACACCTCTGGGGTCACTTGCAAGGAGAAGAAAACAGAAATCATCAAATTTGCAAATGCCATCTGTTAAAAGACAACCTTCAAACAATGTTTTAAAAGGGAGAGCAATGCAAGCCTGCTACAACTGTAGGTGCCATGATGAACGTGCAGACTTCTGCCCCGCACTGGACAAAGCACTGGGCGGAGTAAGGAGCAGCCAGAAAACACCACAATCTCAGCATCCACCCACAACAAGTATCACCAAGTTTTAAGAGATTAAGAAAAAAATGTCTACACAGGACCTGTCCCATTAGGATTTCAATAAAAGAAGGATAATGCCATGAGGAAAATAAAATTTTCTCTCTCTTTAATAGCAGAGAATTTGCCTAAGAGCAGCATGGGATAATAATAATAATACAGAAGAGATTAAAGATCAATGTAAAAAAAAATAACAGTCTGAAATTAAATAATGAAAACTTAAAGCTGTTGGCACTTTAAATTATCCCAAGCATTAAGAGGAATGTGGCTCTGCGGCTGCAAATTCTGCCTTTCTTTCCTGTAAATAATTAAGACCAAGCTGTGCTGGAGATAAGACTTCCTCAGATAACCCTCCTGGGAATGTAGCAATCTGTAAACAGGCAAATCACTGTGGCATCCACACTGGTCTTGTATGGAAATTGTTGGGATCCTGCTGGAACTTCTCTGTCTCTGCGTATATAATTCTTCACTTTGGAACACTGACCCCACTGGTTTGGAGGTGGTGTTTCTGAGTGGCCATTGTCAAGCTCTGTGCACAAATAAACTCTATACTTGGTCACACTTTCTGAATCTCGTTGTTCAAGGCTAAGTCACAGCAATGTATTGATTGAACCATTTCACTGACTTCAGAACAAAGAGCTCAATACTCACTAGTACATTCCACCTCTTTTTCTTTTTTTTTTAGACAGAGTTTCACTCTTGTTGCCCAGGTTGGAGTGCAATGGCACAATCTTGGCTCACTGCAACCTCCCAGGTAAGTAGGATTACAGGTGCCCACCACCACACTCAGCTACTTTTTTCTATTTTTAGTAGAGACAGGGTTTCACTATGTTGGCCAGGCTGGTCTTGAGCTCCTGACCTCAGGCAATCCACAGCCTCAGCCTCCCAAAGTGCTGGGATTATAGGCATGAGCCACTCTGTCTAGCCACATTCCACCTCTTTCTATATTAAGTAATTTTTGGGGGGGTAGGGGATGGAGTCTTGCTCTGTCACCCAGGCTGGAGTGAAATGGCGCAATCTTGGCTCACTGCAACCTCTGCCTCCCAGGTTCAATCAATTCTCCTGCCTCAGCCTCCCAAATAGCTGGGATTACAGGTGCGCATCACCACACCTGGCTAATTTTTTTTTGTATTTTTAGTAGAGACAGGGTTTCCCCATGTTGGCCAGGCTGGTCTCGAACTCCTGACTTCAAGTCATCCACCTACCTTGGCCGCCCAAAATGCTGGGATTACAGGCATGCACCACCATGCCTGGCCTCTATACTAAGAAATTACTTAGTCCCTGGACTTTATCCCTTATGACAGTTTTGATATGGAATTTTATCGTAACACCCAGGGAAAGCTTTACTTTATTACCTTTTAGGAGAATTTTACTGAAGAGACAATTTAGGTTTTTGGAATTATATAATTATACTAAAACGATAGCAAACAGCTCAGTTTAACCTTAGCTTAAGGCTTTTAGTTTAGCTAGCTAGACAGTAAAATTATGATTCTCAGTAAAAGGAGCTAAACTTAGTTGTTTTTTTCCCTGTCAAGGTACATAACTACACAGAACATGAAAACTCTTCTGTTTCCTTTATATCATTCATTCTCAATAACTGATACTTATCAGAATCACCTGGGGTGATTTTCAAAAATAAACACACCTGGTACCTATCCCAGATCTATGGAATCAGGTTCTCCAGGGTACAGCCTAGCATTGCTGTCTGAAAACACTCCAGAGAGATGTTTACACACACTGAACCCTGACTGTAACACCAGTCTCTACAACAGTCACTACAGTTGAAAAGAATCATAAGCACACTTCATTTTATCACTTTCGATTTAATGTGCTTTGCAGATACTGGTTTTTTGTTTTGTTTTGTTTTGTTTTTTACAAATTGAAGGAAGGTGGCAACCCTGCATTGAGCAAATTTGTTGGCACCATTTTTCCAACAGTATGTGCTTACTCCACATCTCTGTGTCACATTTTGGTAATTCTTGCAGTACTTCCAATTTTTTCATTATTATTACATCTGTTATGGTCATCTGTGATGAGTGATTTTTGATGTGACCACTGTAATTGTGTTGGGGCACCATGAACCACACCCATATAAGACAGCAAATTTGATCAGTGCATGTTACTTATCTTCTGACTGTTCCAATGATTGACCATTCCCATCTCTCTCCCTCTCCTAGGGCCTTGCTATTCCCTGAGACACAACAATATTGAAATTAGGCCAATTAATTACCCTACAATGACCTCTAAATGTTCAAGCAAAAGGAAGAGTTGCACGTCTGAAATCAAAAGCTAGAAATGATTAAGCTTAGTGAGGAAGGCATGGCCAAAGCTGAGACCTGCTGCAAATTAGACCTCTTGCACCAAACAGCCAAGTTATGACTGCAAACACAAAGTTCTTGATAGAAATTAGAAGTGCTACTCCAGTGAACACATGAATGGTAAGAAAGCAAAACAGCCTTACTGCTGATATGGAGAAAGCCCAAGTATTCTAGATGAAGATCAAAAATCAGCCAGAAAAAATGCTCTTCAATTCTATGAAGACTGACAGGGTTGAGGAAGCTGCAGAAGAAAAGCTGGAAGCTCATACAGGTTGCTTCATGAGGTTTAAGGAAAGAACTTGTCTCTATAGTATAAAAGTACAAAATACAGCAGCAAGTGCTGATGGGGAAGCTGCAGCAAGTTATCCAGAAGATCTAGCTAAGATAATTGTTGGAGGTGGTTACACTAAACAAGAGATTTTCAACATAGACAAAACAGCTTTCTATTGGAAGAAAGCGCCATCTAGGACTTTCACTGCTAGAGAAAAGTCAAGGTCTGGCTTCAAAACATCAAGACAGGCTGACTCTCTTGTTAGGGGCTAATGGTGCTGGTGACTTTAATTGAAGCCAAAGCTCATTTAAAGCCAATGTTCATTTCCCATTCTGAAAATCCTAGAGCCCTTAAGAATTATGCTAAATATACTGTTGCCTGTGCTCTAGAAATAGAAAAACAAAGCCTAGGTAACAGCACATCTATTTACAGCATGGTTTACTGAATATTTTTAAGCCCACTGTTGAGACCTACTGCTCAGAATAAAAGATTTCTTTGAAAATACTACTGTTCATTGACAATGCACCTGGTCAATCCAGAGCCATGATGGAGATATACAAGGAGAGTAATGTTGACTCCATGCCTGCTAATATAAGATCTATTCTTCAGCTCATACATCAAAAAGAAATTTCAACTTTTGAGTTCTACTTTTTTTTAAGAACTACATTTCATAAGGCTACAGCTGCTACAGACAGTGATTCCTCTGATAGACCTGGGTAAAGTAAACTGAAAACCTTCTAAAAAGGGTTCACCATTCTGGATGCCATTAAGAATATTCATGATGCAAGGGAGGAGAGCAATAAAACAACATTAACAGGAGTTTGGAAGAAATTGATGTCAATCCTCATGGATGACCTTGAAGAGTTCATGACTTCAATAGAGTAAGTAACTACAGACATGGTAGAAACAATGGATGAGTTCCTTCTCATGGAAGAGCAAAGAAAGTGATTTCCTGAGATGGAATCTATTCTGGGTGAAGATGCTAAGACGTTGTTGAAATAAGAACAAAGGATTCAGAATATTACATAAACTTAGTTGACAAAGCAGCAGCAGGGTTTGAGAGGCCTGACTCCAATTCTGAGAGATGTTTTACTATGGAAAAAATGTTATCAAACAGCATCACATGGTACAGAGAAATCTTACATAAAAGGAGAGTTAACAGATGTGGCAAACTTCATGGTTGCCTCATTTTAAGAAATTGCCACAGCCACCCAGACCTTCAGTAACTACCATCCTGATCAGTCAGCGGCCATCAATATCAAGGCAAGACCCTCTACCAGCAAAAAATTGTAACTTGGTGAAGGCTCAGAGTTCATTAGGATTTTTAGCAACAAAGTATTTTCTAATTAAAGTTTGTACATTGTTTTTCAGACATATATATTGTACATATATATTGTACATATATATATATTGTACATATAACAGACTACAGTATAGTGTAAACACAATTTGCATATGCACTGGGAAACCAAGAGCTTCATGTGACTCATTTGCTGTTGCGATATTTGCTTTATTGCAGTAGTCTGGAACCAAACATGCAGTATCTCCAAGGTATACTTGCACTTACTTGTTACAATTCCAGCCAGAGCAAAAACAAACTGATTTTCATCTGAATTAAGCTCCTTGACATCACCATCCAGTGACTTCACAAAACTCTCCATTGTTTGACCAGTGATGCTGAAAAACTTCAAAGCTTTATCCTGAAAGTTTGGAAAGCATAGTGTCATATCTTTTACAGACACTAGTGTGAAAACATTTTAAAGCGCAGGATATAGAAGATTCTAGTTTTAATCATAGAATATCGTAAAATGTATTCCCTCATTAAAAGTTCCCATTAAAAGAGCACAGAAAGCAGCTTGAGTCATGCAGGAGCAGGAAAAACTACCCTGAAGATTGGTGGACTCTTCATATGCATATTATGAAATAGGACAAATGTACACAATCATGAAGGTAAATGAGAAGAATTCGCTGAAAAAATGTAAGTAAAATATACTAGAAAAACATGCTGTCTATTTGCTCTGGGCATTAAACCAGAGGTGTTCAAACCTTTAGCATGACTTTAAAAAAAAAAAAATCTTAATGGAAACACGTGAAAGAGAAGAATACTGGCTCCTCTGGTAGGTTAAATCTTCATTACTTGGCAAAAAGCATTTCCAAGTTTGAACCCTTCAGTTACTTTCTTTGGGGTGCTAGGGTTCTGAAGAAGAATTTTAAAACAAATGCACATTTTAACATAGTTTAAAAAATAGAAAAATTTGCATTTACAAATGATACAAGAAAACTTCAAGGATGATAAAAAATAATCTAAAACTGGGTTGTGGTGATGGTTAACACAACTCTAGAAATCTGCTAAAAAACACTAAATTAGGAGGCTGGGGCAGGAGAATTGCCTGAACCCGGGAGGCGGAGGTTGCGGTGAGCCGAGATCGCGCCATTGCACTCCAGCCTGGGTAACAAGAGCGAAACTCCGTCTCAAAAAAAAAAAAAAAAAAAAAAACACTAAATTGTACATTTACAATTTTATAGTATGTAAATTAAACCTAATAAAGCTCAATCAACTTTTTAAAACACATTTAGTCTTTCTACCTAAAGTCAAACACAACTGTTATTTCTATCACCCGTAAGTAATTTACCACTGGTTTCCTGACACACATCCCCCTCTTCACTCTCATTTCCAGTCGTGATCACACCATCCTCCCACAGTCAAACACCAGTCTTTTTTGGCCCCTCTTGTCCCCTCCAGGTGCTCACTCCACCTTGCCATCACATCTGCCTCCACTGCCCTGGATCTCACACATGTTCCTTCTTTCCCATCTCCCCTGCTGAGGGCCGAGCTCACTCCAGCCAGACCAGCTGGAATGACCACCTCATCAGTCATCCTGTCTAGACCCAAGGTGCCACAACTCCACCTCAATTCACCCTCACTCACTGTCAGGTGAATCTTCCTAGAATTCTGCTCTTACTCTATCACTCTTTTACTGGAAAACCCTTAGAGAAAACCTAGTCCTACCACCTACAGGAGAAATCATCAACCTGGTATTCAAGGTCCCAAAATCACATTCCAACCTACCTTTAAGCTTTATCTCCCCACTACTTTCTTACATTAACTCTCCACTGTGTCAACTGACCTACTCACTGTCCTAAAACAAACTCAGCTGTTTTCTGCCATTTCTACTTGTTCATCAAGGCCCATTTCAAATTTATCATTTTCTGTGAAGTTCCCTGATAAATACCCACATGCATGCACACTTGTATGTGCACACATGTACACACATACACACACACACGGTTGAACCTTGAACAAGGGTTTGAACTGTGCAAGTACACTTACACAAGAATATTCTTCAGTAAAAGTTACACCAAGTGTGTCTGCCTCTCCAGCATCCCCTTCCACCTCCCCTACCTTTACCACTCCTCAGACAGCACGGCCAACCACTCCTCTTCCTCCTGCTCTTCAGCCTACTCAGCTTGAAGATGATGAGAATGAAGACCTTTATGATGATCTAACATATAAAAAACATGTTAACCAACTATTTAAGTTATCAGTAAGGCTTCCAGTCAACAGTAGGGAGAGTCAAAAGTTCTACGTGGCTTTTCAACCATGCAGGGGTCAGCACCCCTAACCTCCACATTGTTCAAGGGTCAACTGCATCTATGTGTATGTGAATGTATAAACGCATATATACATCTACATACATGTATATCTGTTAGATAACATACAATATTCAACAAATACTACATTAACCATGAGATAATATATAAAAGCACTTTTGATCTTGTTAAACTCATACACATGTAAAATATTAATATTAAAGTGGTAACATATCCACATATACCACAAGGGCTCCTGGAGAGAAGGGATCCGATTTCATTCACTCTAAGGTAGGTTACAATGAACCATATAAAATTGGTATTCAATAACTAGCTGATGAATGAACAAAAGAAAATTGAAAGAAAGATATGGACTTAGTCATGCCTGTAATCCCAGCACTTTGGGAGGCCAAGGCAGGCAGATCACGAGGTCAGGAGTTCATGACCAGCCTGACCAACATGGTGAAACCCCATCTCTACTAAAAAATACAAAAATTAACCAGGCATGGTAGCACACACCTGTAATCCCAGCTACTCAGGAGGCTGAGGCAGGAGAATTACTTGAACCCAGGAGGTGGAAGATGCAGTGAGCCAAGATCACACCGCTGCACACCAGCCTGGGCAACAGAGCAAGACTTCATCTCAAAAAAAAAAAAAGAAAGATGGGCTTAGTCTTTAAATGCCTTAATGCTCTAAGTTACACAAGCATTAATCAACAACATCTAGAGAGCCTGCTGACCATACTTACTCCTCCCAAAATGGCCTTGACGACTTCCTCACTGCTGGAGACGCCCCACAAGAGGGTACAGGCTGCTGCTCCCATTTCTGTACAATACTCTGCCTGCTGCAGGAGTTGCTGCTTCGCTTCATTCAACTGCTGTCGAACAGCCAGTTTCTCCTGAAAGCAAAACAAAATCAGAAAAATAAATAACAGCATTCAGCCTTGAACTATCTTTATTATATTTCCTCTTTCACCAAGATTTACTAAAGAAACGCAAATATAATTATAGAAAATAGTTGTAAATGAAAGCTAGTCCTGAGAGCCATAATCCATATCTACAAAAGAAACTTGAAAGGCAAAAATACTTGAGAAATATCTGAGGAAAGAACATTCTACTATATTATGGTTGATAGACCCACAGATCTGAATTCATCTGCTTTAAGTAACTACATGAAATATCTCAAGTCCCAAGTGACTATACCCAGAACCAGCACCAACAGAGATTTCTGAACAAAGTAACAACCTCACATAGCAGTTTACCCTATGAGCAACAACATTTTTCTTTTACCCAGAGAGCAACAACATTTCTAAGACAGGGGACTGCCTCCTCCAAATGGTTCACTCCATTATAAAAAAAAAAAAAAGACATCTGCCAGAGGCAGATGCAAAACAAAAGGCACTTGGACATCAGGATTTGTGAAAAAGCAGTACTTTAGAAAAACTCATCCTATATAAACATATCCTTAAGTCCTCATAAGAATATTCCCAAAGGTGCCTGTAAATATAAAATATACAGCTGTGAAGCTAAACAAGGAAAGAAAACCTAAAACCTAAGCCCAGGTAGGAAAGATGGGAGCAGGGGCAAAAGGAAATGTGAAGGCTGGGAGTCCTATTCACGCCCTGCCACCGCAAGCCAGTGCCAGTCTAACAAGAAGATGGAGGCTAGGGAGAGTTTCCTACTCTGCCACCAGCAACATCTGAGACCACCTGGAGCTGGGCAAGTCTCTGCCATGGCTCTCTTCACAAGGGAAGTGCAGGGAATGGCCCTCCCGATGCAGCCCCTCTGACAACACAAACACCCTCAAGGATTCACCCTGTGTGTACCACTAGAGTGATGTGGGGCTTCCTGGCCTCTCCAACCGTCAGCACCAGGTACCGGAAATTCCCTCAAAAGGTGAGATTTAATAAGACAAAAACTGAAATGTATAAAACCCTAGTTAAATTCATTTATACCAAATGTAATAGTTACATAAACCACAAAGTTAAAGTACATTAAAGGTTGCAGATTTTTCTCTTAGAGAGAGGAATACAAGACAAAGTAGAGGGGACTTTTCACCCCCTGGAGGAAAAAGGGAGCTTTGGGGCCACAAATCAAAACTGTGGACCTCATAACTTAGATTAGGGTGGCCCACTCATATTTACCTGGAGACAATGCATTTGGCAGAGATTCATACACATTCATACACATATACGTGTGTATATATGTATACATGTATATGTATACGTGTATATATGTATGTATACATGTACATATGTATGAATGTGTATGAATGCTAATATTGCATCATGTGATTTGTCACCTCTGGGTTTTGAATATCTTCATTATAACAACAATCTGGACTCCTAGATTCATCCTCCCAGTGTTTGTAGCTGAACACAAGTCATGGTGACACATGAAAAAAAATATGTCATAGCACTTCCTTTTGGAATTCTACTTTTTCTCACACTTAAGCAGTCTGCATCTTAATTAGTCAGGGTATGGTGGTTCTTCTGCACGACCACAAAAAGACTGCTGAGAATAAGCAGGCAGGACCCTCCTCACTACAGTCACATTTGGTAATTGCAGGAGGATATGCTCCAACACAGGGTTCCACACGTAATACAATAGTATCAAAATAACTCAAGAAGATCATAGCATTCCCAGGAACATCAAAAATAAGAACAATTTTTTAAAGTGCAAGACCTATACAATGAAAACTATAAAACATTATTGAGAGAAAGTAAAGAAGAGCTAAATAAAGAGGTATACCATGTTCAAAAATTGCAAGAATCAATATTGGTAAGATGTCGACTCTTCCCAGACTGACCTACATATTCAACATAATCCCTATCAAAATTTCAGCAGACTCCTCCTGTACAAGGTGATAATCTGATTCTAAAATTTCTACAGTAATGCAAAAGACTCAGAATATCTAAAAAATTGTTTGAAAAAGAAGAACCATGTTAGAAAACTAACAGTGCCTGATTCAGAGGAAGAAACAAACTAATTATAAACCTACCAAAATAGAACTAGTGTGACACTGGCATAAGGATGGACATATAGATCAGTGAAACACTGACCTGTCACTTGATTTTAATGAAGGTGCCAGTGCAATTCAACGGAAAAAGGAGAGTCTTTTCACAATTGATGCTAAAAAACAACGGAAGACTTCGTTCCTGGCCATGGTGGATATGTTTCCTCCACAGGGATTTTGTTGGGTCAGTGGAGGAGGTGTGCTGGGTCTTAATATCTGCTTATGATGTGAGGAGGCTGGGCCAGGAAAGAGTCCTGACAGTAGCAACATTTGAACTCTAGAGGAAAAAGACCCTAGCCTCCTGGTATAGGCACAAC
This sequence comes from Cebus imitator, assembly GCF_001604975.1. Taxonomy (NCBI): domain Eukaryota; kingdom Metazoa; phylum Chordata; class Mammalia; order Primates; family Cebidae; genus Cebus; species Cebus imitator. The sequence goes on along the minus strand of NW_016107427.1, from coordinate 3,073,681 downwards.
TGTTGGAGAATATTGAATTACTTTGTTGTTTTTGAGATAAGGTCTCACTCCGTTGCTCAGGCTGGAGTGCAGTGGCATGATCTCGGCTCACTGCAACTTCTGCCTCCTGGGTTCAAGCGATTCTCCCGCCTCAGCCTCCCGAGTAGCTGAGATAACAGGCGCGTGCCACCACGTCTGGCTAGTTTTTGTATTTTTAGTAGAGATGGAGTTTCACTGTGTTGGCCAGGCTGGTCTCAAACTCCTGACCTCATGATTCGCCTGCCTTGGCCCCTTCTCTTCATTTTTTAAAATGAATTACATGTTTTGTACTAAAGACAGGGTTTCACCATGTTGCTCAGGCTGGTCTCAAACTCCTGGGCTCAAGCAATCCTCTGGCCTCTGCCTCCCAAAGTGCTTATAGGCATGAGCCACCAGTGCTTGTTTTCTCAGATACATCCAAGTTGCATGCGTCACTAGTTTGCTTCTTTTTATTGCTTCGTATTCCATGGTATGTATATGTTGCAATTTGTTTAGCCATTTCTCCACTGAAAGAAGTTTAGATAGTTTCCAAGTTTTTTTTTTTTTGTTACTAATGAAGACACTAGGAACACCCATTTATAGGTTTTTGTGTGAGTATGTGCCTTAATTGTTCTGTGATAAATGCCCAAGAGTACAATTACTGGGTTGTATGGCATGTGCATGTTTAGTTTTGGAAGAAACTGCCCAGTTGTTTTCCAGAGTGGCTGTACCATTTTATATTCCCACCAACAATGTATGAGTGATTCACTCTCTCCATATCCTACCCAGTATTTGGTGTTATCTCTATTTTTAATTTTAGTTATTTTGACAGGTGTATTGTGGTTTTAATTTGCATTTCCCTGACAGCTAGTGATGGTGTACATTGTTTCATGCACTTATTTTCTGTCTGCATGTTCTCTTTTATGAAACTTTTTTTCATGTCTTTTGCCCATGTTCTAATTGGACTTTTTTTTTCCTTTCTTCCCATTTCATTACTGTTTTTCAAAGTTGCCTTAACTATTCTTTTTTTTTTATTTTTGAGTTTGAGCTCTTGATATATTCTAGATATAAGTCCTTTGCTGAATATATGGTTTGCAGGTATTTTCTCCCAGTTTCTAGCTGGTGATTTTATATTCACAGGTTCTTTCAAAAAGCAAATGTTTTAAATTTTGATGAATTCCAATTTACTGATTTCTTATCCCAGCACTCTGGGAGGCCCAAAGCAGGAGAATCGCTTGAGCCCAGGCATTCAAGACCAACCTGGGCAACACAGTGAGACCCCATCTCTATTAAAAAAAAAAAAAAGTTTTAATTGTTTTAAAGATTATACTTCAATAGAATTGTTCTTGTAAAAAAATTAATTAATTAAATTTAGCTGGGTGTCATGGCACATCTCTGTAGTCCAGTCACTCTGGAGGCCAAGGAGGAGGATCGCATAAGCCCAGGAGATGGAGATGCAGCAACTATTATTGCACCGCTGCACTCCACCCTGGCAACAGAGCAAGACCTTGTCTCAAAAGAAATAAAAACAATAAGTTTCTAGAGTCCCACCTTATAATCTGTACAGGCCTGGACAGAGACACCAAAAAACACCACAGATAAGGCAGCTGCCAGAAGAGAAATGATCTTGTTATGGTAAATTGCAGGAGCTTCCCTCTGCATTAACCTTGCGGAGGCTTCCCTCTGTATTAACGTTGGGGGGACTTTCTTCTCTATTAACCTTGTGGGGGCTCCCCTCTCTATTAACCTTGGGGGGACTTCCCTCTCTATTAACCTTGGGGGGGCTCCCCTCTCTATTAACCTTGCGGGGGGCTTCCCTCTCTATTAACCTTGGGGGAGCTCCCCTCTCTATTAACCTTGGGGGGGACTTCCCTCTCCATTAACCTTGCAAGGGCTCCCCTCTCTATTAACCTTGGGGGGGAATCCCCTCTCTATTAACCTTGCAGGGCTCCCCTCTCTATAAACCTTGGGGGGCTTCCTTCTCTATTAACCTTGGGGGGACTTCCCTCTCTATTAACATTGGGGGAGCTTCTCTATTAACCTTGGGGGGCTCCCCTCTCTATTAACATTGGGGGGGCTCCCCTCTCTATTAACCTTCGGGGGGATCCCCTCTCTATTAACCTTCGGGGGGGCTCCCCTCTCTATTAGCCTTGAGGGGGCTCCCCTCTCTATTAACCTTGGGGGAGCCTCCCTCCATATTAACCTTGCAGGGGCTCCCCTCTCTATTAACCTTGGGGGAGCCTCCCTCCATATTAACCTTGCAGGAGCTCCCCTCTCTATTAACCTTGGGGAGGCTTCCCTATTAACCTTGTGGGGGCTCCCCTCTCTATTAACCTTGTGGGGGCTCCCCTCTCTATTAACCTTGGGGGGGCTCCCCTCTCTATTAACCTTGGGGGGGCTTCCCTCTCTATTAACCTTGGGGGGCTTCCCTCTCTATTAACCTTGCAGGGGCTTCCCTCTCTATTAACATTTCGGGGACTTCCCTCTCTATTAACCTTGGGGGGGCTCCCCTCTCTATTAACCTCGAGGGAGCTTCCCTCCATATTAACCTTGTGGGGGCTTCCCTCTCTATTAACCTTGTGGGGGGATCCCCTCTCTATTAACCTTGGCAGAGCTTCCCTCCATATTAACCTTAAGGGGGCTTCCCTCTCTATTAACCTTGGGGGGACTCCCCTCTCTATTAACCTTGGGGGGACTCCCCTCTCTATTAACCTTGGGAGGCTCCCCTCTCTATTAACCTTGGGAGAGCTTCCCTCCGTATTAACCTTGTGGGGCTTCCCTCTCTATTAACCTTGGGGGAGCTTCCCTCTCTATTAACCTTTGGGGGGCTCCCCTCTATTAACCTTGGGAGGCTCCCCTCTCTATTAACCTTGGGAGAGCTTCCCTCCATATTAACCTTGTGGGGCTTCCCTCTCTACTAACCTTGGGGGAGCTTCCCTCTCTATTAACCTTGGGCGGGGCTCCCCTCTCTATTAACCTTGGGCGGGGCTCCCCTCTCTATTAACCTTGGGAGAGCTTCCCTCCGTATTAACCTTGTGGGGCCTTCCCTCTGCATTAAACTCACAAGGGTTTCCATCTGTATTAAATTGGTGAGACCATTCAACAAGATTTTTAACTAAAAATAGGGAATAGTTGGGTAAAATATTCCCACATTTTAAGGTCAAACTTCCAGGGCAACAAAACTCTGGCGATTTCAAACTACTTTATCATGGCTGTTTCCTCCTTCTCAGGATGCATTTACTGGAATGGCTTCTTTTTTTTTTTTTTTTTAAGACTGAGTCTGGCTCTGTCACCCAGGCTGGAGCACAGTGGAGCAATCTGGGCTCACTACAACCTCCACCTCCTGGGTTCAAGCAATTCTCCTACCTCAGTCTCCCAAGTAGCTGGGACTACAGGCACACATCAGCACTCCCGGCTTACTTTTGTATTTTTTGTATAGAAACAGGGTTTCACAATGTTGCCTAGCCTGGTCTTGAACTCCTGGGCTCAAGCAAACCACCCACCCTGGTATCCCAAAGTGCTAGGATTACAGGCATGAGCCACTGCACCTGTACTACTATTATTCAAAATAAAAGCACATCCAAGCCCCAAATTTTATAAGAAGTGTTAGAATAGTTCTAGTTGTATGGAAAAGGAAATAAGTTATGCCACACAGAAAGTTAAAATATATAACTTTTAAGAAATATTATTAGTTTCTCTAATATTTATATAAAATATAACTGGTTATGTCAAAAATAGAATAATCCCCAAATTAATTACAAGTACTTCTGATTTAATACATCTATCTCCAAAGATAAGATACAATGTACATAATTTTTCCCCCAAGATTCTCATTGCTATGGTTCAGATGTGGTTTGTCCCCACCCAAAGTCATGCTGAAATCTGATCCCCAGTGTGGCACTCTTAGAGGTGGGGCCTAGTGGGAGGTGATGGGTCATGGAGTGGATTCCTCATGAATCGACTATGGAGGGTGAGTGAGTTCTTGCTCTCACAGGAATGGATTAGTTTCCCTGACAGCAGATTGTTAAGAGTCTGGCTTCCTCAGTTTCTCTCTCTTGCTTTCTCTCATCATGTGATCTCATCACACAGCCTGCTTCCCCTTCTGTCATGATTTGAAGGAGACTGAGGCCCTCACCAGAAAAAGACAAAAGACGCCCAATCTTGAACCTTCCAGCCGCCAAAATCTTAACATAAATAAACCTCTTTTTTTTCTTTTTTTTTTTTTTTGACCTGGAGTCTTGCTGCCGCCCAGGCTAGAGTGCAGTGGCACGATCTTGGCTCACTGCAACCTCCACCTTCCAGGTTTAAGGGATTCTCCTGCCTCAGCTTCCCAAGCACCTGGGATTACAGGTGTGCATCACCATGCCTGGCTAATTTTTGTATTTCTAGTAGAGACAAGATTTCACCATGTTGGTCAGGCTGGTCACGAACTCCTGACCTCAGGTGATCCGCCTGCCTTCGCCTCCCAAAGTGCTGGAATTATAGGCATGAGCCACTGCACCCAGCCAATCTCTTTTCTTTATAAATTACTCAACCTCAGATATTTTGTTATAGGAACACAAAATGAACTAAGATAATTATGAACCTTTATATTTTAGGGCAGATTTTTAAACATAAAAGTTAAAAGATAGCAAGTGAATGATCTACGTGTTAACTGGTTATAAAATCCATCTGTTCACCTACATTCCAACCCACTAAAAATACATACATTTACAAATACAATTTATTGACGATTAAGAGTAAAAAAATTCAGACCCACTGCTTATCATAAGTGAAAGGCTGTAAGCCAACCCCACTTTCTGGCATGGTGAGAGCCTGTCCCTGAGCATAGTACCTTCTTCTCTCTTATGCTGTCGGCCTGCACGGCTTCCAGGCGGGCTTTAAAGTGCTCACAATCCATTTTCAGCTGCTCTAATTCTTGCTCTTTCCTTTCCAGGTCTAGGAGAAAGAGATATAAAAATACTCAAGATATTTCAAGTCACTAATCTCTCCCTAAGCATCTATTTTGCCCAATCTTCACTTAGTAAAATCTGCACTGATTTCTTGGGTGGGAATATTTGCATTTCTGACTTCTAACCTGTCCTGGGATAAATAATATTCTAAAAGTCTTGTTTTTTAAGTTCATCTCAGTTTTTAGTCCACAGCACAAAGGACTTTGGTTGTTTTCTGTTTTGTGTTTTTAAGGCCTCACTTTACTGCCAGACTAGTACTCAAGGCTTCAAGAAAATGTGTTATTTAAAGGACTGAAGGCAGAGCTGAGAAGCACGACTGTCTCATGGCACAGACTTGTCGCTACTCCCTGAGAAGCAGAAGGCAGCTCGGGAGTGTGCAGAGCCAGCACAGGCTGATTCACAAAGCTAGTGGCACCCACTGGCAGACTGACTCAATGGAACAACTGCAGTAGTAGGCACTGGAGGAGGAAATCACAGCGATAAAAATCAGAAAATGCTATGGTGAAAGAGTGGGAACTACATAATACCGCCTCTCCACCACACTCATTCAGCTGATGAGTCAACAGCAGCCAACAAAAATCCCAAAAAATCCACGTCAACAAATCAAGCAAAAGTATTATCAACTTTAAATTTAAAACATTATGTTGCAGAAATACTGACATTCAAAAAAATCAAATATGTAATACAAATTGTTAAGTGTTTGATCTCAAGAGCTAGGAAATCATCAGTTTTTATGCCAACATATACGAAGATTTGAGGGGGCTAAGAGCTAATGGTATAAATTCTCTGATTAAAGTAGCAATGCTTTAGGACAGTGATTTTCGAACTTCAGAGTACATCAGAATCCCTGGAGGACTTGATAATACAGAGTAAGCTGGGTCCCATCCATGGAGTTTCCAATTTGGAATGTCTGGGGTGAGCTTGAGAATTTACATTTCTAACAAGTTCCTGGGTGAGACTCATGCTACCTGTCTGGGACCCACACTTTGAGAACAATTACTTCTGGGCAGTAACCTGGTTTCTCATTCCTAATAAAATAAAGTGAACACATAACACATGACCAACAACAGCAAACCAAGGGAACCCATCCACAGGAATGTGAAAGTGCAAAAACATGGAGGGTACTGAAAGGCAGTACATAATATTTGTCACATGAAGGCATTCCACTTCTTTCTACATTCCCTCTCCTAATCCTTGAACTGAGAAAAACACAAGGCAACTTTGGTTATCTGTATGTCTCATTCTTCTATTCTCACTTGCGATGAGTGAGAAAGCCTCAAAGAGCCAGATGCCTTGAGAACAGAACATTACTGCAACCTAGAGGAGAAAAACTGAGACTTCCTCAATTATGTGCAACCGAAAGAGAAGGGGTAGAGCTTTCAAATCTAGGGGTCTGGGAGGACAAGAGGAAACCCAAATCAGAAGCTTGTGGGGACTGCTTAGAACCACATGGGTATCTCCAGAGCTCTAAAGGAAGCTTTAATAAAGGGAGGAAGAAATAAAGCTAGTCTCTAAATTTTCTAGAGACCCTGTCCTAGCAGAAAGATTAGAACCTAAAAGTCAATATTCAGACCAGCTAAACATTATAAAATTGGCTGCCAAAGCTTCTTATAAAATGTGTTTCTTAGGGGCCAGGCTCGGTGGCTCACACCCATAATTCCTTTGAAAGGCTGAGGTGGGATGATCACTTGAGGCCAGGAGTTCAAGACCAGCCAGGGTGAGACCCCCACCCCATCTCTTTAAAAAAAAAAAAAAAAGCATTTCTCAGAAATAGGGGAAAGTACCTTTGGACTATTTCTTCTCCCTCAAGTCAGAGTTTCATTTTCTGCTCTTTTAAGAAATATTGTGCCACAGTAACTTTTACTGGAATTATTGATTTTATCTTAATCCTGGCCACTCAAAAAATCAACTAGCAAGCACTAACTATGCTTTCAAAACTACATAGCTGCGTTATTTGTAACAATGTTAGATGAAGACACTATTTATATACATACACACTACAATCATCATATATGAAATACCACATATGGTCATAGGCAAAAACTGAAAAAGAAACAGATAAAATTTCTGTGATTTAAAATTTTTTCTTTGCACTTAACTGTTAAATTTTGCTTCTACTATTAAACTATATATTACTCAAACATGGTAAAGGAAATAGGAAATCTCTACAAACCTCATCATGTGTAAAAACCTGTGGGAATTAACTCTGACCACCCAAAAGGGCTCTCTTGCATTATGGTAATTTCAAATCGCTTGTTCTAGACAGCTGTGCACAACCCTAGTGTAAGTTAACATACCAAAGGAACAGGGTTAAAACATCCCACTCTACCCTAGGCAATCTCAGAGAATTCCAGGTCAGTGACAGGGAGGCCACACCCATTCACACCAGCCTCCTGGGGAGGCGGCAGGTGCCCTTCTGCTGCATGAGGCCTCCATCTTGTGGCCAGATGGGAGCATTGCTGCTGCCTTGGAACAGAACTCTTAACAAGCTACCTAAATCCACCCTGAGGGCAGGGATTTCCACAGGTTTTGTTTTACTCCTACCCTCCAAATGTCTATATTGAACATAGTATGCCGTACATAAATACTTGTCACATAAATGAATTTCACTTCTTTATACATTCCTTCTGCTAATCCTTGAACCAAGAAAAACACATGGCTACTCTGGTTATCTGTATGTCTCATTCCTATACAATAAGAATATATTGCTTTTGTAATTTTTTAAATCCAGAGACAGAAATAATATGAACAGTGTATATTACAAATGACCTGAACATGACCATTTGAATATCTATGTATCTTCTGAAAAAATAATTTTTTTTTTTTTTTTTTTTTGAGACCAAGTCTTGCTCTGTTGCCCAGGCTGGAGTGCAGTGGTGCGATCTCAGCTCACTGCAACCTCTGCCTCCCAGGTTCAAGCACTCCTCCCACCTCAGCCTCACGAGTAGCTGGGACTACAGATACCCACCACCACGCCTGGCTAATTTTTGTATTTTTAGTAGAGATGGGGTTTCACCATGCTGGCCAGGCTGGTCTTGACCTCCTGACCTCAAGTGATCTGCCCATCTTGGCCTCCCAAAGTGCTGGGATTACAGGCGTGAGCCACTGCACATGGCCAATAATCTTTCCTCAATGCAGGTCTAATAACACGAGAGTAGGCCAGGCATGGTGGCTCATACCTGTAATCCCAGCACTTTGGGAGGCCAAGGAGGGCGGATCACCTGAGGTCAGGAGTTCAAGACCAGCCTGGCCAACATAGCAAAACCCCATGTCTACTAAAAAAATACAAAATTAGCTACGCATGGTGGCACATGCCTGTAATCCCAGCTGCTATGGAGGCCTAGGCTGAAGAATCGCTTGAACCCAGGAGGCAGAGGTTGCAGTGAGCTGAGATCATGCCATTGCACTCCAGCCTGGAAAACAAGAGTGAAACTCTGTCTCAAAAAAATAAATAAAAGAGAATGGCTCTATCTCTTGATACTCAACTTATGCACAGGGAGGGTATAGAAAGCTAGACATGAAAAGAAGGATTTCTAAAACACTAATCAAATAAAACTACACAAAAGGGATCAATTTATCTTATGATTTCTTTGTCACCTGGCATGTGAGGTCAGGAGTTTAAGAGCAATCTGGACAACCTGGTGAAACCCCATTTCTACTAAAAATACAAACATTAGCTAGGTGTGATGGTACATGTCTGTAGTCCCAGCTACTTAGGAAGCTGGGTGTGAGGATTGCTTGAACCTGGGAGGTGGAGGTTGCAGTGAGCCAAGATCACACCACTTGCACTCCAGCCTGGGCAACAGAGCAAGACTTCAACTCAAAAAAAAAAAAAAAACACTAAGATCAATCTTGCTGAACTCACATGAATTCTGTTGATTTCCCAAACCAGGGTCAGGGAATTTTGCTTTTCATTCACTGACACACATATATGACATAGACAGTGGGGCAGTCAGGGGTGATATTCAAACACTACATGCCTCTTCCCCCTCTATCTTCACCACCTTTCCACCATCTCTGTCCATAAGCTCCCCACGTTTTTTTTTTTCTACCTTCCCACGTTCTGGACAATTTCCACGTGATCCTTCAGACCCTCTCCACTCCGATCTGTGCCCCAAGAGGCGGACGTGAACAACCACAGCAGCAGTGGCTTCCTGTTGGACACAGTAGCAGCCCCTCAGGAAAGTGGAGGACAGGAGATGGCTAAGGGTGGGACATGTCTCCCCACTCCATCCTCCCTGCTGGGTGAGGCCTCAAGTGCTGTCAAGCATTTGTCCAGAGCAACGCCTCTCACCAAGTCTGGTACCTCTGTCCCTTCTGCTCCTTCGGCCCAGGGGAGGCAATGGTGCTCTGCTTTGCTAGTTCCTGAATGTCTTTCTCCAGGCACTGGTTCCCTTATCCCTGATCACACCTTAATCTCTTCACTTTTCTCTGTTTACTCCTTGTGTTCCCTGCCAGGATATGGATGTGACACACTCTGACGTTCTTTCATTTGGGCCACAATAAACTCTAGGTCAAAGTAATAATCCTTTTCTTGGTCCTCACTCTTTTTTTCCACTCTTCATGAGTATTTCTCAAGTTCCTATTTCTGTAGACTACAAATAATTCTCAGAACTGAAACGGGTATCCCATATCAAACTCTCAGGAAATCAATCTCAAAATATCCTACAAACTCTTTAGAAATCACATAGTGTGCCTGATATAGGTGATGGGGAGGAAGGCAGCAAATCACACTGCCATGTGTGTACCTATGCAACAATCTTTCATGTTCTTCATATGTACCCCAAAACCTAAAACACAATTAAAGAAAAAAAAAAAGAAATCACATAGTGCAGCAGTCTTCCAATCCTACTGCTAAGAATCTAAGAATACCTGGGGAAGAATTACAGTCCCATAAACAGCTAATTAATAGCTCTACTTTACAATGTTAACCTTTTTATTTGGAAGTAATTTCAAATTCACAAAAACTAATACCAAAAAAAAAAAAAAAAAATGCCTATGTATCTCTTTACCCAGACTTACCTACTATTAAGGTTTTTTTTGCCACATTTGCTCATCATTCATTTATTTAATTTAAAAAAAATTTCTTTTTTTGAGATACAGTTTCATTCTGTCACCCAGGCTGGAGGCAGTGGCACAATCTCAGCACACGGCAACCTCCGCCTCCCGGGCTCAAGCAACCCTCCTGCCTCAGCCTCCGGAGTAGCTGGCATCACACGTGTGCACCACCATGACTGGCCTTTTGTTTTTTGTGGTTTTTTTATTTTGAAAAAAATTTTTAAACACAAAAATTAGCCAATGTGATGGCATGTGCCTGTAGTCCCAGCTACTTGGGAGGCTAAGGAAGGAGAATCGCTTGAGCCTGGGAGGCTGAGGTTGCAGTAAGCCAAGATGGCGCGACTGCACTCCAGCCTGGAGGAAGACTCTGTCTCAAAAAAAAAAAAAAGGAAAACAAAATGCTGTTGGTCCAATATTTCACCAGTATATCGTGGCTGCACCAGTCTGTATTCTCTGCTGATATTTTCAGTGACCACAAGGCTGATTCACATTATTAATATCAAAAAATACACAAATAAATTTTAAAAGTTTAAAACTATTTAACATTTTAATTATTTCAGAAATGAGACCAAAATTTTAGGCGTGCTCTCAATATACAGAAATAATTCCAGCTCCTCTGAGACTTTCAGTAAATATCTGACTGCCACTAAGATGTCAAATTGTTGTTTTATTTTTCATTACATCATTTAACACTTCAAATGCAACATAATGCACAAAAAGTGTTTTTTATAAAACAATGAAGATTTAAACAGACTGAATGGCTTTTTTGTCATTTCTCTATGAAATGAACAACTGCCAATCAAGGAAAGCAAGGAATTGCTAGATCTTAGTGATTTAATTGTAAAACAAAAATATCTAACTCCTATTTCAAGCTTCTATATCAGTTTAATTGGAAATTATCTTCATGATGCTAGCTGAACTATTTGAAAACTTTACCATTTGCAACTCCTTATCTGTGGTATTTGTGTCACAGATAAGCAAAACTAAAAACAAACTGGAGGCTGAAAATGATCATCCAAATATCTTCCAAAATCTCGGATACCAAATTTTTGTCTTCATCACACCATCTTCACTGTACCTACTGATTTTTATAAGTACATGTTCTAAAACTTAATTTTTAAAATATGCAGAAAATACAATTTTCATCTGTTTTACATCTAGAACCACCATATACTATTACATAAAATTTTATTTTTTAAAAAAACAAGATTTTCCTAGTTATAAACAAATTTTTGACACCCACTGATTTCGTCACCACTGTGGGATGAATAAAGCACAAGAAGGGATGAAAGAAAACAGAGGGTGATGTTTTCCTGAGTACTTAACTTTCACAAGGCAAATGGGGATGCCTACAGTGTTGTCAGGCTTGCATCTTCTTTTTTTTTGAGATAGTGTCTCACCCTGTCACCCAGGTTGGAGTGCAGTGGCACAATCTCGGCTCACTGCAACCTCTGCCTCCTGGGATCAAGTGATTCTCCTGCCTCAGCCTCCTGAGTAGGTCGGATTTCAGGTGCACGCCACCATGCCCAGCTAATTTTTGTATTTTTAGTAGAGAAGGGGTTTCTCCATGTTGGCCAGTCTGGTCTTGAACTCCTGACCTCAAGTGATCCGTCCACCTCGGCCTCCCAAAGTGCTAGGATTACAGGTGTGAGCCACCGCGCCTGGACTGGCTTATATCTTTTGCAAATGTAGATGAGCCATACTCAAACCTCCCTACACCTTTCCAAAACTCAGGAAGTGACAATGTTCTTTATCCTAAAAGTGAAGCTGTTGGGCTGTGAATTGGAGTCTCTTCATTTCCCCAAGGGTTCCCGTAGTTTCCCCCACCATCTGAGGAAGTGCTATTTACCGAGGAGTCCCATGAGCCAGGCACAGGGGCGCACACCTTATAGAGCTTCTCCCATTTTAAACTGTGCTATATCCTATGAGGTAAGCATTACTATCCCCATTTTTTAGACACTAATTAGCAGGCAGTATATAATGATCCCATATCTCCATACTCTCACTTCCCATTGTAAATCACGACACTTTGTCCTGACTTCACCACCAGACTAATCAAACGTCCCTTCCATTCCATCCATACAGCCACAGTCCCACACACTAATGAAGCCCAAGACTTTCCTTGACAAATGCTCTAAGTCATCTTCCACCAATCCCTCAGACCTACCCTACATTCACATAGAAAAAACATGACCCTGAACACATCATTTTCATCATCATTTTCATGGTTATTTCCATGTGGTAATTTCCAGTTGACTCTCATTTCAAATTAAAAACAATCTAGGATTATCTTCTATAAACTGCTCATTTACCATCCCTCATTCTGCTATACCCAATCCTTATCCCACACAGCAATCAAACACTAGCTGATGAACCTGCAATCAGTCCTGTTCAGTCCCATGTGTGACTTTCACACATGCCACCAGCCTAGCCTAGAACATCTCCCCTTCTCCTCCTTATCGATCATGCCTCTCCCCAGTGCTCATCAACTCCCTAAGACTCACAGGCAACACCTTCGTCAGTATCATTCCAAAACACTTACCTTGCCCAGTCCTCCCAAAGGCAGATGCTGTGCTAGAATTGGAATGAAGCCCCATTCACTACTTGATATATCACCTCAAGTCCTCTAGCTGGCTTACAAGTTACTTTATAGCCTGAGCCCATCTAAACAGAACTAAACCCAGACTCTAAAAACAAACTTCTCAAATCAGGCCTACTCCTTCCCTGCCTCCATTCGTTTCTAGCTTCAGGTTGCCTTTTGTCACTGCTTAAGATTGGAAGCACACAGTGACTCACACCTGTAATCCCAGCACTTTAGGAGGATGAGGCAGGCGGATCACAAGGTCAGGAATTCAAGACCAGCCTGGCCAATGCGGTGAAACCCCATCTCTACTAAAAATACAAAAATTAACCAGGCATAGTGGAAGGCACCTGTAGTCCCAGCTACTTGGGAGGCTGAGGCAGAAGAATCACTTGAACCCAGGAGGCGAAGGCTACAGGGAGCCAAGATCACACCACTCTACTCCAGCCTGGGTGGCACAGCAAGACTCCGTTTCAAAAAAAAAAAAAAGATTGAAAGCACATATTAACCTCTAGAAGAAGCAAAAGGATGGATTCTAGACCATAGGGATAAAGGGAGAGTAAAAGAATTAATATGTCAAATGGCTCTTGCTGCCATTTGACATATTGTACAATCGTGGCTTTCCTCTGTAGAGCTCTATTCTTAGAGTCATGTCCAACATGATTAGGAAGACAGGCTCCTGGGAGAGTTTGGGGAGGGCTATCAGATCTAGGCCTTATAAAAAGAAGAATTTTCATTTTTTTTCATGTTGCCCAAATGGTAAGAACCCAAGAGCCACAATTAGATGAAAGATGCCTTAGGAAGCCACAGTAACCCCCTGAAACCAGCCCAGTCCACTCTGATCCTTCTTTTCCCTTAACACCACATTTCCGGGAGCAAACGTGAGTTTCATGAGATAGCACTGCAAACTAGAAAGGGCATGCAGGCCAGGCACGGTGGCTCATGCCTGTAATCCCAGCACTTTCGGAGGCCCAGGTGGGAGGATCAGCTGAGGTCAGGAGTTTGAGATTGGCCTGGCCAACATGGTGAAACCTAGTCTCCACTAAAAATAAAAAAATTAGTCAGGTATGGTGGCACATGCCTGTAATCCCAGCTACTTGGGAGGCTGAGGCAGGAGAACTGCTTGAACACAGGAGGCAGAGGTTGCAGTGAATCAAGATCATGCCACTGCACTTCAGCCCAGGTGACAGGGCAAGACTCGGTCTCAAAAAAAGAGAAGGAAAGGGCATGCAGAGACAGTAGGGTAGTCCATCAAGATCAAATATTCAGCCAGGGAGAGAATGATAGGAAACAAGGGCCCTGCACTCCCACGAACTTATAAAGTAAAATGGAAATAAAACCATATTGTCTGAAGCATAGGGTACCATGACAACATCTAAAAGGAAGATGGATCACATCTAGGTAATCAGATTGGGCAGTGACTCTGGTCTGAGGCTGTGCCCAATAATACAAAGCCATTTAAGCCACATTATGGTTTTATTTAGGGTTTTGGATTATAGTGAGTTTGGGTGAGGTTTTTAGTTTTTTGTTCTTTATCCTAAAAGCAGAGAAGCTTCTGAGACTTACACAGGTGAATAGCATCATCAGATTGAACTGCCACAAACTGCTCAGGCTACAGTGTGTCCAAGGAACTGGAAAGTGGTAGTGAAGAGGCTCCCAGGAGGAGGCAGAACACAGCAGTGGAGACGGACGCAGGTTGATGATTCAGGATGCACCCATGAAGTCACACTCATAAGATGCACCACCAGACAGGTTTCGTGGGGAGTAATGAGGAAGAGAGACAGATAACAAGGAAGCCTCCCGGGTCTGTAGTCTGGGTGGTGGTGCTCTGGGGAGACTGAGGCAGGCCAGTGTAAGACAGGGGTAGGGGATGGATAGCATGAGGCAGATATGACAAGAGGAAGTAAAAACTAGCTTGCACCGAGAAAGCAAAAGTCTGTCCTGACTTTTTTCAGGTTGGAATAACAAACAGAGATAAAGTCAGGTGCCAAGTTAACAGAAAATATGTCTCCCAAAGACAATGCAACTGTGAAGTGTCATAATGATCTCTTCTTTGAGTGACTGCTAACTTCTTATGCACTGAGAAGCCTTACTCTGTAAAATTCCAGACTGTCAAAAATTTTGCTGTTTGAAATTGTACCAGTAAGAAGATCCCACTCTTGCCTGCAGGATCTAAGTCACCGTGACACAGAGGGGACTATTTCCAGCGACTGCAGAGCTTCAAGTAAGGGATTTCTAGAACAATGTTCCATATCTATTTGAACTTCGTAATTTTCAAGGAAACAGGGCTTTGGTCCACTTCACAGCCAAACTTGATATTGGTCTTCAGACCCAGCTCTATTTTGCTTCATTTACGCTTCACCTAATACCACTCGTCTCCAAGTCCTGTAACAGCTCTATCCTCTTCTTTGTTGAGATGCCCTACAGTTTCTCTGGTGTTCTGGTGTGGTCTTCCTATTGCAAAGAGCCATAAACCTCACTCTGTCAGACTGTGGGTCTGTTCCTGGTGACCTCAGACTCCTAATTAGGGTAGGGCAAACATTTAGAATTTGAAATAATCGTGAAACAAGTAGGAAGAAATGCCAAGCAAGAGTCAGACACAGGGCCTTGAGCCTGGGGAGAGTTCTGGGCTAGAGATTAAATCCAGCAGCCACCGGCATCAAGACGGTACCTGAAGATACGAATGTGCGTGAGGCTGCCGAGGGAGAAGCCGTAGGGTGAGGCAAGAAGGGGTCCAGGCCTGAGCCTCAAGCACTACTGGAAGGCTGCTAAGCAGAGAAGGATAAATCAGCAAAGGAGAATATGCAGGAACCTCCAGAGAGATCATGGAAAAAGGTGACTCTATGGCCTGGGGGACGCCGGGACTATAAGATCAGATCTCCCAAAGTCTGACTGCGCTCAAGCGACCACAGATTTGTTTGTGGCCCTCACTGGGTTTGGTCTTGGCAGGGAGAATGATCACTAAAGACACTCATGTTAACTAACTCACGAGACCCCGATATATTTTTTAGAATGCCAGTTTATTTATTTACAGTGAGAATATAACCAACCAGCAGGCTGCCATACACTGCTACTGGTATATGTCTATTTACCTTCCTTTCCTGAAGATAAATGCACAAGGAATGACTCATCTCAGAAAGTCGATGGATGAGCATGAAATCGGAAATTAAGAAGTCAATGACCTGGCATTTTGGCAACCAATGACATGGCACATATCTGGCAGGGTCCTAGTAGGAAAGACAAATCAACACAGATGTTGAGGCTTTTCTGAAAGGACCACTTACAGAGGGGAGAACAGAGATAAGGGGACCACCAAGGGACAGTGAGGCACCCAGGGACTAGCAACAGCCCTACAGCCAAAGAAGCAGGGGTAGAAAACAGCATTACTGGAGTCCAGCAAGAGCTAGGACTGTGGAAGGGGCCTCTAGACAGGAGTCTTTGTTGTGGAGGGATGCAGCTACTGCCACACAACAGCAGCAAAGCAGTGAGGGAGCAGGAAGAAACACCCCAACCCAACCTCTCTCCACCAGCAATACCTTCCATTGGTGACCCCCACCGGCAGCCAGTAAGGTAACTGGGGGAACCCTGTCTGCAGGGATTCACCTCCCAGAGCACACCACAACGCAGAGAAGAATGGATCTGAGGAAACCAAAGACAATGTAAACAGGGCAAGGCACTGTGGTAACCACAAGAACTATCCCTTCTAACTGGATATGGCTGCCCTACTCACCAGATACATTTGCACAAGCCAGAAACTCATGTTCTTGGGGTGAGCTACCTTCTTGTATGGACAAGCGCTAGGCCTGCCTGGGCCCCCCGGATGCACATTTTCTAGGGGGCACACAGTGAGGACTAACAACCAAATGTCACGCTGTAAATTCGCCTTAACCATCAAAGGCTGATTTAACCATGATTCAGTCTCAACCAAGTGCTGAGTCAATCTCAGAATATCTCCAGGAACTTCAATAGTCTCCTAAACTGGTATTAAATATAATGGCTCAGCTCAAATTGCAAAAGTCTGAATGGACATCAGAAAGCCTAAACTTCAATCAATTCTAGAAAGTGACTCACTCATCCACCTAAAGATAAGTGAACGTACTTCCAGCTATCTCTACTGACAAGTTAACTCCATGCAAAGTTTCCATATGGCAAGATCCTTAACTTACACAGTGAGTACTTAGTTTTCAGGGCAAAGCTTTAGTTATCAAAAGTACAAAATTCTTCTGCCAATGAAGAGAGAGAGAGAGAGAAAGAAGCTGATAATAGATGCTCAGAAAACTGGCAAACTTTCCTCTACCACCAACTTACATATGTCCAAGTTACTATGCTGAGGAAACCTCCCTTTTCTTAGGTCATCAGACTCTCCCAAATATCATCATAAGGACCGTAAGAGTGCCTTAAAATGTGTTTACAATTACTTATTTACCTAAGGTAAATCTACCAGAACAAATTAGTCACCACCAATGACTGCTAAACATGCAGACTCACTTTTTTCTACAATCTTTAACTTCTGGAAGCTTTCCAGCACCTCCCCATTTAGTATTCTGGGTAAGAAATCCCGTATTTGCATCACTTCAGTTGTCAGCCGTTCCAGGTCCTTCTTTCTGACTTTAACAAATTCCTCTTTGGTTCCCATGTGCTAAAAGAACAAGCAGATCTTATTATATTTCTCTTCATATGAAAAAAAAAAAAAAAAAAAAAAAACAGCCCAAGTCAACTTGTTTCCTTTTCTTTTATGCCTCTTATGTTCATAATTGTTTCAAATCATTCTTTTCAAATCATGTTCTGCTATATTTTTATGTATATATAAACATTCTGAAAGCTGAAGCTTGGGCCTTCAAAAAGGGGGCAGATGTCAAAAATAAGTGCAAACAGGCCAGACATGGTGACTCACACTTGAAATCCCAGGACTTTGGGAGGCCAGGAGTTCAAGACCAGCCTGAGCAACAGAGAGAGACCCTGTCTACAAAAATATGAAAACACGGCCAGAGGCCGAGTGCGGTGGCTTATGCCTGTAATCCCAGCACTACGGAAGGCCGAGGCGGGTGGATCACCCGAGGTCAGAGTTCGAGACCAGCCTGACCAATATGGTGAAACTCCACCTCTACTAAAACTACAAAAACTAGTCAAGCGTGGTGGACGCCTGTAATCACAGCTGCTCAGGAGGCTCAGGTGGGAAGGCAGCTTGAGCCCAGGAGTTGGAGACTGCAGTGAGCTATGATCGTGCCACTGCATTCCAGCCTGGGCAACAGAGCAAGACCACGAAAAAGAAAATGCAAACATGAGCTGTATTCCTAAAAGTCAAAGAAAACACCTGCAACTTTTTAGCATTGCAGCACCCAACTGATCAGGAGGAAAAGGAAGCCATCTGTAATGGTTTCCTACTGGGGGTGCCAAGCCCTCTGCGGGTGATCGCATCTACTATTCACCCCAAGCCTCCAGGATTGTCCCGATGGACATTAAGGCACCAGAGCTAGGTGAGTCTCCACGCAGCACAATTAATACGGGGCAGAAGCAGGATGTGAACACGGATCTGGCCCCAGAGCCCAAGCACCTTCTCCATCGCACTCAGTTACAGTTACAAAATCAATGGAGGGGCTGGGCGCAGTGGCTCACGCCTGTAATCCCAGCACTTTGGGAGGCCGAGGCGGGCGGATCACGAAGTCAGGAGATCGAGACCATCCTGGCCAACATGGTAAAACCCCGTCTCTACTAAAAATACAAAAATTGGCCAGGTGTGGTAGTGCACACCTGTAGTCCCAGCTACTCGGGAGGCTGAGGCAGGAGAATCACTTGAACCCGGGAGGGGGAGGCTGCAGGGAACCGAGATCGCGCCACTGCACTCCAGCCTGGCTACAGAGCGAGACTCCATCTCAAAAAACAAATTTAAAAAATTCGGTGGAGGGCAGATTCTCTCTAAGCCTGACGCTGAGTCCTGGAGCAGGCCTTTGGAGGAAAACGGTGCTTCCACGAGGCAGCAAGCAGAGTGACCATCCATCCCACGCTCCCACGCCCGCTTTGGCGCCACTCAGCGCCCCACCGCGCGCAGCCTCGCAGACCCGGCCCCCGCGTGCGTTTGGAGGCGAAGTCGCCTCGCGCCCAGGCCTCCACCCCATCCTGGCCCAGCCCACGCTGTCCGGGGATCAGGTCTCCAGGCCTCCCCAAGCACGCGACAGCGGGCCCTCTGCGAGCGCAGTGGGCGAGGCTCTGAAGGCTGCGAATGGCCGGGGCCTCCTCAGGGACCCAGCTGACCTCCTCAGCGCCGCTCGCTTCGCCCATGGCCGCCACCCCCTTCGCTACGTTCGCTTGCGCGACGGCGGCGCGACCTCTGACCCCTCACGCCAGAAAGCGCGGGAACGTGTCCACGGGGGTCTGGAACGGAGAGTCGCGAGGCTCAAACCTCGCAGAAATTGCGCTGCATTCTCCGCCTAGAGGGCGGGGAACGGCCTTGGTGAGCACCGCTTTGGCTCTTCCGGCTTAGCCCGGGTTTAAAACTAGTTATCTGCGAAGCAGAAGGAAAGTCGGCCCCTGGTGTAAGCGTCAAGTAAAAGAAATCGGAAGGGCCTTTTTCTGTTTGGCGAGGAGTGCTGCCCTCAGGGGGACTGCGTTGAAACTGGCAGTCCTGCCTGGAAACTCGCCTCCGCGGCCCGCCTTCCCTCGCTGGGATTCAGGCGCTTTCATGTTAAGGGTTGAATTTGGCAACAGGCACCGCGGGAGGTCGCCCAGATAACTGAGCGGGGACAACAGACATAACCGCCCGCTACGCGTGGAGTCATCTGGGCCATTAACTTGTCCCAGCACGCCCGCCGAGCGCGCAAACTATAGGATGGCCTCGGGTTACACATGAACCCAAAGCTGATTTCTTCCCGCTCTCAAGCAGCCCGCCCTGCCCAGCTCGCCGCGAAGCGCGCGTGCTCTCCAGGCCTCGGGACGCCGGCGCGGG
Organism: Cebus imitator; assembly: GCF_001604975.1. Taxonomy (NCBI): domain Eukaryota; kingdom Metazoa; phylum Chordata; class Mammalia; order Primates; family Cebidae; genus Cebus; species Cebus imitator. Next base: position 3,054,150 of record NW_016107427.1, on the reverse strand, counting down.
CGCCCCTGCACTGGCACCAGGGCTCCGGGGTAGGGGCGCGCCGAGCTGCCCGAGCCTCCGCTGGCGCTGGCGAAAGGAACGCCCTCCACCCGCTCAGCAGGCCCCAGTGCCGGCCTTTCCTTCTAGTCTCAACTCCACCCGGGGGACCCGGAAGCTCCGCAGTTAAAAACTTCGTGCCACGGAGATCGCAGGAGAGCTGCTGGCTCAACGGGGTGTGCTAAATGGGACTAAAGATCCTGGACCGTGGCCGGGCGCGGTGGCTCAAACCTGTACTCCCAGCGCTCAGAGAGGCCGAGGCGGGAGGATCGCTGGAGGCTACGAGTTTGAGGCCAGCCTGGGCAACATAGCGAGACCCCGTCTTTGTAAAAGATAATAAAAATTAGCGGGGCGTGATGGCGCGCGCCTGTAGTCTCAGCTACTCGGGCGGTCGAGATGGGAGGATCGCTTGAGTCTGGGAGGTCGAGGCTGCAGTGAGCCGAGATCGCGCCACTGCACTCCAGCATGGGCGACATAGCGAGACCTTGTCTCAAACAAATAAAATTTCCTAGACCGTTTACAAACAGCCGTCCGTCTCTTGGCCAAGTCCTAACCCTGGCTAACTTCGCCGTCTACAGCCTCAATTCTGGCAATCGACAGGCAGCGCCGGCGCCACGCATACGCGGGATGGGCCGCTATGACTACTGCCAGGGCCAGGGCCGCGCTCCCTCGCAGGGCGCGCTGCGAGCGCCGGCGCCTTTGTGACGCCATCAGCCCGCGCGCCACCGCCACCTACTGCGCAGTCGCGGCTCGGGCGGACGGCGACGGCTCCGCGGTGCTCGGTTGGCGGCAGCGGCACTGTGGGTTGCGCGGCCGGGGATGCTCCAGCGGGCGCGATGGCCCCCGCCATGCAGCCGGCCGAGATCCAGTTTGCCCAGCGGCTGGCGTCCAGTGAGAAGGGCATCCGGGACCGGGCGGTGAAGAAGCTGCGCCAGTACATCAGCGTGAAGACGCAGAGGGAGACAGGTGGGCGCACGGCGGCGGTCAGCCGCGCCACATGGCGGGCCGGAGGCAGGGGCCGGGGCTGGGGCTGGGGCCGGGGCCGCGGCACGGAGCGCGGCTTCCACGCGTTGTCGTGACACCCAGAGCGTCCTCCGGTTTCCGCGCTGCCAGAACTGCTTCGTGCTATGTCTAGTGCCTTTTTACAGTTGAGGAAACAGGTTGAGGGGGTTCCGTTACTTGTGAAAGTCACGGTGAGCGGGGAAGCTGAGAAAAGACCCACATGGGTCGGATTCCCTGGCTGGCATCTCGCATCCCTGGGCTGCCCCGATTTGCCCTGGTGTCCGGTCGGTGATTCCCGCCTTTCTTTGACCAGCACCTTTACGTGCCGGGGCTGCAGGAGAGAAGACAGAATCCCTACTCTGGAGGATCTGTTAGTAATAAAGCAAGGAGATAAACAGGCTAATAAAGTAGACCTTGTGTTAGTGTAGTAAAGGAAATGAAAACCAGGTAGTAGGCCGGAAGTGGTGGCTCATACCTGTAATCCCAGCACTTTGGGAGGCCGAGGCGAGCGGATCACCTGAGATTAGGGGTTCGAGACCAGCTTGACCAACTTGGTGAAACCTCGTCTCTACCAAAAATACAAAAATTAGCCGGGCGCAGTGGCGCGGGCCTGTAGCCTCAGCTTCTCGGGAGGCTGAGGCAGGAGACTTGCTTGAACCCGAGAGGCCAAGATTGCAGTGAGCCGAGATTGCGCCATTGCTCTGCAGCCTGGGCGATAGAGCAAGAGTTTGTCTTCTAAAAAAAAGAAGAAGAGAGAGAAAGAGAGAAGAAATTAAAAAAAACAGGTAATAGGAAAAAAAAGTGAAGGAGGTTGCTCTTCTTGATAGGCTGTTCTGAGAAGGCCTCACCAGGGTGATGTTCAGCTGAGATCTGAAGAGAGATCAGCAGAAACCGCCTATGCAGAGGCAGGAAGGAGCTTCGCCTCCCCTAGGAGTGGCTGGAAGACCAATAAGCTGGGGAGGGGGAGAGTGTTATGAGATGAAGCTGGAGATGTAGGCAGTGGCCAGATCACACAGCACTGCTGTTGAAGGATTTCATTTACCTGATCCAAAAATATTTTCTGTAAACTCTTGAGTGAGCCCATATGATATGAACTACAATGTGTGATAGAGGTTTTATGCTGTACCAAGATAAAGTTTGATTTAGCTACTGGTGGTATTAATACATTAGAATCTGTTTAAAAGAACAGATATTATCTCCCCACCACTGATATTCTCAGTTTGTTTTATTTTGAAGAGAAATCACCCGACTACCCCAAAAAAGAAAATACACTTTCCTGGGAACTCTGGTGGAAAAAGGAATGGAAACCAAAATTCCTGACTTTGATTCCATTAGGGATCTCCCTAAGAGATTTTTGTTTGCTGGCACACTTCGTGGTACCCCATGTATGCTGGTGGTTTCTAAACCTAAATTGTTGACCCAGCCCTTTCCTGCTTGCAGCTCCAGTGTGCCTTGCTAGCCTGGCATCTCACACTCAGAATGCCAAAAAACGGCCTATTTTCTCCCCAAAGCCTGTTCTTTGCTGCTGCTCCTCTGCCACCTGTTTTCTCTTCTTCTAGTTGCTAGTTTCTACTAGCCACTCAGACTCCAGCTGGACACACAGGATTGTCCTGGACTCCTCTGTCTTCCTCATCCTCTTGCCCTGACCCACATCCAGTGTCCCTCAGCCCTACCTCCTTCACCTCCTGTTGAAATAAATTCTCTGACCTTAGGCCCGTTGCATCTCCCTGGACTACTGCACCTACATGTTCCCTAACTGGTTGCCTTAACTTCATTTGTGTCCCCCCTGAATCTCCTCCACAGACCAGCCCAGAGTCATCTTCCTAAAACAAATCTGATCCCGCATCACCAATATTTTTGAAATCCAGTGTCTGCAAGTCATGATCTGTCCTCAGGTGCTCTTCCTCCTCAGCCCCGTGTGACTGCTTCGTGTTCCATCAGCAGAACCGTTCGTGGTCCTTGGTGTACAACACACGATTTCTCACCTCTCTGGCTTCACTTTTCCTGTTTGCTCTGCAAAGAATCCCATGCCTTCTTCACTCCTGGCATTCAGTTCAATATCACTTCCTCCAAAAAGCCTTCCTAGCATCTCGCCCTATTCCTCTAGGGTTCTAAAACATCTATTGTTTAGAACAAAGATGTTACATCTTTGTTGTAGCACTTAGCTACATTGCTTCTTACTTATCTGTTAATGTGTCATTCTTCTCCGGAGACACTGTAAGCTTCTATCTGTTTTCTTAGCCAGAAGTGGGAGTACATGTAGCCATAAAAAGTCCTGGCCTGTACAAGAGCAGAAAACCAAAAGCAATACTTAGGGGGCTAAGACAGCCTAGGCCGAGAGCCTTTTGCTCAAACTCTTCATTGAGCTGGCCCAGGATTTGCAAATGCTGGGGTTATGCAGAGGCCGAAGACCAGCTTACACCAGTGCCCCAGCGTCCTGTCTGCTTAGTGCCTGTCAACGCCCAGGGTTACCTGTACATCTTGTTCACCACCACATTGCATGGAGGATGTGGGCCTTCAAAAAATAACTGTACTGTGAGCATCATGGACAGTGATAACAGACAAGAAAACAAGGTCTCCGCCACAGCACTGCCACATCACAGTCAAAACACAAATTTGGAAATAACTTGACCTGATATTTGACTCCCGTTGACAGGCTGAAACTTTTTTGCATCTTGTCTTAGGCATTATAAAGGAAATCTGAGATTTCACTCTTCCTGAAACGAGCAGTTCTGCAGCAACATAAATGGATAGCTTTGTAATTTTAAAAATAAGTTGGAAATGTTTGTATTGCTTTAAGTAACAGAATGTTGTGCTCATGCTTTAACCATTCAAGTTGGGTACTCACAGTCATAAAATGATCACTCTGCATGGCTTTCATTCATAAAGCTCATTTGTCCCAATTCATTCATTCATTCACTCATATATTTAGCAAACATTTTTAGAGTGCCAACTGTCTACTACTATGTACGCTATTCTTGGCACTGGGAATACGGCAGTGAAGAAAACAGACGGTCCCTGCCTCTCTTAATCAGTTCTGCAACTTTAAACGTATATACTAAAGTGGGGAGGCATCCTAAAATCCACCTGGTAGCAATTTCATTTGCATCATTGCTTTCTTTTTGGCAACATATAAAATAACAGTACATCTTGTTGTTGACGGTATCTTAGATTCAGTGTAGATGATGGAGGAAATGTTTTTTTTAATAACAATGGGGTTAGGGTTCTCTCTACCCAAGCATTATAATACATAGGCTAAGATGTGGATGTTTTGACACTGGGGTGTGTTCAAGTGTAACACTTAACCCCATCTAAAATGGCTCCTGGGCTCATTGCGTGCTGAGAGTAGCTGTTGGATTTGCTCATTTCAAAACTTACTGATATTTCACATGTCTACATGTCTCACTTTGATGTTCACCTCATTTGTTTTGTGTGTGTGTGTTTCTTGTATTTTTTTGAGAGATGGAGTCTTACTCTGTCGCCCATGCTGGAGTGCAGCGGTGCAATCTCGGCTCACTGCAACCTCCACCTCCCAGGTTCAAGCAATTCTGCTGCATCAGCTTCCCAAGTAGCTGGGACTACAGGCATGCACCACCACGCTCAGCTAATTTTTGTATTTTTTTACTAGATACAGGGTTTCACTATATGTTGGCCAGGCTGGTCTTGAACTCTTGACCTAAAGTGATCCGCCCACCTTGGCCTCCCAAAATGCTGGGATTACAGGCGTGAGCCACTGTACCTGGCCTACCTCATTTGTTTTGAAATATCTAAATCTGGCCGGGCGCGGTGGCTCAAGCCTGTAATCCCAGCACTTTGGGAGGCCGAGGCGGGTGGATCACGAGGTCAAGAGATCGAGACCATCCTGGTCAACATGGTGAAACCCC
>NW_016107427.1:3042531-3049043 GCF_001604975.1 Cebus imitator | reverse complement strand
AAAAAAAAAAAAAAAAAAAAGAAATATCTAAATCTATATTGTATTGTTGTAAAAACATAGTTGTATTAAGTTTAAGAAATTTAGCCTCAAGAAGACAGACGAGCGGTGGAACCAAACTGCTTCAGATAATGTACTTCACTTTTCAGAGTTTTGAAAGTTATTCAGTAATAAACATTTCTCTCTTTTACTTTGAATACTTCAAAAATTGTTGGCTTGTTAAATTCCTAGGTGAACACACACACACACAGACATATGGAAAATAGGTGTTTTAAAAGGGAACAGCATGTAACTGGACTCTGGGAAGAGAGAGTGAGACTATTATCATTGTAATAGCTGACCAACTGAATAGTGCCTTATTCTTAGTGTTTCACATCTTGGGTGTGACCCTAACTATCAATCTTTTGTATAGTATAGGTGATAGAACTGAGGCTCGAAAGTCAGTTGACAGTTTTCGGCCACTGGGCCCTTGACAGTAGGAAGCTGGGGCCTACGCCAAAGTTTGTTTCAGTGCTGTTCTGTTGCCTCCTGGAAAAGAGAAAATCAAGATATCTTTTCTCATTGTGTTAGTCTGTTCTCATGCTGCTAATAAAGACATACCTGAAACTGGGTAATTTATAAAGTGAAGAGGTTTAATGGACTCACAGTTCCACATGGCTGGGGAGGCCTCACAGTCATGGCAGAGGGCAAGAGAGAAATAAAGCAGAGGCATGTCTTGCATGGTAGCAAGGAAGAGGGCATGTGCAGGAGAACTCCCCTTTATAAAACCATTAGATCTTGGCTGGGTGCAGTGGCACACACCTGTAATCCCAGCACTTTAGGAGGCCGAGGCGGGTGGATCACGAGTTCAAGAGATCTAGACCATCCTGGCCAACATGGTGAAACCTCGTCTCTACTAAAAGTATAAAAATCAGCTGGGCGTGGTCGTGCGAGCCTGTAGTCCCAGCTGCTCAGGAGGCTGAGGCAGGAGAATCACCTGAACCTGGGAGGCTGTGGTTTCAGTGAACTGAGATTGCACCACTGCACTCCAGCCTGGTGACAGAGTGAGACTCCATCTCAAAAAAAAAAAAAACAAAAAGAAACCTGTTGTTAGCTCTCATGAGGCCTATTCACTATCTGTAGAACAGCATGAGAAAAACCTGCCCCCATGATTCAGTTACGTCCCACCGGTCCCTCCCGGTTTTGTGAGGATTATTACAATTCAAGGTGAGATTTGGGTGGGGACACAGCCAAACCATATCACTCACCCAGCCCGCTTTGCTACCTACTGTCCAGGCTCTGTTGTCGCTCTGTCAGAATCTACTGTTTTCCATTTTGAACACCTCTGTAGCACATCATATTGTGCCTTTGCCTGTCATAGGTGTGGGCTGTCCACAGTAGATCGTGGGCAGATCGCATCATCACTTACCGTTGGCTTGACCCAGTGGTATACTCCCAAGACCATCTGGAGAGAAATATGCTGTTTTTAAGTGAGGAAGACCAGAATACAGAATATTATGCCATTTAGGTCACACACACAACTGTAACTGTGTTGTAAAGAAACGCACAGGAAAGATCTGGAAAGACGCACATCAGACAGTGGCGTCAGTCCCTCTGGGTAGGAGCCTGGGGTTCGGGGGCAGGGAGGAAGCCAGGCTTGTGATGATAGCACTTTGATGGTGGTAAGGTTCTTTGCGGTAAACACGTGTTTTTACCAGTTAGGACTCTCAGTTGCAACTCGACAGCACATTTACGCCACACTAGTTTTAAGGGGGAAAGTGAAGCACAGCTTTGTGGAGGAGCTCAACTGCTGGTGCCAAAATCTTGTTTTTCTCCACTGCAACCTCTGCTGCCCCAAGATTGTCTCCATTCTCAGATGGGCTCCACTTATGTTACCCGGTGTCTGGGAGCAGGTGCAAACCCTGTGTTCTCTTCAGGTGCAGTAGGAGAGAGCTAGAGACTCCTCAGGCCTGAGCAAGAGGATCTGTATCTGTAGAGGGTCGCTTGGCTTTTCTTGAACCTGTTCTATGGCCAAGAGAATTCTGTTGAATTGGCTAAAGCTGCCTCCCCTTCATGTGGGATAAGCCCCACCCAGACCACAGGGTCCCTCTTTGCCCTGCTTGAAGGTGGGGAACCTTGGAGGGGAATCACCATGTAGCTGCCCAGCAAGGACAAGGACTGCCCCGCGCCTGACCCCACACAGTAACCTGTGTCCTTTAAATCCTCTTTTTGTTTTTAAGTTGATTAACGCTGCTGCCTTTCCAGTGACGTCATTGTCTTAGTCTGTTGCATTGCTATAAAGGAATACCTGACAGTAAGAGGTTTTTTTGGCTTGGGGCTCTGCAGGCTGTATGAACATGGCTCCAGCATTTGCTTCTGGTGAGGACCTCAGGGAGCGTCCAATGTTGGCTGGAGGGGAGGACAGTTGCCATGTCACATAGCAAGACAGGGAGTAATGGAGGAGGAAGGTGCCAGGCTCTTTAACATTCCAATTCCACAGGAACTGGGAGTGGCACTCAATCCCAGGAGAATGGCACCAAGCCATTCATGAGGGGTCTGTCCCTGGGACCCCACACATCCTACTAGGCAGAGTTTTTAAATAAAAAGAAGACAGCCATGGTGTCGCTTTGGTAATCTCATGCACTCCTTTTGTTTCTTCTTTTTATTAAGGAATATTTCAAATACATAAAAAGCACACCCACTGCTCTGCCTCTGCTTTTATCAGGACCTGGCCAGTTTGTCTCATCTGCCCACTTCTTCCTTCCCCGTAGGTTCGTGTGAACCAAATCCCAGTCATCTCATTACATTTCCAGATGTCCTCAGTATGTATGTATCTCTATAGTATAAGGATCCTTTATTTAACATAGCCACAGTACCATTATTACACCTTAAAAAAAAAAAAATCCTTGATAGCATGAAACATCCAATCTGTTTAGTTTTTCTCATCATCTCATAAATGCTTTTTGTGGCCAATCCAAATGAGGACCACCCATTGCATTTGGTTAATGTGTCTGCTAAGACTCTTAAATTCTATTAGTTCTTACCCATCTTTTTTTTCTGTACAGTTTATTTGTTGGAGGACATGGATCACATTTCTTGTAGCGTTTCACATATTTGGGGTTTGGGTGTCTGCATCCTGTTGTCTCACTTAACATGTTCCTCTGTTTCCTGGATTTCCTGTCAACTATATTAATAGTTAAGATTTGACGCATTTGGGTTTTTTTTGTTTGTTTGTTTTTGTTTTGTTTTTTTGTGTTTTTTGTTTTGTTTTGTTTTGTTTTGTTTTGTTTTTGCTTTTGTTTTTGCAAGAATATTTCACGAGGTGGGTGTCTCATTCTCCCTGTTGCCATCACCTCTGGTACCGAATGAATGGTTGCCTGTGTGTGTTAGTGATTGGTCAGTGGGTTTGGAGGTTTGAGTGTTGATTGTCTCACACATCCATTTTCAGGTTTCTCAATTTTCAGTTTTGTTTGTTTGTTTGTTTGTTTGTTAGACAGAGTTGCTCTGTTGCCCAGGTTGGAGTGCAGTAGCATGATTATAGCTCACTGCAGCCTCAAATTCCTGGGCTCAAGCTATCCTCCCGCCTAAGCCACCTGAGCACTTGGGACTACAGGCACATGCCACCATGCCCTGCTAATTTTTTGGATTTGTTTGTTGGGGGGGCGTGTGTGTGTGTGTGTACGTTTAAGAAAGTGTCTTGTTCTGTCACCCAGGCTGGAATACAGTGTTACAGAGACTGGGTTTTGCCATGTTGCCCAGGCTGGTCTCAGACTCCTTAGCTCAAGTGAGCTGCCACATGTGGATGTGTCTTTTCATCCCATGTTTTAGCCGCCATTTATGTTTCTTGCCCAAAGCCTTTAATTCACTGGGGATATGTGTGGTCTTTGAACATGATTAAATATAAGTGCAGGTCACTGTGACAAAAAAAATTGCTGTGCTCATGACTGCGGTTGGCTCAGCTCTAGTGGGTTTTATTACTCATACCATACTTACATTATCCATGTGAGGACCCCCAGGCATGCCTTGTTCATCACAAGAGGGCAAGAGAACCAGTGGTACATCATCTCTTCAACTCTGAAAGGAAATATACTTTAATAAACTAGTTTTAAGTTAGTTCCTGATATCTTGGTTTTACATGCAAAGCTATCACAAAAGAATCAAAATGTCGGCTGGGCACCATGGCTCACACCAGTGATCCCAGCACTGGGAGACCAAGGTGGGCAGATCACCTGAGGTCAAGAGTTCAAGACCAGCCTGGCCAACATGGTGAAGCCCCATCTCTACTAAAAATAGAAAAAATTAGCCAGGCATGGTGGCGCACACCTGTAATCCCAGCTCCTTGGGAGGCTGAGGCAGGGATTGTCGTGAGCCGAGATCGTGCCACTGCACTCCAGCCTGGGTGACAGAGCAAGACTCCGTCTCAAAAAAAAAAAAAAAGAATCAAAATGTACCATTATAATATTGTTGATGGGAGAACGCCCCTTGGTAAAGTGGAAATCAATACCTGTAAATTAAGGTAAACACACTCTGAAGACACTAAATAAACTGTGGTCTATCAAAAAAGGTCTTTTTGTCACTTTTTAAGCAGCTTTTGGAGTATTGAAGATCACGTTGATCCTAAGTATTTGTTTGTTTGCATTCATCTAGTTTATACCACTTTGTCGCTCCAAAAGAGCTCTCTTAGTACCTTCTAGTAAAACATTAATAAAGACCATTTGTAACACGCATCAAGACTTGAGGATTCTGTTTGTTCTAACTTCATGGTCCATAGGCTTGGAAACTCCAAGAGTATACCTGCCATATCATTTTGTGAGTCTTTATGTCAATCGGTGAATATTTTATGACACCGGGGATCTACTCGGGAGATCTAAGGCTGAAGGAGACTTGGTCACTTAGTCATAGATCATGAAGGCAGCCAGAGAGCACAGAGTAGCTAAGAACTAAGCCCACCCTGGTGATGCCACAGTAAATGACAGCACTACAGGGAGGGTGACTGGGAGACAGCCACTTGGACCTCCCACTAGGATCCTTTAAAGGGTCATTTTTGCAACAATGTTCCAAAGCAGTGTCAGAGTCCCCAGGCCCTTTCTTAGGCCATTGACTTTCAGATGTCTCCTGTAGAGCTCCCGTGTCCTCAGCCTGCCTGGTTTTCTGTTCTTGGGATTGAGGCTGCCCGTTGTTGGTTTTGTGATGACTTGAACAAGTACTGCCTCTCCTGTAAGATTTGCCGTTTTACTTCACAAGACCAGCGAAAATGTTGGTGTGCGGGCTGGCTGCACGTGGGGAGCGGGGAGGGCCTTGACAGAGAACTGATTTCATAAGTGGGCACTTTGTTGGTGAATTTCATGTTATGATGACATTTGCTTCCTCATACTGAGGCCGGGCCACCACTGCCACCCTGCCCTATCGCTGATAAAGCCGCAGGTATGGTAGTCATTTATTCATGTTTCTTTTGTAACAATAAGGAAATGTTTGCTTCCATTTTTAAAAAGACATTTGCAAATGAAAGAGTTAAAATGTATGTGGTGTACTTCCCCACTTTCTCCACTTCAAGCAAGGAAGTGCTTAGACTCTAAGGTAAGATGTTTGTGCTGTTTTGCCTTCCAGGAGGTTTCAGTCAGGAAGAACTTCTAAAAATCTGGAAGGGGCTCTTCTACTGCATGTGGGTGCAGGACGAACCCCTTCTGCAGGTAACTCACGTTCCCTTTCTCATGCTCCCGGGTTCTTGACCACTCAGACTCTGCCAGTCCCCCATACACTGACGCACACTGACAGTCATGCTTCAAGGAGTCATTTTCTTACATCTCGACCACATGGAAAGGGAAGCAGTGTCAACGTAGTTAGGTGAATTGGCTTTTCCAATAAAAGGAACGGTGGGCATCTATTGTCAAGGTACTATTTCTCCGTAAAATTCCATAGGTTCCATGGTAGGATTTACATCACTTAAAGTTTCTCTCTTCTGCTAAGTTTATTTTTTGCGGTCAAGGATGGCATGACAGGAGCATAACCAGTGAGGACCCTGTGAAACCCGGGACAAGGCAGCCGCCTCGCTGGGCTTCGGGTTCCATAGAAAGACCACACACCCTGAGGTAGAGGAGCCAGCCTGGAGGAGAAGCACATGGCAGTCTCTGATGCAGATGACAAGTCCTCAGGGCGAGATTTTCCTTTTCTGGGTTTTAATGTGCAGCCTTGCCATTTGTCCCATAATAACATGTTTTATTTTTATTTGACTGAACATATTTTGAGTAGGAGCAGGGCAAAATATTTTTATATTACATTCAGAAGTAACAACCAACAGCTTTAGTGGAGGAAGAAAACCAATGAACAGGAACCTCCTTTTCCCACTAAGGAAAACAGCCCGGGTGGGGTGTGAGTGAGACTGATGAGGAGTGAGACTCAGGTGTGAGTGAGACTGCTGAGTGAGACTCAGGTGTGAGTGAGACTGCTGAGTGAGACTCAGGTGTGAGTCAGACTGATGAGTGAGACTCAGGTGTGAGACTGATGAGTGAGACTCAGGTGTGAGTGAGACTGATGAC
>NW_016107427.1:3038510-3042095 GCF_001604975.1 Cebus imitator | reverse complement strand
AGGTGTGAGACTGATGAGTAAGACTCAGGTGTGAGTGAGACTGATGATGAGTGACTCAGGTGTGAGTGAGACTGATGAGTGAGACTCAGGTGTGAACGAGACTGACGTGTGAGTGAGACTAGCGAGGAGAGTGTGCTTTTCTCACGGAACCCTAGCCACACAGGGCTTCTGTTGGCGCCCTCCCACACAGGCTGCTCCCCAGCGGGGCATGCTCTCCCAGGGACACCTTCACCCAGGACAGAGCCCAGAAAGCTGGCTCTACCTTCATACTCCACCTTGTCTCTGACCAACCCAGGTGGAGGACTTGCCCACACCGTGCAGTCAGCATCCCCAGCGTCTACCCTCTGTGGAGTCTGTCTACCATGCTGTCTTTGCATTTCACGTGATTTGTGGGGTGATGATGAAGTTTTGTTTGTTTTTTGACAATCTTACTATGTTGCCCAGGCTGAAGTGCAGTGGTGCAATCATGGCTCACCATAGCCTCAACTTCCCTATTGCTCAAGTGATCTTCCTGAGTCAGCCACCTGAGTAGCTGAGATTACAGGTGCATGCCTCCATGCCTGGCTAATTTTTGTACTTTTTGTAGAGACTGGGTCTCACTGTGTTGCTGAGGCTGGTTTGAACTCTTGGACTCGAGCAATCAGCCTGCCTCGTCCTCCCATTCCAGGCATGAGCTGCCCTGCCTAGCTTAGATGTGAGTTTTTGTTTTTTGTTTTGAGATGGAGTCTCTGTCACCCAGGCTGTACAGTGGTGTGATCTTGGCTCACTGCAACCTCCACCTCCGGGTTTAAGTAGTTGTTTCTCAGCTTCCCGAGTAGCTGGAACTACAGGCACACGCCTACCGTGCCCAGCTAGTTTTTGTATTTTTAGTAGAGACAGGAGGTTGCCATGTTGATCAGGCTGGTCTTGAACTCCTGACCTCAGGTGATCCACCCACCTCGGCCTCCCAAAGTGCTAGGATTACAGGCATGGGTGACCACACACGGCCAGGTACAGTTGTAAAGCCAGGAACTGATAACTAATTTGTTTTGTCTCTAGTTCATTTGAACCGATAACTAGAGATGCTTTTTTAAACATGTAGCTTAAACAGTTCTTGCAGACATACCAAGTTAGCATAATAGTCCACCAATATTGGAAATCACGCATTTGATAAAATTCAGATATTTGGATACATACTTCCTACTGGAAGCGACACAGAACAAGAGGCGCAGACTTCGCCGCCAGCAGAGGTGGAGGAGGAAGGAAGAAGCGGGCCGAGGTGGGGCGTCTCCTATTGCCCCACGGTAACCCCCGCGTTTCTCCCCCCGCCCTGCAGGAGGAGCTCGCCAACACCATCTCGCAGCTGGTCCATGCCGTTAACAACTCAGTGGCTCGTAAGTCTTGTTGTCTCTCCTGCCTCCTGAGCTTTCCAGTGTGCTAGTTTCATGGGAACCTTGTGCCGGCATTGTGCAGCTGTCAGAGGACTGCCGTTCCTGTTTGTAAAAGCTGTGATCAGCTTAGTCGTTGGCTGCTGAGAGGGTGAGGTGTCTTGAGGAGAATCAATTTGACATCTCAGAAATTTCAGAAAATGCTTTTAGAAATAACAGTCCTCCAAATCTCCAAATTCTGAGCTAACACTTGGAGCCTGGAGATCCAGATGCAGGGTCCCCGGTGACCTCTGGATGTCAGGTTCATCTTCCCTAAAAGCAGAGCCGCCACTGGTAAGAAATAAGTAAAGAGAAGACACCGCTGGCCACAGACTGTGAAGTAACCCCTCTCTACCAGAGAAGAGGCAAAGGGAGCATTTGTTAAGGCACTTCTGTGTCGGGCAATGATTACTTACAAAGGAAGAAAAAGGCAGCAGGCTTAGTTTGTTCTGCTCAACACTCCAGAAAACCATCCTAATGACTTCGGCAACCCCCGGTGGTTGTCTGAATACTAGCCGACTCACAGGGAAGAAAATTCTACATGCAATGCATGGTATAGATTTGCAGGGGGAAAAGAATTGTGCAAAAAGAAATAAAGCCCCAAAAAAATAAATTAACAAAAATTGTTTTTGAATAAAAAAGTGCTTGCTTTGCGGGTCAGAAGAGAAAAATTGAATGCTTTGTGCTGTAGCCCATTCAGATGACACCTATCATCAGGCAAAAATCTGAGTTTCTACATGGGTTATATAAGAGTGAGAATTAATGGTTTGGGATTCATTGTTAGGTACCGATGCAGTAGGAAGGGTCACTAGCAGTGGAATGAGGAATCTTGATTTTAAGAGAAACGTGGCTTTTGCAGTGGATAAAGGGACAATGCTCCAGAGAGCATTCTAATCTGATGTTACAATGTTGCCAGCCTTCCTGTTATTACGTTTTTATTTAAATATAAAATATCATGGCGAGCAGGGTGGCTCAAGCCTGTAATCCCAGCACTTCGAGAGGCGGGGGCAGGTGGATCACTTCACTTTCAGAGTTTAAGACCAGCCTGGCCAACATGTCAAAACCCGTCTCTACTAAAAATACAAAAATTAGCCAGGTGTGGTAGTGTACACCTGTAATCCCAGCTACTCAGGAGGCTGTGACAGGAGAAATTTGAACCTGGGAGGCAGAGGTTGCAGTGAGCTGAGATCATACCATTGCTTTCCAGCTTGGCCACCGAGTGGGACCCCGTCTCAAAAATAAAAAGTAAAAGATCTGCACAGTCCAGGTGATGTTTAAAAATAAATAAATGTAAAAGAAATGAGTGAATATAATTATGGCACAGATTTTCTAGCTGCCCAAGAATAACTGAGAAAAGTGAGTAATAAGTCTTGCGAGTTTGTTTCTCTTCATTATTTTCTTGCTGTATGGTAATATGTTAACGTGGAAGCCAAGTATTTATAGCCTTTTGTTCACTGCAGAGAACCTGTTCATTCAGACCTTTTGGCAAACCATGAATCGAGAATGGAAAGGAATAGACAGGCTACGCCTGGACAAATACTATATGGTAAGATCTGCCACAGTTACTTCAAAAATTCCTGGGAAGAAAAGAATGTCCTTTATCTTAAAAACAATGGAAAGGTTTATTTCTGAAGCACTTTGGGAGGCTCCAGGCTTAGTGTGAAGGAAGAATTTGAATATGTCCTGGAAAGCTGCTCTGTTTTAGCTTTTGCAGCTCTTAAGGATGAGTTTGGGGAGCATTACTAAATATATTGGGTATTTTTTGAGACAGAGTCTCACTCTGTTGCACATGCTGGAGTGCAGTGGCACCATCTCAAATCGATGCAACTTCCACCTCCAGGGTTCAAGCTACTCTCGTGCCTCGGCCTCCTGAGTAGCGGGGACTACAGACATGCACCACCACGCCTGGCTAATTTGTGTATTTTTAGTAGAGGTGAGGGTTTGCCACGTTGGCCAGGGTGGTCTTGAACTCCCGGCCTCAAGTGATCTGCCTGCCTCGGCCTCCCAGAATGCTGGGGTTACAGGCGTGAGCCACTGCTCCTAGCTGTGAATATGTATTTTGATCTAGAGGTTAAATATGATTGTTGTGAATATTTTTTCACTTTTGGGATGCAGGCCATACTGTTTTCACTGGCCTCCTCATTCTGGTGAGTTCATATTTCTTACCTTTCCTTTTTTT
>NW_016107427.1:3034741-3038460 GCF_001604975.1 Cebus imitator | reverse complement strand
AAAAATTGCCTATCTTTAGCTGATTCGTCTGGTCCTGAGGCAGTCCTTTGAAGTCCTGAAGCGGAACGGCTGGGAAGAAAGGTCAGTAAACTATTCAAGCAGCATCTGGTAGCCTTCAAACTTAGAAGGTAGAGTGTTCTTCAAGTTTTCTGATCTGTGCCTCCTACTCTGTAGAGTACCATGAGAAGCTAGATACATCGTCACCTACAGAGAATTGAAATCCAGTAGGGGGTATAAAATAGTTAAGTATATATGACAGTTAACATTTTATACTGATTTAAGTGATTGCTTTTTTTCCTTGTAAAGTGGTTTTAGCCTTGCGTTGATTGTTAGGCAGTGGAGGTACTAGACGGAATATTTTTGTTTCTCTTTGGGAGATAAGAAGTGTTGGCATACTGTCACTAACAGAGCCATGTGTGTTTGCGTCTGTAGCCGAATCAAGGTTTTCTTAGATGTCCTGATGAAGGAGATCCTGTGTCCTGAGAGTCAGTCTCCTAACGGAGTGAGATTCCACTTCATTGATATTTATCTGGATGAACTCTCCAAAGTGGGGGGGAAGGAGGTAAGCAGCTGCCGACAGGATGCCCATGGGGTCAGGGAGCCACCAGTGTTTGCCATAGTAGCCAGTCAAGTGCTGTGGGGTGGCACTTCACCTGACCAGCCACCCCACAGCACTTGACTGGCTACTATGTAGCAGCATGAATTGCTTCAGTCTTGCCTTGGAAATGAGTCCTAAGCAGCTGGTGGGATGGGATTTATGCACTGAGGATGTACATGACAGTCTTACCTGTAAAATAGAATTGAAAGCAACCTACAGACTCCAGTAAAGAGCTCACTTACATAGAGGGGTGCTCAGCATCTAGGGAGCTTTATAAAATGGTAGGAAAGCTATGCAAGTGATACACATTTTTAAGGAATATACTCATGTAAATAGACAAAAGGCTGGAAAGGAAACATACATTTTTCAGTATGCGAATGATTCCCTGAATGTGGGAATATACAGAGATTTTACTTTCCTTTCACAGGTGTTTTGCAGGGAACGTTTTATTTTGTCTTGCACTTAGAGTCACTGTCCCTGTTTGCCCCTCTTGTAGAGGAAGTGTATGCATGCCCCGTATCAAGTTGGTGCAACCCGAGGCCTGAGGGCTGCGTGCCGCCCAGGGCAGCTTTCAGTGTGGCCCAGCACGAACTCATAAACTTTCTTAAAATATTACGAGTTTTTTTGCAATTTGTTTTTAACTCATCAGCTATTGTTAGTGTTGTGTATTTTGTGTATGACCCAAGACAGTTCATCCAGCGTGGCCCAGAGAAGCCAAAAGATTGCACACCCCTGTTCTGCATGTTGGGCTATAGGATAGTGCAGGCTGGGCTCGCTGGCTTTCTCCAGCCACTGCTCTAAGATACCAAGTAGCTGCAGGGCGGCCTTGATCTTGAGCCTGGTTCCACGCCTCTGCTGTTTCACGGGGGCACCGAGGCTAGGTGAGACAGGCATTACTTGGTCTAACTCCACCTTTATAACAGATGTAAATGGTCCCTTTTTCAAGGACACGTCAAGGAGGGAAAAGGCTCTTTGTTTCTCAGTTTTTCCCTGTTTTGTTTCTAAATTACAGCTTTTGGCAGATCAGAATCTCAAGTTTATTGATCCATTCTGCAAAGTCGCCGCGAAGACCAAGGAGTAAGTGATTCCCACGTTCGTTCCTGCTGCTGCGAGGCACTTGCCTGTGAGGAGCCTGGTGCGGGGCACCTGCACACTGCTTCACAGCAGAGAGCAGCTGGAGGCATCGAAGCTTTGGGCAGGGATTTGGCTCTTCTAGCTTCAGTATTTGACTCACTCATTCCAAGAATGCCCTCTCACGCCCAGAGATCTGACTGCTGGGCGTCCCATGCCTGTCAGGTGGCACTTAGGCAGTTCCTCGCAGTGCTTGCTGGCTCGTGAGAGCCGCTCCAGACCCCAGTGACGTGTGCGGGGCTTCCCTGTGCACTTCTGAAGCCAGCAGGCCAGGCCGTTTGTTCTAATCACCTGCCCGCCACTGTGCTTTCTCCGTCAGCCACAGTCTAGTGCGGACCATAGCGAGGGGCGTTTTTGAAGCTATCGTAGATCAGTCTCCTTTTGTGCCTGAGGAGTCAGTGGAGGAACAGAAGACAAAAGTGGGCGTTGGTGACCTCTCTGCAGAAGAGACGCCTGAAAATGGGGCGACATTGAGAAGAGCTCTCAGTAAAAAGAAGACAGGTAAGAGGGTGTTATTGGTCAGTCTAGCTTTCTTTCTGGTAAAATCCTCAAACAGTTTTTAATACATTTGTTGGCATCTTACTGAATGCAACCTAGAATTGATGGCTCTGCCTCAGCCCCTCCCAAGAAAGGCAGTAGAGGTGGGTCCAGTGTGCCTGGGGGGTGCCTAGCAGGGCTCTGGGGAGACCCGAGACCGGTCCCATGTGGCGTACACACGTTTCTCCACCTCCCAGAACCTCAGGACTCTCCTGAAGGATTTTCCCATTGTCACTGCTAGTGCTTTGGGGTTTGTTTGTTTGCTTTGTTGTTTTATTTGACGTACTTCAACACCTTAGCATGGCCTCATTCCTGCGAGTTATGGGAGGGACGTATACTTGTTTCTGTAGCTGTCCTTTCTCACCCCACGGCTTCCTTCAGGTTCTTTTTCTTTGGATGTTTAGATGCCCACTGTGGGCTGCCATCGTTCTTACTGCTGTGTCTGTGGACTTGGTGTAGAATGTGCATTTGCAGTTGCAGGCCCGTCAACACCCTCCCCACAGTGCTTTATGGCAACTCGTGCACAAAATGAGGGAAATGGTGAGGACGCAGTTGACCTATGCTGTTCAAGTGTTACGTAACCATTTTGAAGCAAAGTTACCAAAAACTAAGGACCAAAGGAAATTTAATATACATGTATATATATTTTTAAAGCAGGGTACAGACTCTACGTAGAAGGAGCCCGATTTGTTGTTTGGGTTTTCTTTAATTATTACGGCTATATAATAGTTGTGCATCTGATTGGTTTTTAAACGTTTATTTGTGCTTTTATTTTTTTTTTCTAAAGGGTCATTTTATTTATTTTGATAGTTTAGGGAACAGGTTTGGGTTACATGGATAAGTTCTTTAGTGGTGATTTCTGAGATTTGGGTACACCTGAGCAGTGTACACTCTTCCCAGTGTGTCGTCTACTATCTGTCACCGCTCCCACCCTTCCCCCTGAGTCCCCAAAGCCCATTGTACCATTCCTAAGCCTTTGCATCCTCATAGCTTAGCTCCCACTTTTAAGTGAGAACATTCAATATTTGGTTTTCCATTCCTGAGTTGCTTCACTTAGAATAATGGTCTCCAGCTCTGTCCAGGTTGCTGTGAATGCCATTATTTTCATTCTTTTCTATGGCTTACTAGTATTCTATGGTATACATACCACATTTTCTTTACCCACTCCTTGGTCAATGGGCATTTTAGGCCGGTTCCGTGTTGTTTTAGCTGTGAATTGTGCTGCTATAAACATGCATGTGCAAGTGTCTTTTTCATATAATGACTTCTTTTCCTCTGGGTAGATACCCAGCAGTGGGATTGCTGGATCAAATGGTAGGTCTACTTTTAGTTATTTAAGGAATCTCCACACCGTTTTCCATAGTGGCTGTAATAGTTTACATTTGTACCAGGAGTATGAAAGTGTTCCTTTTCACCACATCTGTGCCAACATCTTTTTTTTTTTTTTTTTTTT
>NW_016107427.1:3010779-3033641 GCF_001604975.1 Cebus imitator | reverse complement strand
TCTTGCTCTATCACCCAGGCTGGAGTACAATGGTGCAATCTCAGCTCAGTGCAGTCTCTGCCTCCCAGGTTCAAGTGATTCTCATGCCTCAACCTCCCTAGTAGCTGGAATTATAGGCGTGTGCCACCACACCCAGCTATTTATCTTATTTTTAGTAGAGACTGGGTTTCACCTAGGCTGATGTCGAACTCCTGACCTCAAGGGATCTGCCAGCCTCGGCCTCCCAAAGTGCTGGGATTACAGGCATGAGCCACCACGCCTGGCCTCCAGATTTGTTCTTTTTACTTAGTCTTGCTTTGGCTATGCAGGCTGTTTTTTGGTTCCATATGAATTTTAGGACTGTTTTTTCTAGTTCTGTGAAGAATGATGATGGCATTTTTATGGGAATTGCATTGAATCTGTAGATTGCTTTTGCCAGCATGGTTGTTTTCACAATATTGATTCTACCCATCTATGAGCATGGGACGTGCTTCTGTGTTTCCATTTGTTTCTGTCATCAGGGACTTCTTTCAGCAGTGTTTTGTAGTTTTCCCTGTAGACATCTTTCAGATCCTTGGTTTGGTATATTCCTAAGGTTTTTGGGGTTGTTTTGTTTTATTTTTTGTTGTCATCGTTGTTTTGGTGGGTTTTTGGCAGCCGTTACAGAAGGGGTTGAGTTCTCGATATTCTCAGTTTGGTCACTGGTCGTTGGTGTTTAGCAGGGCTACTGATTTGTGTACATTGATTTTGCAACCTGAAACTTGGCCAAATTCATTGCCCAGTTCTAGGAGCTTTTTGGATGAGTCTTTATGGTTTTCTAGGTATACAGTCATATCATCGGCAAACACTTGACTGTTTGACTTCCTCTTAGCCAATTTGGATGCCCTTGTTTTGTTTTTGTTTTTGTTTTTGTTTTTTTGTTTGATTGCTCTGGCTAGGACACTATTTATGCTTTTTAAAAATCTGAAAGAATAAACCAAAATTTTTTTTTAATTTATTTATTTTTAGAGACAGGGTCTTACTCTGTCACCCAGGCTGGAGTGAACCAGATTGATTATGGTTTACTGCAGCCTTAACCTCCTGGGCTCAAGTGATCCTCCCACCTCGGCCTCCCGAGTAGCTGGAACCACAAGCACACACCTCTTTTTGTAGAGACGGTGGTCTCACTTTATTCCCCAGGCTGGTCTTAAACTCCTAGGCTTAAGCGTTCCACCCACCTTGGCCTCCCAAAGTGCTGGGATTAGAGGCATAAACACCATGTCTAGCCCAAAATGTTAATAGTTAGCTGTAGGTGGCAGAATTATGGGTGATTTCTGTTTTCTTTGTACTTCTCTATTTTCTACAGTGATTATATATTATGTTTAATCAGAAAAAATCAAGCCGGGCACAATGGCTCATACCTATAATCCCAGCACTTTGGGAGACCCAGGCGGCCAGATAACTTGAGGTTAGGAGTTCAAGACCAGCCTGGCCAACATGGTGAAACCAAGTCTCTATCAAAAAATACAAAACTTAGCCAGATGTGGAGGCGCACGCCTATTGTCCTAACTACTCGGAAGGCTGAGGTGGGAGATTTACTTGAACCCGAGAGGCGGACGCTGCAGTGAGCCGCGATCACACCACTGTCCTGCAGCCTGGGCAACCAAGCAAAACCCTGTCTCAAAAAATAAATAAATAAACAGACACAGATAGAATCAATCATCTTCCCCCCCCCCTTTTTTTTTTTTTTTTTTAATCAGACCTGGTCAACAGGAAGTAATTTTTCTTTTTCTTTTTGAGATGGAGTTTCATTCTTGTCACCCAGGCTGGAGTACAATGGTGCGATCTTGGCTCACCACAACCTCCGCCTCCTGGGTTCAAGCAATTCTCTTGCCTCGGCATCCCGAGTAGCTGGGATTATGTGAATGCACCACCATGCCTGGCTGATTTTGTATTTTTAATAGAGACAGGGTTTCTCCATGTTGGTCAAGCTGGTCTTAAACTCCCGACCTCAGGTGATCCACCCACCTTGGCCTCTCAAAGTGCTGGAATTACAGATGTGAGCCACCACGCCCAGCCTTCTTTTTTGCCAAGAGACACCTAATTAGACAGTGGCTCCTGTCGAAATAGTCACCTCTGTGTATTTGGTATGTCAAGTGGTCTTTGGGTGTATTTTGACAGCACTGGGCAAAAGTCATTCCAGAAAAGATGGACTCAGTGATGAAAGCGGAAGAGATGGCTGTGGAACCTTTGAGGACTCAGGGCCGCTTCTCCAGGTGGGTGGCCGTTTTTGTTTTTCATGGAATATAGATTTGCTGTGGAGTAGCCTGACTAGAGAATTAGGGTCACAGCTAGTTAAGCTGTAAGGCCTGAAGTGTAAACTCCTTTTTAATCCCTTCAGTCACTAAATGTCACCTTCCTAAGAATAAGCTTGTTGGAGACAAGGAAATGTCAATATGGTGGAGTTTAGAAAGAGATAGTAGCCCTGATTTTGAATGGCCAAGCCCTGCGCTATCCTCTACCACAGAACTAGCTCTAGTGGCACTTTTCAAATAAAGGTTTACCAAGTACAGATTGCAAATCTAGATTAAATTTAGAAAGAAGCACACCCTCCAGCCAGGCACAGTGGCTCACGCCTGTAATCCCAACACTTTGGGAGGCAAAGGCCGGCGGATCACCCGTGATCAGGAGTTCGAGACCAGCCTAGCCATCATGGCGAAACCCCATCTCTCCTAAAAATACAAAAATTAGCCAGACGCAGTCTTGTGTGCCTGTAATCCTAGCTACTCGGGAGGCTGAGGCAGGAGAATGGCTTGAACCAGGGAGGTGGAGGTTGCAGTGAGCTGAGATATGCTAATGTACTCCAGGCTGGGCAACAGAGTGAGACTTCATCTCAAATGAGAAAATGAATCACACCCAGGTAAATTTTGTTGTATGTACTCTATCACAATTTTTTTTTAAAGAAAGAATTGCTTACCCAGCTTACCCCAAGAATAGACAGAACATGAGTTTGTTAAGATAGTGCTTGTGCACCTGGGTGCCAGGTCCCAGCACGTGCTTGTTTAGCCTGTCTGTGGCCAAATGCTTCAGTAAGGGTTTTCTCTTACTGCAGATGGAAATGTCCAAGTCAGGCAGTGTTGTGTGGCTGCAGACTTACGCTTAGTTTCTCTTCCCGCCTAGTTTGACTATAAGGCTGTTGCTGATCGACTCCTGGAAATGACCAACAGGAAGAACATCCCACCCTTCAACAGGAAGCGTCTCTCCAAACTCATCAAAAAGTCAGTGACTAGGGAGAGGGTCTCTCAAATCATCACTGTGGGTCGAGCCCAGCCGCTCTAGTTGCGCTCTCCTGGTGTGGGAAAGCCACCTGCTTGCTCTTCTCTTCTCTTTCTTCTTTGTCCTTTAATGTTTTTGTTTGTAGCAATGTGATAGACACATGTAAACTGAAAAGTTTAATGGAAACTGCAGTCCCACCCCTCAGGTTCTGTTCTTCCAGTGCAGCCATACTCACCTGTGAGCTGTTTTAAAATGATGTGAGGAGAAGCTTATTTATGTCTAAAATTAACCAACCAGAAACCGATGTGCACCTGCTATTTCGGTGCCTTCTGCTGGTGTGCTGCTGAATAGACGGGGTTAATTACTTACCTCTACCCTCCCTCTCATGTGCTTATGCCAAAAGTGTTAGTTAATTCAGCTGTCAGTGTTGATGTCACTCTGACTGCAGTGACATGATGACCTGGAATTCACTGTAGGGCCTCATGCACTGCTTGCTGTCACTGGGGACAAATAACAACTGTCTGATCCGCTCTGGGAGCCGGGCACTGCTCTGAGCGGTTTGCATACTTTCAAGTCTTGCGTGTTAAGCCCCTAGAAAGCAGCTCTGTAGTTTTGCCCATTTCCCAGCTGGGTTCCCAGGGCACAGGATGGTCCTAGCTTGCCCGAGGTCCCTGCCATCCAGCGTCCCCTCCCCCATGCACCTCCCCACACTGTGCCTCGATGCTCCTTGTTTGTTCTAATGCACAAAAAAAAAAAACACAGCTTTGCCTTTCCCCACTGGAGAATTGAATGTAAGCAGACTTGAATGTCGTAGTTTGATTTGGGTGTGCCAAGATGTACCTTTGCCTGCCGTGTCCTTGCTGCTGTGCTGGTAACCGGGGGTGGCACTGGCCTTGATCTTTTTTGCCTTTGTATTGTTCCATCTTTCCTTCACAGAATTTCCTCTCTAGCCTCCCCTCCTGGAGGAGAACGTGAATTAACAAATACTTAACTATTGCTTATATTTTAAAAATTGAATATATAAGTCTACAGAATACAGAAAGAAGGGATTTCTTTATGAACATTTGTGACTTTTTTTTTTCACTATTATTTTATTTTTTAGATTCCAAGACCTCTCTGAAGGTGAGGCATGCCAAGGATCATCATTCATGGTGTTTTTCATGAGCTGGGGGTGTTGATGCCCAACGCTGAGAAACAAGATTGAAAGAACTTTACTGAAAACCTCTAATAAGAAATAATAGTCCTCAGCCCAGGCAAAATAGCGAGGCCTCATCTCTACTAAAAATGAAAAAATTAGCCAGGCACAGTGGAGTGAACCTGTAGTCCCAGTCACTCAGGAGGCTAAGAGGGGAGGATCGCTTGAGCCCAGGAGGTCCAGGATGCAGTAAGTTGTGATCACACCACTGCACTCCAGCCTGGGTGTGACAGAGCAAGACCCGAACTTTTAAGAAAGAAAGAGCAGCCCTTACCTAGTCACACCGCAGTACAGCTGTGAGGAGTGACACAAGCCTAGGGCCCTCTGCAGCCTGCCCACTTTCCTATCCCGGGCTCTCCCCTAACGCCAGAGCTGGAGTGCAGACTCCTCTCAGGTGTGAGTGGTGTGAAGTTTTGGTTTGGTTTTTGTTTAACTAGATAGATTTTCATTGGCCAAGCAAGGTTTTAAATGGATACTCTGTGAAGGTGAAAAATGTAATTTCTCAGAATCCCTTTCATTTGCTGTTATGATCAGCATTGCTCCCGGGAAGGGCTGCTGTAAGGTTGGTTATGTTTGGACAAGTCAGCGAGGTCACCGCATACTCCTCATGCACTAGGGACACTTGAAATTGGGAAAAGCCAGCCGGGCGCGGTGGCTCACGCCTGTTATCCCAGCATTTTGGGAGGCTGAGGCGGGCGGATCATGAGGTCAGGAGTTCAAGACCAGCCTGACCAATATAGTGAAACCCTGTCTCTACTAAAAATATAAATTAGCTGGGCATGGTGGTGACACCTGTAGTCCCAGCTACTCGGGAGGCTAAAGCAGCAGAATTGCTTGAACCCAGGAGACAGAGGTTGCAGTGAGCCAAAATCTCGCTACTGCACTCCAGCCTGGGTGACAGAGCAAGACTTCGTCTCCAAAAAAAAAAGAAAAGAAAAGAAATTGGGAAAAGCACCAGCAAGTTTGTTGGAATTCGAAGACTGCATTAGCCAAGCCCCCAGGGTCCAGCCATGGAGGGTGTCACCTGGGACTTGTGATCCCTTGCTTTCCTTGGCTGAGAAATCCACAAAGTTTTTTTAAGTCTGTAATTCCTGTGTCGGCTGCGTTCAGGTTTGGGTGGGAGAAACGGGAACAGCGATGATGAGGCAGAAATCGGGAGGGGTGCCGCTCTTAGGCCACTCGGGCAGTCTCAAGCGTCTGGAGAAGCTGACAGTGTGTCACTCTGGCATCTAGGAGACAGTATATCTCAACTCAGTTTCACTGAGGACATTTCTGCTGATGAAGATGACCAAATCCTCAGTCAAGGAAAGCATAAGAAGAAAGGAAATAAACTTTTAGAGAAAACTAACTTGGAAAAGGAGAAAGGTAAGCTGTAAAGCTGAAAAGAGGACGTGACTCAGCCCCTGGAGAGTAGTGTGCATTACAGAGGCCTCGAGACTTGAGCTCATGCCTTCATAAAGCATTAGCAGAGCCCAAAGCTTCAGTTTTTAATGGCTGAGAGGTAAAGAGGGTTTTCCGAGTGTTCTGCTGTTTCCGGCAGAGCCACCATCCCCACCTTTCCCCCACCTTGCTCTGCTCATATCCGCCAGCTCCCCGGGGCACCTCTGCAGGGAGAGCTGCGGGGGTGGCTGTTTGACGACCACTCTAGATCCATGGTTTTTATCTTTGGGACCTAAGATTAATAGAAATCAGATCATGTGTGTTTAAATGGACAGAAGGAAGGAAGGCTTCCAGTCACCGCTGGGGATGGAGGAAGTGGGGCCGACAGCAAAGGTAGTGTGGGCCCACTGTGTACCTCAAGGGAGACGGAATCTTTCCTGGTGGTAGAATGTCAGGAAATTCTGTCCACCAATCATTCTGTCTCAGCCGGCATTAGGGTGCTTGTTGATGGGTTTGTGTCTTTTTAGGAAGCAGAGTGTTTTGTGCAGAGGAAGAGGACAGTGAAAGCAGTCTTCAAAAGAGAAGAAGGAAGAAGAAGAAAAAGCACCACCTCCAGCCTGAAAATCCAGGCCCAGGGGATGCAGCCCCGTCCCTAGAAGAGAACAGGGGCAGGGATCCTGAGGCCACTGGGCAGGGAGCCCTGAATCCGCGTGTGGCCGAGCCGGGGGCAGAGGCCACGTCCAGCACCGGGGAGGAGAGTGGCTCTGAGCGTCCTCCCGCTGTCCCCATGCACAATAAAAGGAAACGGCTGCGGAAGAAGAGCCTGAGGGCCCACAGGGAAATGTCAGAATCAGCAGTGTTGCCACCAGAGGATGTGTCTCAGGGTGGCCCGAGTGGCGGCCATCCTCAGGGACCTACAGGGTCCCCAACAGGTGGAGCCCAACTCCTAAAAAGGAAGCGGAAGCTCAGAGTTGTCCCCGTCAATGGCAATGGCCTGTCTGCGCTGGCCTGGCCTCCACTGCAGCAGGAAGGCGCTCCCGCCAGCCCAGCGGAGGGGACAAACAGCCACACCACGCCGCCCCCATGCAGGAGGCTGCAGAAGAAGAAGGCGGAGCCTGGCAGCCTGGAGCTCTGTGACCTGTCCAGCCAGAAAACCACAAGCCTGAAAAAGAGGAAGAAAATGAGAGAGATGTCAAACTTGGTAGAGCACAACGGGGTGTCAGAGTCCGAGGCCGGGCAACCCCAGGCTCTGGTAAGGTGGGAGGCCCACAGGCCAGCTCACCGCAGAGGCGCTCAAACGCGTCCGGGGGCCTCCCTGTCTCCTGAGGGAAAGAGTGGGAGCCGGTGGCCAGGCCTCTGGACCGAGCAGCAGGTAGAATAGGGCGTGTTCATAACCCCCCTCACTCAGGAGGAAATCACAGGTGACCAGTTACTCAGGTCCTCATCGGCCACCTTCCCTCCCCCAGGCCACATGCTTGGGTTTGGAAGGGCCTGCCCCAAGCTGGGCAGGTTATCCCGTGGGCCAGGTATTGCTGCCCCAGGTGTGTTCAGCCTGGTCTGGGCCTCCATCAGATGCGGGTCTGGCTTGCTTCAGCAGCACATTGGCTAGTCCCGGCCCCTTTGGCAAAAGAGGAAGGCCAGAATTCTCTTGCCTCACTTACTATCTTTTCTATACGCTTTTCTTTTGTTAGCTACCCCCTTCCGAGAAACTTCAGCAGCAGGGCTGCTTATCTTCTTCATGGGAAGACTTTCCTTCTGCTGGGATCTTTAGAGCCAGAAATAAATGAGGAACCAAGCTGTTGATCAGGTTTTGGGTCTTGCTCTGTCACCCAGGCTGGAGTGCAGTGGCGCAATCTCGGCTCACTGCAACCTCCCAACTCCCAGGCTCAAGGAATTCTGCCTCAGTCTCCCAGGTAGCTGGAATTACAGACATGGGTCACCATGCCCAGCCAGTTTTTTTGTAATTTTTCTAGAGATACCATTTTGCCTTGTTGCCCAGGCTGGGCTCAAGTGCTTCGCCTGCCTCAGCCTCCCAAAGTGCTGGGATTATAGGCATGAGCCCCTGTGTCTGGCCCCAGCCCGCTCTTCACACCACCTCTGGGTGCGCTGGGCTTCCAGGCTGGGGCCAGCAATCGTCGTTTCACTGGAATAGAGCCACACCCACTCATGTGTGCAGGTCCATGGCCGCCTTCACTCTGCAGTGGCAGAGTCAAGTGGTAGAGACAGAGACCTATGGTCTGCAGGGTGGAAAATAATCTGCGCATCACAGAGTTGGCGCACCCTTGATCAGCTCTTGCTTTGCACACACCACTTTGCAGAGGTTATGACATCTCCTTTGTTGAAGCGGACGTGCGGACCCGGCAAAGTGCTGGCTTGGGGCTAAGAGTGTCTGCAACTGGCTATCGAGTTTGTGGTCAGGAAAGCAGGGCACTAAACTGGATAGCAGGAGGCTGCCATCACCGCCCTGACTGCAGCCTGCCCCTCACTGTACCAACAGTGCTGCTTCCTCAGCAAGAGGGCCAGACACATTGCCCTGGGTGGTGGTAGAGAAGATGGGGTGTTGCTGAGTGAGTCTCAGGGTGGAGGGAAGCTCTCCCCAGCAGAGGGAAGGCGCACAGGAGGAGCTCCTCAGGCCGCCTGCCCTCGAGGCAGCACCCTTGAACCTGCCAGAGCTGCCCATGTGTCTTCAGCTGCACTGGGCTTCCCAGACCTCTGAGAGCCCAGGACGAGATCCGGTCTCTGGGTGGCCGTCAGTCGCTGCACACCCAGTGAGCTTCCTGAACCTGCCTGTGAGCAGAGCTGCCATGTGGGTATCACTGCCCTCCACGCCAGACTGCCAGTGCAGTGATGCTTCGGCTACAAATGGAGAGTGAATTATTCTTTAACAGATGGGCTTGAAAGGCCAAAACCCTCCATTTGAGAATGAAGATAAAAGTGGGTCCTTACCCTGAGAGGGCGTTTTCATCGCCACCCTTGGCCTGGTGCTGCAATAGAGAGGTGGTCGCGTTGTGTGCAGTCTGGGCTCTGGGATTGAAGGGCTGTCTGCACACGCAGTGCAGGAAACTGCAGGCTGCGCAGTGGGCTGAGCGAGTGGGCTGGGTCCCCTTGGGGTCTGCCGCCTCCTGTGTGCATGGGCGGTACCAGAGGCTCTCATCTGACCCCCTCCTCCCTGCTTCTCACCCCACACGTAGGGAAGCAGTGGGGCTTTCAGTTCCCTGAAGCAGCAGCAGCCTAGAGCAGAGAGTGACTTCGTGACGTTTGACACTGCCTTCTTACCAAAGCCCCTGTTCTTCAGAAGAGCGAGGAGCAGCACTGCCACCCACTCTGCAGGCCCTGCCATCCAGGTGCGCATCCTCCCAGGGGCGGCACAGCCCATTTCTCCACAAGGGCACAGATGGGCTTGAGCTGATGGTGTTTCCCATGCCGGGCTGGAGCCCCACTCTGGCCTCTCAACCTGGCCACAGCGGGCAGGTTCCCAGCCAGGGCCGCATGAGGCCTGGGTGGTCTGGGACCCACCCAGAGAGATCGCAGTCGGGAAGGGGACTTCGAGGGGCGGTTGATGGCACACATCTGCCTCCCAGGGCTTCCGGCTCCGGGTTTGCAGAAACCAGTTTTCTCATGAAATGTCGCGCTGTGAGAACGCAAGTGGCACGAGTCAGCAGTAGCAGGTCCACTCAGAAATGTGGGTCAGCAGGAACCTGAGGAAGTGCTTCCTGATGCAGGCTGGACCTGCTTGCAAGAATTTCAGTAGGAAAGAGCACGTTTGCTTTTGGTGAACCGTTGGAAATAGCTTGGAGATAGATAGCTTGGAGTCCTTGTGCACAAAAAACTGGCAGCTGTGTCCACTGTCCATTGAGGTGAGACTCCATGGGAGGCAGCGCCTCATCCATGTCAGTCTTCAGGTTACAACTTCAGAACTCTCCAGCAAAAGGCAGGCGAGTCGTTGGCATTTATCCTCACAGGTTCTCAGTGGCGAACTGTTTTTAGGATGGTTCAGGGGCCCTCACTGTTTGCCTTTCTTCCCCAGATGGTAGAACCTATGGTGTGGGAATGAGGTGGCCGCAGATGGGCCAAGGGTGCGAGCACCACTGCCCCGGGCTGGGGGAGGCGTGTGTCGGACACTGAAGGAGGGCGTTCCTGGTGAAGCCCCAGCAGGACAGTTGGTTTCGGTCTCAGCCGCAGTCCCTTTGGCCTCTTACTGTATGCGCCACTCAGTAAGCAGCCGTTTGGGCGGCGGCCCCTCCAGGACAGGTTCTCCAGAAGAATCTGAGGGGAGGCCACGTGGCCGCCGCGCACTGTGTTACTCCTTTTGTTTCTCTTCTGCAGCTAAACAAGACGCCGTCCAGCTCCAAGAAGGTCACCTTTGGGCTGAACAGAAACATGACTGCAGGTAAGTGGGGTGTGCCGGCGCCCAGGCTTCTCGAGCACAGCTGCGACTCCTGGCCAGGTTGGCACAATCGTGGCTCACTGCAACCTCCGCCTCCTGGGTTCAAGCGATTCTCCTGCCTCAGCCTCCCAAGTAGCTGGAATCATTTGTATTTTTAGTAGAGAAGGGAGTTCACCATGTTGGCCTGACTTCAGGTGATCCACCTGCCTCAGCCTCCCAAAGAGCAGGGATTACAGGCATAAGCCACCATGCCCAGCCCCTCAGCGCCCATTTCAGAGTCAGAAGGAAGCACCTATGTGTCCCTCGTCCTCAAAGGGCTGTGAGTGGGGTGCCAGTGGTGAGTGGGCAGCCAATTGCTTGGGACCTCTTAGGAGAAGCTACCCGGTGAGACGTGATCCAAAAGCCATCTTCCCGGGTGTCTCTAAGTACTGCAAGCCAACCCACAGAAAGGCCATTTGAGATCGCAGCGGTCCACCAGCTGTAGCTGCCTCTCTGCAAAACTTCATAACCCGGGGGACGAAGAAGGGAAATCCCTGTCTTCCTAGTTCTCGTATTGCTGCCATCCATTCGAGTTGCTTTCACAAAAGAAACCAAAGTTTTTAAAAGTATTATGAGTTTAGGACCCGACTCTCGTTGGGAACCACAAGTAATTGAGTGTGTGTGTGTATGTGAGAGTGTGTGTATGTGTGTGAATGTGTATGTGTGTGAGTATATGAGTGTGAGTGTATATGTGTATGAGTGTATGTGAGAGTGAGTTTATGTGTATGAATGTGTGAGTGTGAGTATATGAGTGTGTATGTGTGAGTGTAGGTGAATATAAGAGTGTGTATGTGAGTGTGTATGGGGGTGTATGTTGGTGTATGTGTGTGAGTGCATGTGTGTGTACATGCGCCAGTATGTGTGTGTGTGTGTAGGTGTGCCAGCATGTATGTGTGTGTACATGTGCTAGCATGTATGTGTGTGTACATGCAACAGTATATGCATGCGCCAATGTGTGTGTGTGTACATGCGTCAGTGTGTACATGCGCCAGCGTGTGTGTGTACATGTGCCAGTATATGTGTGTGTACATGCGCCAGTATGTATGTGTATACATGCACCAGTGTGTGTGTGTGTGTGTGTGTGTACATACGCCAGTACGTATGTGTGTGTATGAGTGTGTGTACATACGCCAGTATGTGTGTGTNTAGTCCCAGCTACTCGGGAGGCTAAAGCAGCAGAATTGCTTGAACCCAGGAGACAGAGGTTGCAGTGAGCCAAAATCTCGCTACTGCACTCCAGCCTGGGTGACAGAGCAAGACTTCGTCTCCAAAAAAAAAAGAAAAGAAAAGAAATTGGGAAAAGCACCAGCAAGTTTGTTGGAATTCGAAGACTGCATTAGCCAAGCCCCCAGGGTCCAGCCATGGAGGGTGTCACCTGGGACTTGTGATCCCTTGCTTTCCTTGGCTGAGAAATCCACAAAGTTTTTTTAAGTCTGTAATTCCTGTGTCGGCTGCGTTCAGGTTTGGGTGGGAGAAACGGGAACAGCGATGATGAGGCAGAAATCGGGAGGGGTGCCGCTCTTAGGCCACTCGGGCAGTCTCAAGCGTCTGGAGAAGCTGACAGTGTGTCACTCTGGCATCTAGGAGACAGTATATCTCAACTCAGTTTCACTGAGGACATTTCTGCTGATGAAGATGACCAAATCCTCAGTCAAGGAAAGCATAAGAAGAAAGGAAATAAACTTTTAGAGAAAACTAACTTGGAAAAGGAGAAAGGTAAGCTGTAAAGCTGAAAAGAGGACGTGACTCAGCCCCTGGAGAGTAGTGTGCATTACAGAGGCCTCGAGACTTGAGCTCATGCCTTCATAAAGCATTAGCAGAGCCCAAAGCTTCAGTTTTTAATGGCTGAGAGGTAAAGAGGGTTTTCCGAGTGTTCTGCTGTTTCCGGCAGAGCCACCATCCCCACCTTTCCCCCACCTTGCTCTGCTCATATCCGCCAGCTCCCCGGGGCACCTCTGCAGGGAGAGCTGCGGGGGTGGCTGTTTGACGACCACTCTAGATCCATGGTTTTTATCTTTGGGACCTAAGATTAATAGAAATCAGATCATGTGTGTTTAAATGGACAGAAGGAAGGAAGGCTTCCAGTCACCGCTGGGGATGGAGGAAGTGGGGCCGACAGCAAAGGTAGTGTGGGCCCACTGTGTACCTCAAGGGAGACGGAATCTTTCCTGGTGGTAGAATGTCAGGAAATTCTGTCCACCAATCATTCTGTCTCAGCCGGCATTAGGGTGCTTGTTGATGGGTTTGTGTCTTTTTAGGAAGCAGAGTGTTTTGTGCAGAGGAAGAGGACAGTGAAAGCAGTCTTCAAAAGAGAAGAAGGAAGAAGAAGAAAAAGCACCACCTCCAGCCTGAAAATCCAGGCCCAGGGGATGCAGCCCCGTCCCTAGAAGAGAACAGGGGCAGGGATCCTGAGGCCACTGGGCAGGGAGCCCTGAATCCGCGTGTGGCCGAGCCGGGGGCAGAGGCCACGTCCAGCACCGGGGAGGAGAGTGGCTCTGAGCGTCCTCCCGCTGTCCCCATGCACAATAAAAGGAAACGGCTGCGGAAGAAGAGCCTGAGGGCCCACAGGGAAATGTCAGAATCAGCAGTGTTGCCACCAGAGGATGTGTCTCAGGGTGGCCCGAGTGGCGGCCATCCTCAGGGACCTACAGGGTCCCCAACAGGTGGAGCCCAACTCCTAAAAAGGAAGCGGAAGCTCAGAGTTGTCCCCGTCAATGGCAATGGCCTGTCTGCGCTGGCCTGGCCTCCACTGCAGCAGGAAGGCGCTCCCGCCAGCCCAGCGGAGGGGACAAACAGCCACACCACG
This sequence comes from Cebus imitator, assembly GCF_001604975.1. NCBI lineage: Eukaryota > Metazoa > Chordata > Mammalia > Primates > Cebidae > Cebus > Cebus imitator. The sequence continues at coordinate 3,020,600 of NW_016107427.1, read as the reverse complement.
CCGCCCCCATGCAGGAGGCTGCAGAAGAAGAAGGCGGAGCCTGGCAGCCTGGAGCTCTGTGACCTGTCCAGCCAGAAAACCACAAGCCTGAAAAAGAGGAAGAAAATGAGAGAGATGTCAAACTTGGTAGAGCACAACGGGGTGTCAGAGTCCGAGGCCGGGCAACCCCAGGCTCTGGTAAGGTGGGAGGCCCACAGGCCAGCTCACCGCAGAGGCGCTCAAACGCGTCCGGGGGCCTCCCTGTCTCCTGAGGGAAAGAGTGGGAGCCGGTGGCCAGGCCTCTGGACCGAGCAGCAGGTAGAATAGGGCGTGTTCATAACCCCCCTCACTCAGGAGGAAATCACAGGTGACCAGTTACTCAGGTCCTCATCGGCCACCTTCCCTCCCCCAGGCCACATGCTTGGGTTTGGAAGGGCCTGCCCCAAGCTGGGCAGGTTATCCCGTGGGCCAGGTATTGCTGCCCCAGGTGTGTTCAGCCTGGTCTGGGCCTCCATCAGATGCGGGTCTGGCTTGCTTCAGCAGCACATTGGCTAGTCCCGGCCCCTTTGGCAAAAGAGGAAGGCCAGAATTCTCTTGCCTCACTTACTATCTTTTCTATACGCTTTTCTTTTGTTAGCTACCCCCTTCCGAGAAACTTCAGCAGCAGGGCTGCTTATCTTCTTCATGGGAAGACTTTCCTTCTGCTGGGATCTTTAGAGCCAGAAATAAATGAGGAACCAAGCTGTTGATCAGGTTTTGGGTCTTGCTCTGTCACCCAGGCTGGAGTGCAGTGGCGCAATCTCGGCTCACTGCAACCTCCCAACTCCCAGGCTCAAGGAATTCTGCCTCAGTCTCCCAGGTAGCTGGAATTACAGACATGGGTCACCATGCCCAGCCAGTTTTTTTGTAATTTTTCTAGAGATACCATTTTGCCTTGTTGCCCAGGCTGGGCTCAAGTGCTTCGCCTGCCTCAGCCTCCCAAAGTGCTGGGATTATAGGCATGAGCCCCTGTGTCTGGCCCCAGCCCGCTCTTCACACCACCTCTGGGTGCGCTGGGCTTCCAGGCTGGGGCCAGCAATCGTCGTTTCACTGGAATAGAGCCACACCCACTCATGTGTGCAGGTCCATGGCCGCCTTCACTCTGCAGTGGCAGAGTCAAGTGGTAGAGACAGAGACCTATGGTCTGCAGGGTGGAAAATAATCTGCGCATCACAGAGTTGGCGCACCCTTGATCAGCTCTTGCTTTGCACACACCACTTTGCAGAGGTTATGACATCTCCTTTGTTGAAGCGGACGTGCGGACCCGGCAAAGTGCTGGCTTGGGGCTAAGAGTGTCTGCAACTGGCTATCGAGTTTGTGGTCAGGAAAGCAGGGCACTAAACTGGATAGCAGGAGGCTGCCATCACCGCCCTGACTGCAGCCTGCCCCTCACTGTACCAACAGTGCTGCTTCCTCAGCAAGAGGGCCAGACACATTGCCCTGGGTGGTGGTAGAGAAGATGGGGTGTTGCTGAGTGAGTCTCAGGGTGGAGGGAAGCTCTCCCCAGCAGAGGGAAGGCGCACAGGAGGAGCTCCTCAGGCCGCCTGCCCTCGAGGCAGCACCCTTGAACCTGCCAGAGCTGCCCATGTGTCTTCAGCTGCACTGGGCTTCCCAGACCTCTGAGAGCCCAGGACGAGATCCGGTCTCTGGGTGGCCGTCAGTCGCTGCACACCCAGTGAGCTTCCTGAACCTGCCTGTGAGCAGAGCTGCCATGTGGGTATCACTGCCCTCCACGCCAGACTGCCAGTGCAGTGATGCTTCGGCTACAAATGGAGAGTGAATTATTCTTTAACAGATGGGCTTGAAAGGCCAAAACCCTCCATTTGAGAATGAAGATAAAAGTGGGTCCTTACCCTGAGAGGGCGTTTTCATCGCCACCCTTGGCCTGGTGCTGCAATAGAGAGGTGGTCGCGTTGTGTGCAGTCTGGGCTCTGGGATTGAAGGGCTGTCTGCACACGCAGTGCAGGAAACTGCAGGCTGCGCAGTGGGCTGAGCGAGTGGGCTGGGTCCCCTTGGGGTCTGCCGCCTCCTGTGTGCATGGGCGGTACCAGAGGCTCTCATCTGACCCCCTCCTCCCTGCTTCTCACCCCACACGTAGGGAAGCAGTGGGGCTTTCAGTTCCCTGAAGCAGCAGCAGCCTAGAGCAGAGAGTGACTTCGTGACGTTTGACACTGCCTTCTTACCAAAGCCCCTGTTCTTCAGAAGAGCGAGGAGCAGCACTGCCACCCACTCTGCAGGCCCTGCCATCCAGGTGCGCATCCTCCCAGGGGCGGCACAGCCCATTTCTCCACAAGGGCACAGATGGGCTTGAGCTGATGGTGTTTCCCATGCCGGGCTGGAGCCCCACTCTGGCCTCTCAACCTGGCCACAGCGGGCAGGTTCCCAGCCAGGGCCGCATGAGGCCTGGGTGGTCTGGGACCCACCCAGAGAGATCGCAGTCGGGAAGGGGACTTCGAGGGGCGGTTGATGGCACACATCTGCCTCCCAGGGCTTCCGGCTCCGGGTTTGCAGAAACCAGTTTTCTCATGAAATGTCGCGCTGTGAGAACGCAAGTGGCACGAGTCAGCAGTAGCAGGTCCACTCAGAAATGTGGGTCAGCAGGAACCTGAGGAAGTGCTTCCTGATGCAGGCTGGACCTGCTTGCAAGAATTTCAGTAGGAAAGAGCACGTTTGCTTTTGGTGAACCGTTGGAAATAGCTTGGAGATAGATAGCTTGGAGTCCTTGTGCACAAAAAACTGGCAGCTGTGTCCACTGTCCATTGAGGTGAGACTCCATGGGAGGCAGCGCCTCATCCATGTCAGTCTTCAGGTTACAACTTCAGAACTCTCCAGCAAAAGGCAGGCGAGTCGTTGGCATTTATCCTCACAGGTTCTCAGTGGCGAACTGTTTTTAGGATGGTTCAGGGGCCCTCACTGTTTGCCTTTCTTCCCCAGATGGTAGAACCTATGGTGTGGGAATGAGGTGGCCGCAGATGGGCCAAGGGTGCGAGCACCACTGCCCCGGGCTGGGGGAGGCGTGTGTCGGACACTGAAGGAGGGCGTTCCTGGTGAAGCCCCAGCAGGACAGTTGGTTTCGGTCTCAGCCGCAGTCCCTTTGGCCTCTTACTGTATGCGCCACTCAGTAAGCAGCCGTTTGGGCGGCGGCCCCTCCAGGACAGGTTCTCCAGAAGAATCTGAGGGGAGGCCACGTGGCCGCCGCGCACTGTGTTACTCCTTTTGTTTCTCTTCTGCAGCTAAACAAGACGCCGTCCAGCTCCAAGAAGGTCACCTTTGGGCTGAACAGAAACATGACTGCAGGTAAGTGGGGTGTGCCGGCGCCCAGGCTTCTCGAGCACAGCTGCGACTCCTGGCCAGGTTGGCACAATCGTGGCTCACTGCAACCTCCGCCTCCTGGGTTCAAGCGATTCTCCTGCCTCAGCCTCCCAAGTAGCTGGAATCATTTGTATTTTTAGTAGAGAAGGGAGTTCACCATGTTGGCCTGACTTCAGGTGATCCACCTGCCTCAGCCTCCCAAAGAGCAGGGATTACAGGCATAAGCCACCATGCCCAGCCCCTCAGCGCCCATTTCAGAGTCAGAAGGAAGCACCTATGTGTCCCTCGTCCTCAAAGGGCTGTGAGTGGGGTGCCAGTGGTGAGTGGGCAGCCAATTGCTTGGGACCTCTTAGGAGAAGCTACCCGGTGAGACGTGATCCAAAAGCCATCTTCCCGGGTGTCTCTAAGTACTGCAAGCCAACCCACAGAAAGGCCATTTGAGATCGCAGCGGTCCACCAGCTGTAGCTGCCTCTCTGCAAAACTTCATAACCCGGGGGACGAAGAAGGGAAATCCCTGTCTTCCTAGTTCTCGTATTGCTGCCATCCATTCGAGTTGCTTTCACAAAAGAAACCAAAGTTTTTAAAAGTATTATGAGTTTAGGACCCGACTCTCGTTGGGAACCACAAGTAATTGAGTGTGTGTGTGTATGTGAGAGTGTGTGTATGTGTGTGAATGTGTATGTGTGTGAGTATATGAGTGTGAGTGTATATGTGTATGAGTGTATGTGAGAGTGAGTTTATGTGTATGAATGTGTGAGTGTGAGTATATGAGTGTGTATGTGTGAGTGTAGGTGAATATAAGAGTGTGTATGTGAGTGTGTATGGGGGTGTATGTTGGTGTATGTGTGTGAGTGCATGTGTGTGTACATGCGCCAGTATGTGTGTGTGTGTGTAGGTGTGCCAGCATGTATGTGTGTGTACATGTGCTAGCATGTATGTGTGTGTACATGCAACAGTATATGCATGCGCCAATGTGTGTGTGTGTACATGCGTCAGTGTGTACATGCGCCAGCGTGTGTATGTGTGTACATGAGCCAGTATGTGTGTGTACATGCGCCTGTGTGTGTGTGAGTACATGCACCAGTGTGTGTGTGTGTGTGTGTGTACATACGCCAGTATGTATGTGTGTGTATGAGTGTGTGTACATACGCCAGTATGTGTGTGTGTGTGTGTATGAGAGTGTGTGTACGTGCGCCAGTATGTATGTGTGTGTATGAGAGTGTGTGTACATACGCCAGTGTGTGTGTATGAGTGTGTACGTGCGCCAGTATGTGTGTGTATGAGAGTGTGTGTACATACGCCAGTATGTATGTGTGTGTGTATGAGAGTGTGTATACGTGCGCCAGTATGTATGTGTGTGTATGAGAGTGTGTGTACATACGCCAGTATGTGTGTGTGCGTATGAGAGTGTGTGTACGTGCGCCTGTATGTGTGTGTGAGAGTATGTGTGTTTAGGGAGAAGAGACTTGGAGAGGAGGAGTTCACCCAGCCTTTACAACTGGAGAGAATGAACGGGATAAATCCTGCAACTCCACATAGCACAGATTTGTCCCAGACACAAATGCCTGGTCCACTCATTGTCCAAAACACCCCCAAAGTTCACGCTTCCAGGAGTCACCCTACCAGCAGCTCCCCTTGGTCTGGGCAGGTGGCCCTGGGCCTCCCTTGGGAGGGTGAGTTGAGGCGTGGGACGTGGCCTCACTGCCCTCCTTGCCTCAGGAGGCTCTCAGGCCTGCTCTCTGCAGAGACTTGAGGTGGCCCCACTTCGTCCTAGCAAATGGGCAGGGTTGGCACCCAGGCGGGACGCTGTCTAGCCTGTTGAAGGGACAGCTCTTGGACCCGCTTAACATGGGGCCTTATTCTCACTTGGGACAGAATTCAAGAAGACAGACAAGAGTATCTTGGTCAGTCCCACGGGTGCTTCCCGGGTGGCCTTCGACCCTGAACAGAGGCCCCTCCACGGGGTGCTGAAGACCCCCACCAGCTCACCTGCCAGCTCACCCCTAGTGGCCAAGAAGCCCCTGACCGCCACACCAAGGAGAAGGCCCAGGGCCGTGGATTTCTTCTGAGGAGCAGCAGAATCCCTTGAAAAAGACTGCTTTTGTACAGACTACTCTATAAATTATACCTTTAAGAATGTGGGGCCTTTTATCACTTCCTGAGCTCCTGTAAGTTGTGTGCGAGGTTCTGAATGTGCGCAGGCTGCTGCATCCTGGTCCTCGGAGCAGCTGCGGGCGTCTTGGTTGAATCTTGCTGCAAACCATGTTTGTTTTTGAGCTCTCCAGGATTTTACATTTTTGGGTACCCTCGGTGATTCCCACTGGTGTAGGAAATGAGACCCTCTGTGAAGCTGAGGAGAGCACATGGATCTGAAGTTTAAATAATCAATGCTGTTGGCACAATGACAGGTAGAACCGCACTTGCTGGGGAACTCAAGATATGCGGGATTCGGCACTCATTACCGTACTGGCCATGCTAAGCTGGTTTTCTGGTTTGTTTAGTCTTAACAGTCTGTTTTCTTTTAAAAGCATGTAGGGCTTCATTGCCATGTTCTGTGGGTGTTGGGCAGGTTACTGATCAGGAAGATTCTTGTTACAGAATCAGCAATACCTTAGTTTTTCTATATGTGCTGAGCTGGGGGCGTGGACAAGTAGGGGTGGGGGAAGAAGAGGCTCTGTGTTCTGGAGGCTTTTTCTTCTCTCCCTACCTGGTTTCTCTCCCTGTTTTCCTACCTCTACGGCAAGCCCAAAGTGTCTTCTCGGGAGGCCAGTGCAGCCTCCAGCTCTCACCCAGGACCCTGCCCCAGGCTGAGCCCTCTGCTGAGGTCCTTGCGTGGCGCACACTCATTCCTCCAAGCCCTTGCGCTCCTGTCTCCCTCCCTACGTCCACGTTCCAGCCGAGTCACTGCCTGACCGTCAGAGGCTGCGGTGGGCATCTGGAACCTGAGCTCCCACTCAGCTCCCTTTCCTCTAAGACGCGGAAGCGTGCACTTCCAGAGCTTTCGACAGTCCTTCTCACAGAAGCTCATTACAAACACGGGAGCGGAAGGCGCCCCCCCTGTGGCTGGAGAAACAGATGTGAGGCCTTGTTTTGAGCAGTGATTGCTCGATGATGGATCTGATTGAGGAAATGTCTGGGCCAGGGCCTGGGCCTGAGAGCTGGAGAAGGAGCAGGTTCGGAGCGAGCGACTCCTGAGGAGAGCCTCCGAGGCTGCGCCTTTCCCAGCGGCTGGTGCAGCTACAGTCCGGTTGGGAACAGGGCACGGGTGGGTGTATGGTTTGGGCTGGCATCCAGCACTCCCAGCCAGCGCGCTCCGCTCAGGCCTAGAATTGAAAGCCGCCTCCCGTATAGGAGCCCTGGCTTTTGGTGAAAAACCCGGCCAGTCCCTTTCTCCACTGCCGCCTCCCAGCAGAGGGCCTCAGGTTGCTTCAAGGTCCTGGCTGTGGCTTTGGATAGCGGGGCGTTGGGCCCTGGGGCTGCACAGCTGCATCGAGTTTTCCTGTGTCACTCCTCGGAGCTGAGGGTAGGGTTTCGCCCGTGAATGTCACGCTGTCTTGCCGGTGTCAAGAGCTGTGGCCGGCTCATGAAGGCCCTGGTGAAAAGAAAGCATTCAGTCTGTTCTTCGCCTACTCCATTATACAGTTTTGTCACAATGCGCCATGAAAAAAATGAGTGAGCATTGTGCTGTTAAATAATCACTAATGAGAAGTCTTCTGTACAACACACCTGTCGTGGCGCTTGCATGGTTCTAATGTGCTGCAATGGATAGATACTTACAATCGCATTCAGAACCAAAACTGATACAGTGAAATGATTATGGTGAGCAAATATTTTTAACTTTTCATTTTTTTTTAAGTTTCATTCTTCTTAGAATATTTTTCTAACAATTTTTGTTTCAGCTTTAAAGATGGGTCATATAGCCAAGCAGGCCATATAATCCAACATTGTTGAGATGTCTTAAGACATTCAAAGGCAAAACTGGCACATTTGTTCTGCAGACTATTGCAGGAATGTTTCTTCCTAGCATTTTTATGCTATCTGTCTACTCTGAGGAAGCAGTGAACGTCCTAGAAACACACCTCCTGTCAACACCACGCCTATGAGTGACAGGGTGCCTCTTGGGGTCTCTTGCTCCTTCTGTCACTCTCCTCACTTACTCCTTTTTATGAGTAAGTCACCTAGGTTTACAGTCACTTATTTTTAATGCCTACATTTTGGCAGCAGGAAGAAAACAATTTTTTTAAAATTCTCATTACATATGCACACAAGAATATGTCACATAAAGAAAATGTTTAGACTACCAGTTTTCTATTTAAGCATGATATTTTCCTAAGTAAAATTGCCAAGTGGACTTGGAAGTCCAGAAAAGGAAATGATTTAAATTAATGCTGGTGATCTTAATAATATTTTGTAAAATGACGATTCCCCTTCTCCATAGTCTGGTCAGTTTTGTACAGTTACGGATCTGACTTTAAAAGTTTGTTATCCTCTCTGACTTTTACTCAACTGAAAGCACAAAGAAGACTACACAGAAAGTCTGGAAACAGTTGTAGGTGCTGGAAGATGAATCGAGCTGTCTTTTAATTTCTGTGTGTGTTTTCTCTGAATTTGCTGGACGGTGCTGGCAAGGACTTTGCGATCAAACTGTACTCATGTCTGCAGGGTTTGTCAGTACTCGTCAAAGCCAAGTCCAATTAAAAAAAACTCTTTGCCCTCCTATTTGTGTTTGATGTTGACTTTCGGTGTGTGTAAAAATAGGCCTCTTTGGGAGCTGTCACAGCGCAGCAGAATTTGGAAGATGTTGGTGCTGGTTGGGTTTGAAAACAAGACTCTGGGTACCAGTCTCATCACCACGTGTTTGTTGCTGGCAGAGCTGGTGGGGCTGCTCAGCAGACCTTCTCCACGTGCTGGAAGCAGGGCTGGCTGCGCACAGGTGCTGACGGCGGTGCCTGGCACATCCGCTCTCAGGCTATTGTTCGTGGTGGTGAGCAGAGAAGTGCCAGTGTGCTGGGCAGAGACTTCCTGCCACAGCCCAGAAACTGACGGCAGTGGAGGTGAGGCAGGCACAGGTGGGCTGGCACCCGCAGACAGAGCCTGTTCTTGGTGTTGGCAGTGGGTGTGGTCAGTGCTGGGCAAGCAGAATACAAGCATGGCACAGTCTTTATGGGCACACGTTCCCCGAAACAACTTTGTCACGTGTACTTTGGATCCCAGACAAATCCACAGACACTGGATAAGCAAGCAAACAAAAACCCTGGGCCAGGTGCAGCGGCTCACACCAGTAATCTCAACACTTCGGGAGTCCTAGGCGGGCAAAGCGCTTGAGTCCAGGAGTTTGAGACCAGCCTCGGCAACATGGCAAAACCCTGTCTCTACAAAAAAAAAAAAATAATACAAAAATTGGTCAGGCATCTTGGCGTGCACCCGTAGTTCTGCTACTTGCAGCGCGGAGGCAGGAGGGTTGCTTGAACCTGGGAGGTCAAGGCTTCAGTGGGCTGTGATCATAGCACTGCACTCCAGCCTGGGCAACAAAATGAGACAAGGTCTTTAAAAATAAAAGAGAAAGCCCTAGGGGAAGAGGGAAATCGGTTATAATGTATTATCAAAAATGTCCAGTTTTCAATTAAAAAAAAGTTAAGACATTCAAAGAAACAAGAGAGTGTCACATACACAAGGAGGAAAGGGGCCGTAGACACTGCCTTTGAGGCCACGCAGGTGCTGATGGCAGCAGACAGACTTCAAGTTCACTAAAGGAAACCATATTTAAAGAAATAAGAGATGGCACGAATGCAGTGGCTCAGCGCCTGTAATCCCTCCACTTTGGGATGCCGAGGCAGGTGGATCACGAGGTCGGGAGTTTGACGCCAGCCTGGCCAACATGATGAAACCCATCTCTAAACATACAAACATTAGCCAGGGAGGCTGGGGCAGGAAATTGCAAGATGGTATGATGACAGTGTCTCATCAAATAATAACGAGTTATTTTTAAAAGGAGCCAAATAGAGATACAGATGTTAAAAAGCACAGTAACCAAAATAAAAAATTGACTAGAGTTGAGTCCCTCTAGTGAATTTTTTATTTCAGTTATTGTAGATTTGAGGGGGTAGAAGAGAGAGCAGATTTGCAAATTAATAGAAATTATGTGATCTGAAAAAAAAGTTGATGAACAGAGCCTCAGAAATGCAGCCTCATCAGTGCCTCGGCACACACACGGCAGGAGGGCTAGAGGAGAAAAAATGCTCAAAAAAAGTGCCCAAAAACTTGCAAACTTTGAGTTTATCTTCCGTGGAGCGTGTGGAGTTTTTAGATGTGTACACTGATCAAAAACTGTACACATCTAAGTCACTCCACACCCTCCACCACCCAAACAGCCAAAACGAGGAAAGACAAACTTCAAAGCAGCCGGGGAAGAATGACTCATCACGTGCGAGAACCCCCATAAGACTGAGATTTTTTTAAACCTGATTAAGTCAGATATTTTTTCTGGCTT
>NW_016107427.1:2999830-3010639 GCF_001604975.1 Cebus imitator | reverse complement strand
GAGGCAGGCTGGAGTGCCATGGTGTGAACTCAGCTCATTGCAACCTCCACCTCCCTGGTTCAAGCAATTCTTGTGCCTCAGCCTCCCAAGAACCTGGGATCGCAGGCATGTGCCACTGCACCTAGCTAATGTTTGTATTTTTAGTAGAGATGGGGTTTTGCCATGTTGGCCCAGGCTGGTCTCGAACTCCTGGCCTCAAGTGATCCACCCACCTTGGCCTCCCAAAGTGCTGGGATTACAGGTGTGAGCCACTACGCCCAGCGGCATAATCATTTTTTAAAGTGTACAGTTCAGTGGCATTTAGTGTAGTCACAGTGTTGTGAGACCACTCCATCTACTTCAGGCATTTTCGTCACCCCAACAGAAGGCCTGTACCCACTGAGCAGTCAGCCCTGCTCCCCTCCCACCAGCGCTTTCTAGACATGTCATGAACGTGGACTCTTTCCACTATGGATTCTGGATTATGTTTTGCCTGTCCCCACTGGTGGGAGGGTGTCTGTGAGGTTCCTGAGAGACTGGGCTGGCAGAGGATGTCCATGTTTCCTTTTACAAGGTGCCATCCCCGTGGCACCCACAGCAGCCCTCCCTGGCCTCTGGCGCCTGCCTGTCCTCGGTCCCTCATCAGATCATCTCCCACCATAACTGAGCAATGGAGAGGAATGTCACTCTTGAGTGACATTTGATTTCAGTTACTGTGCTTTTTAACATCAGTATCTCTATTTGGTTCCTTTTAAAAGTAATATCTATTGGTATTATTTGATGAAACACTGTGATCATACTATCTTTTTTTTTTTTTTTTGAGACGGAATCTCACTCTGTCGCCAGGCTGGAGTGCAGTGGCACAATCTCGGCTCACTGCAATCTCCACCTCCCGGGTTCAAGCAGTTCTCCTGCCTCAGCCTCCCGAGTAGCTGGGAGTACAGGCACCTACCACCATGCCCAGCTAAATTTTTTTATATTTTTGATAGAGATGGGGTTTCACCATTTTGGCCCTGCATAGGTTCTGGGCGTCCTGGGGATGTATGGGCTTTTCCCAGGGACCCTTTTCTTCCCTGGGCTCTGTGCATTTGCAGATGTCCCTGTATCCAGACCTCACAGTGAATTCTGATGGGTCCCTGTTCATAGTGAAGCTGAGGCTTAGAGAAGTTAGGCCCTTTGCCCGGGTCTCCTAGCTCATCCGCGGCCAAGCAGGGATCCCACCCCAGGTCTACAGGAGTGCAGAGCCTCCAACCCCCACCCCCAACCACACTGGCTCCCAAAGGGCTGCACTCTGCCCCTTGCAGTGTGGTCCTGGAGCAGCAGGACATGACTCACAGCTGGCTAGAAATGCAGGAGGCTGCCCAGGCCCCTGAGTCAACCCCCACATTTCACCAACTTCCCGGAGACCCTGAGACACACACACACGGTGGAGAAGTGCTGGTCCAAAGCCCTGCTGCATTTAACTCTGCCTGCAACAGGATGGCCCTTGGTAGACATTTGCCAAGCTGAATCTAGTTGAAGAACCACAAATCCAAAGGGTTTGGTTTGGTTTGGTTTTTGTTGGGCATCCTTAAGGTCCACACTGGAGAAGCTCCCCAGACCCCTCAACCCTCAGGAGCAGACCCCAAGACCCCCAGACCTCAGGAGAAGATCCCCAGACCCCCGACCTTAGGAGAAGACCCCCAGATCCCTCAACCCTCAAGAGAAGACCCCAAGACCCCCAGACCCCTCGACCTCAAGAGAAGACCTCCAGACCCCTTAACCTCAAGAGAAGACCCCCAGACCCCCTGACCTCAAGAGAAGCCCCCCAGACCCCTCAACCTCAGGAGAAGACCTCCAGACCCCATGACCTCAAGAGAAGCCCCCCAGACGCCCGGCCTCAGGAGAAGAACCCCAGACGTCCGATCTCAAGAGAAGACCCCCCCCAAATCCCCCAGACCCCTGAACTCAGAAGCCCCCCAGACCTCAGGAGAAGACCCCCAGAGCCCAAATCTCAGGAGAAGCCCCCCAGACCCCTGACCACAGCTTTTCTTGCAGCCTGTGTTTCTGAATACACAGAAGAGAAGAGTGTAGCAGACACCCACCGCCCAGTATCCAGAATGGGCCCAGGTTAACGTTTTGCTGTGTGTTTTCTTGACCTATTCTTTTTGACTGAACCCTCTCAAATTATGGGCCTGGCATGGTGGCTCACGCCTGTAATCCCAGCACTTTGGGAGGCTAAGGCAGGTGGATCCCTTGAGTCCAGGAATTCAAGACCACCTTGAGCAACATGGTGAGACCCCATCTCTAAAAAATACAACAATTAGCCAGGCATGGTGGCACGGGCCTGTAGCCCCAGCTACTCAGGAGGCTGAGGTGGGAAGATCACTTGAGCCCAGGATGTTAAGGCTTCAGTAAGCCATGATTGTACCACTGCACTCCAGCCTGGGCGACAGAGCAAGACCCTGTCTCAAAGGGAAAAATAAACTATGGGCAACCTGGCATTGTGTCCGCAAACACGCCAGCCTGCATTACCAGGTGACGTTTATCTCCGTAATCATATCACCATGGTTACAGGAAACCAATTTAGGTCAAGGACATCTTCATACAAGTTCATGTTCAAATTTCCCCGGAGTTGTTCTCAAAATGTTTTTTCTCACCAGGAAATAACCAAGGATGTGCAGTGATTCTTGTATTAAGTTCCTCTTCCAGAGTGTCTGCCCCTCATTTCTTCTGATGATATTCCATTCTTGAAGAGTGTGTCTAACGTTGACCCCACAGCCCAGCGGGTTGCGTCTGTTTGCCCTGGGGATGGTCTAGCAGGGTTGTGGCCTATTTACTCTGTCATGGGGACCCCTGTGTGGGAAGTCCTGGACGTCCGACACGCCTGACGGTGCTGAGCCAGGCGACTGATGGCCTGGTTGCCATGACAACCCCAACCTCAGCATTCCAGCTTTCTCTAGGAAGGGATAACGCCCCTGGCCCAGCATCAGGACCCAAATTCAGAGCTCACAGGCTGGCTTCCCCATGACTTGGGCCTGGTGCAGCTCAGGGCAGCACATGGGCAGGCAGGCGTCTTCCCATGTGTCCCAGCAGGTAGCCGGAGGAGGCCTGTTCTCACCCAGCCAGGGTGCTGAGCTGGCACTGAGGGGACACAGCAGACTCCAACAAGACATCACCTTCTCCCCAGAGCTCCTGCCTCTTCTCCAGCACAAACTGTCATCTAACTTTAGTTGCTAGACTGTGGCTCTACCTAGCACCCCAGAGATCAATAAATTCCAGGGTTAGCACGGCAGGCAGCAGACACAGGGCTGGTTTGTTCATCGCCTGAGAATAAACTTTATTATTTTATCAACTCCATGGCTAAATGTCACTTTTACAAGTGAAACATAAGCCAAGCCAAAGTTTTGTTTAAAAACACAATGCTGAATGCAGAAAAGTGACTGGATTTAGGTTTCTTAGCCTACAAAGCCCACAGGAACCAGGACATCACTGCTGCCTCTGAACATTCCATTCCTGCTTTGAAGTTCCTAGGGACTCCGGAAAGGAGGGGCTGCCTGCAAGGTAGGAGAACGCCCACCCGCCCCCAGTGCCCTGACCGGTACACACGTGCACACTCACGTGGAACAGCTGCAGCCTGCCGGGCACAGGGGCTCATGTCTGCAATCCCAGCATTCTGGGAGGCTGAGGAGGGTGGATCACTTGAGTTCAGGAGTTCCAGACCAGCCTGGGCAACATGGCCAAACCCCAGCTCTACCAAAAATAGCAAAAAATTAAGTTGGGCATGGTGATGCGCACCTGTAGTCCCAGCTCCTCAGGAAGCTAAGGTAGAGGATCACTTGAGCCCAGCACGCAGAGGTTACAGTAAGCCAAGATCACACCACTACACTCCAGCCTGGATGACAGAGCAAGACCCCATCTCATAAAATAAAAAATAAAAACCCAGCCAGGCGCTGTGGCTCACACCTGTAATCCTAGCACTTTGGGAGGCCAAGACAGGCAGATCATGAGGTCAGGAGTTCTAGACCAGCCTGGCCAATATAGTGAAAACCTGTCTCTACTAAAAATACAAAACTTAGGCGTAGTGGTATGCGCCTGTAGTCTCAGATACATGGGAGGTTGAGGCAGAAGAATCACTTGAACCCAGCAGACGGAGGTTGCAGTGAGCCAAGATCGCACCACTGCACTCCAGCCTGGGCAACAGAGCAAGACTCCATCTCAATAAAATAAAATAAAAATTTAAAAACACACACATACACAAAAACAGTTGCAGCCAAATGAGGGCCCCATTCTTGGGCGCGCCCACGCACTCACTGAGGGTGGGTGCAGATCAAGGAGCCCCAGGCACTCTCTCCTTTAATAAACATGCCTGGCACCCCTGCTGTGTGCCCAGGCAGTGCCAGGTACTGGGATACAGGCCAGAAGGACAACAGAGACTGCTCAGAGTCCAGTGACCATAGAGCAGATGAGGTGGAGGAAGTAAAGCAGCAACACCACACAAGCCACAGCTGTAATTTTTGATTACCTAGTAGACACTTGTTTGGGGTTTTTTATTTGGTTTTGTTTTTTGTTTTTTATGAGACAGAGTCTCACTCTGTCACCCAGGCTGGAGTGCAGTGGCGTGATCTCGGCTTATTGCAACCTCCGCCTCCAGGTTCAAGCGATTCTCCTCCCTCAGCCTCCTGAGTGGCTGGGACTGCAGGCACGTGCCACCTCACCCGGCTAATTTCTTTTTTCACCCAGGGTTTTACATGTTGGCCAGAATGGTCTCAATCTCCTGACCTCATGATCCACCTGCCTCAGCCTCCCAAAGTGCTGGGATTGAAGGACTGAGCCACTGCACCTGGCTATAGATACATTTTTTAAAAGAGAAAAACTGGTAGAATATTTTTTAATAATGTATTTCCAAAATATCATTTCAACATGTAATCAATATAAAAAAGTGTTGTAAGGGTTGGGACTGCGGTCGTTAGTCTCTGCCGAGTCGTTGCTTTGAGGAGAGGTGTGCGAGTTGTCTGCTGTGCCCGCTCTTCATGCTCTCTCGTTTCCATCAGCGCGCCAGCAGGATGGCCCACAAGCAGATCTACTACTCGGACAAGTACTTCGACGAGCACTACGAGTACCAGCATGTTATGTTACCCAGAGAACTTTCCAAACAAGTACCTAAAACTCACCTGATGTCTGAAGAGGAGTGGAGGAGACTTGGTGTCCAACAGAGTCTAGGCTGGGTTCATTACATGATTCATGAGCCAGAACCACATATTCTTCTGTTTAGACGACCTCTTCCAAAAGATCAACAAAAATGAAGTTTACCTGGGGAATATAAAATCTTTTTCAAATTTAATGTATATGTGTATATAAGGTAGTATTCAGTGAATACTTGAGAAATGTACAAATCTTTCATCCATACCTGTGCATGAGCTGTATTCTTCACAGCAACAGAGCTCAGTTAAATGCAACTGCAAGTAGGTTACTGTTAAGATGTTTAAGATAAAAGTTCTTCCAGTCAGTTTTTCTCTTAATATTAATTGCCTGTTTGACTTTACCTGTTACTTTTGTTCAATAAAGTTTGTATGTTGCATTAAAAAAAAAAAAAAAAAAAAGTGTTGTAAGTTTCTGAAACCCAGCGTGTATGTATGCTGATGGCGTGCGTCACCTGGCACTCCGGAGTCACAAGGGGTTTCAGCTGCGACATGGGCCATGGCGATTCTACAGCTAAAGCTGAGAGGAAGTTTGTCCAGAGGACAAGTTGGGGTGGGGACCTCAACAGAGGGAACCGCACCCAAGCAGAGGCACAGAGGAGGGGACAGCCAGTGCCACCAGAGTGCAGGTGGGCCGGCCAGGGAGGGCCATGGGAGCCACGGGGGCCGGGGGTGGACAGTGGGGAGGGTTTGGGCTTTGTCCTGTGGCCACTTCAGGAGCCACTGGAGAGCACCTAGCGGGCAGCAGGGGAAGGAAGGGTAAGAGACCAGAATGGAGCAGAGGCGGGAGGGCAGCCGGGCCTGGGGGGCACACCTGGGCTCAGCAGGGAAGCGCGGAGGACAGGCTTCTGGCCGATGTGGGGAGGGCCGGGGGGAGGAGAAGAGAAGACAGAGTGGCTCCCGGAGTGTGTCAGCCTCTCCATCTCGTTTCTCATCCGCGTCATCTCCATGGCCACCTTTTCTTTCTTCTTTCTCTACTCTTTCCTTCCTTCCTTCCTCCCTTCCTCCCTCCCTCCCTCCCTCCCTTCCTTCCTTCTTTCTTTCTTTTTCTTTCTTTCTTTCTTTCATTCTTTTTCTTTCTTTTTCTTCTTTCTTGTCTCACTCTGTTGTCCAGGCCCCAGTGCAGTGGCGCCATCTCAGCTCACTGCAACCTCTGCCTCAGCCCCTGTAGTAGCTGGGATTACAGGCACCCACCACCATGCCTGGCTAATTTTTGTTTTTTTTTTTTTATCTTTTTTTATATACTTTTAAGTTTTGGGGTACATGTGCAGATCACACAGGATCGTTACACGGGTGCACACATGCCATGGCGGTTTGCTGCATCCACCCCCCAGCATCTACATTAATTATTTCTCCTACTGCTGTTCCTCCCCCATCCCCCCACCCCTTGCTATCCCTCCCCTAGCCCCCCATCCCCCCACCCCCCAACAGGCTCTGGTGTGTGTGATATTCCCCTCCCTGTGTCCATGTGTTCTCATTGTTCAACACCCACTTATAAGTGAGAACATGCAGTGTTTGGTTTTCTGTTCTGTGTCAGTTTGCTGAGAATGATGGTTTCCAGTTTCATCCATGTCCCTGCAAAGGACATGAATTCATCCTTTTTTGTAGCTGCATAGTATTCCATGGTGTATATGTGCCACATTTTCTTTATCCAGTCTATCATTGATGGGCATTTGGGTTGGTTCCAAGTATTTGCTATTGTGAACATATTTGTGCATGTGTCTGTATAACAGAATGATTTATAACCCTTTGAGCATATACCCAGTAATGGATTGCTGGGGCAAATGGAATTTCTATCTCTAGATCCTGGAGGAATCACCACACTGTCTTCCACAATGGTTGAACTAATTTACACTCCCACTAACAGTGTAAAAGTGTTTCTATTTCTCCACATCCTCTCCAACATCTGCTGTTTCCTGATTTTTTAATGATCGCCATTCTAACTGGCATGAGATGGTATCTCAATGTGGTTTTGATTTGCATTTCTCTAATGACCAGTGATGATGAGCTTCTTTTCATATGCTTGCTGGCTGAATAAATGTCTTCTTTTGAAAAGTGTCTGTTCATATCCTTCGCCCACTTTTTGATGGGGTTGTTTTTTTCTTGTAAATTTGTTTAAGTTCTTTGTAGATTCTGGATATCAGCCCTTTGTCAGATGAGTAGATTGCAAAATTTTTTTCCCATTCTGTTGGTTGCTGGTTCACTCTAATGTCTCTTTTGCTGTGCAGAAGCTCTTAAGTTTAATTAGATCCCATTTGTCTATTTTGGCTTTTGTTGCCATTGTTTTTGGTGTTTTAGTCATGAAGTCCTTGGCTAATTTTTGTATTTTTAGTAGAAATGGGGTTTCATCATGTTGGCCAGGCTGGTCTCGAACTCCTGACCTCAGGTGATCCACCCGCCTCGGCCTCCCAAAATTCTGGGATTACAGGTGTGAGTCACCGTGCCTGGCCACCTTTTCTTTACTTCTGAGAAGAGCTTGGGAAGCCAGGCAGCAGGCAGGCCTCTGTCCTCACCTCCACTAACCTGGCCCTTGCAGGCGTTCCAGGCTTCCAGCGCCACCCCCCTGGGGTTTGGCACACTGCAGCCTCTGACTCTCTCCACTGCTCATTTGGGAGCATGTGCGAGAAGAGACACTTCCTCCATGGCCTGGACGGACGCTGCTGCCCAGCTGGCAGCTTGCTCGAGAGGACAGGCTGCCTGCAGGAAAGGGCGGCCCAGGGTTTCTGGCGGGGGCTGAAGCAGGAGGCCAGCTCTACCTGGGGGCTGGAGGTAGCGTTGACTAGGGGGTTGGAGGGGTCGGCAGACAGCAGCTGAAGCCCCTTCTCTGCAGGTTTTGCTGGTGTGATCCCCTTTTAAGAAGTAGACCCCCGGTGGAGGGAACGGTGAGCCACCTGTGGCTGCTACGATTCAGCCCCTGTGTTTTCCCGGAGGGCCCTGCGCGTGCCTTTTGTTCCCAGGACTCGGTGCCTTTCTGAACCCAGTCTAAAAATTGCCGCAGCTCTTTCTGGTATTAGTCACTGCCTGGTGACTAAGGCTTCAGTCCGTCAATCTTTAAATCCTATAATTATTTCTCCACCCAGGTTTTTCAGAATAAAAGTTGAAAATGTACTGAACTGACAGCTACCAGATTTGATTCCTATGGGATTCATAACTTCCCCAAGTGGTCCGATTGCCACCACAGCGCCACGTCCTGGAAAATTGTTCACGCCGACCTTGAGAACTCAGGAGAGGTGCAGGACTGGCACTCAGCCCCGCCCCCACTCACGGACTTTCTGTGAGTGAAAGGAGACGGTGCTTTTGTCCCCGAAACCAACTGCAGGCAGAGCTATTTATTTTTAACACAGTTGAGCAGGCAACTTTATCTGAAATGATTATGTGCTGAAATCTGATGAAAAGGCTGTAAGATGGGCATGGCTGGGGGCAGCCGCCAGGTGTGTTCTGCGTGACGGCTTTTTCTGAACCTGCTGGACAAAGTCCCTGCTCTTTCCTTGCTCAGCCCCAGCCGCAGCCCCACCTCCCTGGGGCTTAACTTCAGTTCCCCAAACTGCCACACCGTTGACCCACTCATTGGCCTCGTTGTTGGGACCCTTCAGCCAGAAGGCCCTTCCCCCTTCCTGCCCAGCTCTGGCCCTAGAAGGGACCCCAGGCCTGCCATGTGGAGGCTGTTAGAGGCCAAATGTTCGAGGCCTCCAAAGGCACTTGTTGAAACATAATCCCTAGAGGGATGGTATTGGGTGGTGGGGTCTCCCAGAAGTGGCTCGGTTCATGCTGGCTGCTATTGCAGGTACAGTCATGGGCTGCCTCGTGAGAACACCTGTGCTGAGAAATGCGTCCTCGGGAGATGTCACCATCATGCAGACATCATAGAGCCCACTCACCAGACCTGGCTAGCGCAGGCCGCAACACATGGGGCTCCGTGCTGTAAGCTGCTGCTCCCGGGCTACAAACCTGCAGAGCACGCCACTGCACCAAATATGGTGGGCCGCTGTGACACAGCACTGGACACTTGTGCATCTAAACACGGAAAAGGTATAAAAAGTACAGTGCCGGCCAAGCACAGTGGCTCACGCTGTAATCCCAGAACTTTGGGAGGCCAAGGCAGTTGGATCGCCTGAGTTCGAGACCAGCCTGGACAACCTGGTGAAACCCCCATCTCTACTAAAAATCCAAAGATTAGCCTGGCGTGGTGGTGTGCGCCTGTAACCCCAGCTACTTGGGAGGCTGAGGCAGGAGAATCGCTTGAACCCGGGAGGAGGCTGCAGTGAGCCGAGTTCACACTACTCCAGCCTGGGCAACAGAGCAAGACTCAAAAAAAAAAGCACCATCTACGGGACGTGCCTTAGGCAGTCTGCTGTTGCCTAAAATGATGCTATGTGGCCCTCCACTGGCCCACGCACTGCTTGTAAACAACAGAAACCGATTTCTCAAAGTTCTGGAGGGTGAAGTCCAAGTTGGAACACCAGCAGATCCAGAGTCTGGGAGGGGCCAGGCAGCTCTTTGGGGCCTCTTTCACATGGGCACAAATCCCATTCCTGAGGGCTCCCCCCAATGACTTTATCACCTCCCAAGACCCCACATCCTGATACCCTCACCTTGGGAGGTGACTCCTAACTTCAGGTGATCCAACCACCTCGGACTCCCGAAGTGCCAGGATTACAGGCATGAGCCACCGTGCCCCACCAAGATGTTTAGTTTCTTTTTTTTTTTTTTTTAACAACTGGTAATCCGTTTATTAAAATACCTGAGTTAAGCATCTGCAGTGGTGACTTCCACCTCAACTCCCGGCTCAGTACTGATGGAAGTCATCTGCTGAACAGTCTCAGGAGGGCTGTGCAAGTCCATGAGTCACTTGTGGAATCTCATCTGGAAACGATCCCATGTGTTAGACCTTCACCACCAGGTGTTTTTCTTATTGTGATTCTCAGAGTCTTGGTAGGCATTCGAACTGGTCCTTTCACTTTGAGATTCTTTTCCTTTGCTCCTCTGATCACGTCAGCACACACCTCCTCCAGGGATTTTACGTTGCAGCTTGTTAGAGTGATTCAATTCGGTGAATTGCCACCTCCGGCTCCACGGGTGTTTTTCAGTATCCTTAAAAGCCATGGCAGCTGGGTGGCTTCCTGACCAACGTGCTCCTTGGTGAGAGCGAACCGCGGTGAGTCAGGAGCAGGAGCGTGCAGACCCACGATCCACAACAGCTACGAGCGCGTCTTCCTCAAAGAAAAGATGTTTAGTTTCTAAGAAACCACCAAAGTGTCCCCCAAAGTGGCTGCACCGTTATAGCACTCCCACCAGCAGTGAATGAGAGGTCCACGTCTCGCCAGCACTTGGTGTCATCAGCGTTTTGGATTTTAGCCGTCGTGATAGGCGCTTAGTGACATTTCACTGTTGTTTGAGTTTGTACTTTTCTCTGTTCAGAACTTCCCATATGTGTATTTGCCATTTGTCTATCTTCTTTGGTGAGGTGTCCAGATCTTTTGTCTATTTTTCAGTTGGGTTGTTTCTTTATTGTTGAGTTTTAAGAACTCTTTGGCCAGGCGTGGTGGCTCACATCTGTAATCCCAGCACTTTGAGAGGCCGAGGCAGGAAGATCACTTGAGCTCAGGAGTTTGAGACCAGCCTGCGCAACATGGTGAAACACCGTCTCAAA
>NW_016107427.1:2987817-2999645 GCF_001604975.1 Cebus imitator | reverse complement strand
AAAAAAAAAAAAAAAAAAAAAAAAAAAAAAGGCCGTGGTGGTGTCTCATGCCTGTAGCCCCAGCTCTTTGGGAGGCTGAGGCAGGCAGATCACTTGGCCAGCCTGGCCAACATGGCGAAACTCCATTTCTACTAAAAATACAAAAAAATAGCCAGACATCGTGGCGGGTGCCTGTAATCCCAGCTACCCGGGAGGCTGAGACAAGAGAATCTCTCAAGCCTGGGAAGCGGAGGCGGCAGTGAGCCAAGATCGCGGCATTGCACTCCAGCCTGGGCGACAGCAACACTCCATCTCAAAAAAAAAGAAAAGAAAAGAAGAAATCTTTGTATATTTATAAGATTCAGAGATTCTTTTGTTGGTGGGATGCAAAGAAGAAATCTTTGTGTATTTATAAGATTCAGAGATTCTTTTGTTGGTGGGATGCAATACAGTGACACTTAGCTAGAGGAGAGGCAGAGCCTGTGTGACTTACAGCTCCACCCAGAGGAGGCCGCCGGGCAGGGTCACCCGGGGGATTACGCCTGGGACGTCAGTGGACTGTCACACACCCAAGGAGAGAATCTGAAAGCTGAGGACATGGCCACAGAGACTTCCCAAACTGAAATGCAAAGAGAGAAAAGAGTGAAAATAACTGAACAGAGTATCCTAGAACTACAGGTCAATTACAAAAGATAATTTACACACGCAGAATGGCAATACCAGAAGAAGAAAGAGAGAGGGGATAGAAGAAATATTTGAAGTAATAATGGCTTCTCATTTTTCAAAATTAGCGTCAGGCACCAAACCACAGATCCAGGAAGCCATGTGATCATGGCCGGGCATGGTGGCTCATGCCTGTAATCCCAGCACTTTAGAGGCAGAGGAGGGCGGATCACAAGGTCAAGAAATTGAGACCATCCTGGCCAACATGGTGAAACCTCAGCTCTCCTAAAAATGCAAAAATTAGCCAGGCATGGTGGCACACACCTGTAATCCCAGCTACTCGGGAGGCTGAGGCAGGGGAATCGCTTGAACCCGGGAGGCAGACGTTGCAGTGAGCTGAGATCACACCACTGCACTCCAGCCTGGCAACAGAATGAGACTCTGCCTCAAAAAAAAAAAAAAAAAAAAGATAAATGATGCTGGTTCTTGCCTTTCCCTGTGCACAGGGTAACGTCTGGCAGGGCGAGCGATGGTGCCTCTGAGTCCATAACCAGCCGCGCTCCTGCCCCCACACTTGGGCGCGATTCTGCCTCGATGCAGCTTCAGAGCCAGTGTCCCGTGATCTGCACGCGCCGACCTCCCACCACCTGCGTGTGAGCTGTGAGCTGACACGGGGCGCTGGAGCCTCCGACAAAACTGCCCTCGGGCTGCAGACTTGGCTCCTCTGTAGTCCACGGAAAGACTTTTGAGTAAAGCTCACCTGAATTCTTAAAAGCTTGACTTCTTCTTTAGTGAACATATCTAATTGTCTTCCCTGAGGCCAGATAAGTAATTTCCCTCAAAGGTAAGCCTGTGAGGAAGATCGCTCTGGGCCAGGTGCAGTGGCTAACGCCTGTAATCCCAGCACTTTGTGAGGACAAGGCAGGCAGATCATGTGAGTCCTGGGGTCCTCCCATGTGGCCACAGCGGTGTCCCAGGGCTGAGCAGTCATCAGTCTTGGTGGCTTGGAAGTGAGGCAGGAGAACAGCAAATTGGGGTGACCAGGGCTTGAGGCATGGGCAGGGAAGCAGCAGGTGCAGCACATCAGCCACAGCCCCGCTCCGATGAGAGCAAGCCGCTTCAGCCTCGGATGGACTGCCGGCCAGTGCTGAGTGTGGCCCAGTGGAGGCCTCTGGGGACACCGAAGGGTGTTGCTGGGTCCTTTTTAGCTTAATTAAAAACCCTAAAGAAGAGGCTCCTGAGGCCGGGCACAGTGGCTCACGTCTGTGAGCCCAGCACTTTGGGAGGCCAAGGCGGGCGGACCACCCGAGCTCAGGAGTTTGAGCCTGACCAACATAGAGAAACCCTGTCTCTACTAAAAATAAAAAATAAAAAAATTACCCAGGCATGGTGGCGCATGCCTGTAATCCCAGCTGCTTGGGGAAGGGAAAAGTAACTGCAGCCGGCCCTTGGTACCCATGGGCTCTGCATTCTCAGATTCAACCAGGACTAAAGCTGTTCAGGGCGCCCTTGCTCCTGCTCCGGCTGTATAAGACAAGCCTTCGCCTTCCACCAGGATTCCAGGCAGAGGGCGGCCTGCAGAGCCAAAACACCACGAGGCCAGCTCTGCTGAGGCTGTCAAATGACCTCCGGGCCAATGACAATGGGGGCGGGTGGCCCGTGCGGGACTGGAGGAAGCCAGCACCGTTCCCACCGACACCATTGTCTGCGCCAGGCTTGTCCAACCTACAGCCCAGGAGAGCTTCGAATGTGGCCCAACACACATTCAGAACCTTCTTAAATATTTCTGAGATTTTATTGTGATTTTTTTTTAGTTCATTAGGATTATTAGTGTTAGTGTATTCTATGTGTGGCTAACATAATTCTTCTTCCCATGTGGGCCAAGCGAAAAGACTGGACACCATGGTCTACACCATCCTCAGCAGGGATGAGGAAAAGCAGGTACTGGCCCCAGCAGTGCTGGACTGATGGGTTTCTCCAGTGGAACCCTGACGACTTGAACTTCACCAAGTTCTCCATCCCCACGGATGTGGGCCTCAGACACGCTCATCCGTGAGTCCGTGGACATGGAGAAGTCTCCACATATCCCGTACATGTACACTGGGCATGAAGCTGAGGTCCAGAACTCCAAGCCCCTCCAGGTGGCGGCACCTGCAGCCTCCATGTCTGTAACTTCCTCTTCGAGGTCCGAGCTGCTCGCTGACCTTCAGCAGCCGCTCTGCACCATCCAGAGCATCAGTGTCTCCCTGTGGCGCTCGCCAGAAAAAGGTGAAGTTCAACAAGAGCGTCTTCATGAACCAGGGAACATGGGAGTTGCTGGGGTGCCGCCTCCTCCCAGGAGTTCGGCGCGGAAGCGGTGCCTGCTGCGCAGGAGGGAGGGCTGCGTGGTCATCACCGGTGACCCTCCTCTGTGTGTTTGGCCGGCTGCTGCCCCGCATTCCTCATGGTCATGGACATTATGGGTTTCCACCTGGCCCCCAACAGTGGCGAGAGGGTCTCCTTCAAGATCACTCTCCTCCTGGGCTGCTCAGCCTTCCCGACCTTGTGTCCGACACACAGCCAGCCACGGCCATCAGCGCCCCCCTCGGGGTGTCTGCTTTTTGGTGCTGGCGCACAAGCAAGGCCTGCAGCAGCCGTGCCTGTCCCGCTGCGTCACCTGGTTCTGGAGAGAATCGCCCAGCTACTTTGTCTCAGGGAGCAATGTTCCCACAGGCTCCCAGCCCCCTTCTGTCACCTGATAGAGTTGTCCAGGTTCTTGGCATGTTGAACAAAGAATCTAACAAAATGCAGGAAGTATCAAAAGAACCAAGCCATGAAAGACAAACGGGGAGAGCACAGATTTACTGAAGACGTTTCAGAGTGGGGCAGGCTGGAGCAAGATGCTGGAGCCTCTTTTTTTTTTTTAGATGGCATCTCACTGTCCCCAGGGCTGGAGTGCAGTTGCATCATGTCAGCTCACTGCAACCTCCATCTTCTGGGTTCAAGCAATTCTTCTGCCTCAGCCTCCCAAGTAGCTGGGATTGCAGGCGTCCACCACCATGCCCAACTAATTTTTGTATTTTTTAATAGAGACAAGGTTTCACCATGTTGGTCAGGCTGGTCTCAAACTCCTGACTTCAGGTGATCTGCCCACCTCGGCCTCCCAAAGTGCTGAGATTACAGACGTGAACCACTGTGCCCGGCCTTCTTTTTTTTTTTGGAGACAGAGTCTTGCTGTGTCTTCCAGGCTGGAATGCAGTGGTGGGGTCTCAGCTCACTGCGGCCTCATCCTCCTGGGTTCAAGTGATTATCTCACCTCAGCCTCCCAAGTAGCTGGGATTACAGGCGAGCGCCAC
Organism: Cebus imitator; assembly: GCF_001604975.1. NCBI lineage: Eukaryota > Metazoa > Chordata > Mammalia > Primates > Cebidae > Cebus > Cebus imitator. The sequence goes on along the minus strand of NW_016107427.1, from coordinate 2,995,668 downwards.
CATGCCTGGCTATTTTTTGCATTTTTGTAGAGATAGGTTTTGCCATGTTGTCCATGCTGGTCTCAAACTCCTGGGCTCAAGCGATCTGCCCACCTTGGCCTCTCAAAGTACCAGAATTACAGGCTTAAGCCACCATGCCCAGCCAATACTTTTTGGTATATACCCAGAAGTGGGATTGCTAGAGCATGTGGCGATTCTATGTTTAATTTTTTGAGGAGTTGCCCAATTTTTTGACAGTTGATTGAAGTATCCACTCAGCTACCCACCCCTCCATGCATCCCTGCCTCCATCATTCAATACCCAGCGAGTGACTGCCCCCACCCAGATGCCATGTAGAGGGGGTGCTGCGGGACAGCTCTGAGGAGGTTACAGCCAGTGGGAAACATGGCTTTCCTCACTGCCAGCGACTCTATAATACCCGCTCCAGGCACATCATCTCATGTGAATCCCACAAGAACTCTGCACGAGGGTTTCCAGGTGAGGCGCCAGTGACCCAAGGGACACCCCTGGGGTATACAAAGTCCTTCGTAAAGCTCAGAATTGTCTCTCTGGTGTGGCTCACCTTGGGCAGGGCACACCATAGATACCAAGTGAGGGCATGGGAGCTGGCAGACCTTGTGGGCTCTGACACCAGATGGCCAGGTGGGCGCTGGGCTGAGCAGACAGGAATGAAGGACCGTCTGCTGGACTTCCAGAAGAGAAGAGACCCTATACCGCTAAACAGCCAACTTCTGCAACTGATCTCTTTTATTTGCATGTTGGATCTTTATATAACTGTAGGGAGGATTCACCCACTTTCATACAATGAACCCATGATCTGAATATTCATTACGTGTTACTTATTAATTCATAAAAGTGTCTCACATGGTTTTTATTTGCCAGTTTTCAAAGATTCTTTAAAAAATACAGACGCCTGGTGCTGATGAGACAGTGCTAAAATGATCACCAGCTGTTTCCTGGGGCATAATTTGGCAATGTACATTAGAATCTACAGATTAAATGATCCTTTTAGCTGTCATTCTACTTCAAGGAATTTAGACTAAGAAAGCAGTCAGAGCTGCACACAAAGATTTGCCTTCAAGTATGTCCAATGACATACTTATAATGATAAAAAGCTGAGACAAGCTGCCTGTCCAGTAACAGAATTAAAGAAATCCTCGTCGGTCCACATGATGGGGAATGCTGCAGCTGTGAAGACCACCGAGGGGTGCAGGAGGGCGTGTGGAGAGGACGCGAAGAGCCGTCGGCCTATTCACAGTATAGCAGGATTCCAATTTTGCAAAAGAAAATATTAACAGCAATATGTTTCTTGAGTGCTTCTTATCATATGGACAATTTTATTTATTTATTTTTATTTTTGAGACAGAATCTTGCCCTTGTCACCCAGGCTGGAATACAGTGATGCAATCTCGGCTCACTGCAACCTCTGCCTCCTGGGTTCAAGCGATTCTCCTGCCTCAGACTCCCCAGTTGCTGTGATTGCAGGCACCCACCACCACGTTCGGCTAATTTTTATATTTTTAGTAGAAACAGGGTTTTACCATTTGGCCAGGCTGGTTTTGAACTACTGACCTCAGGTGATCCATCCGCCTCACCCTCCCAAAGTGCTGGGATTACAGGCAGGAGCCACTGTGCCAGCCGATATGGAAGAATTTAAAACTGAATTCTTCAGTCCGTGAAATAGTAGCTTGGAGTTCACCAGCCGTGAGGGAACACGGAACTTTCCACCAGCTTCTACAGCACCAAGGCCGGGGAGAGATACATGTTGAAGAAGAAACCCTCACTTGTGCCTGGTCCTGTTCTCAGTGTCTGGATGGCTGATCTGTAGGATGCCTTAATGCACTCTCAGATCGATACTATCACCTCTCTACAGAGGAGATGGGGAAACTGAGGCCAAGAGTTGACCTACCTGTGGCTCCAAGGTGGCACGGCAGTCCAAGCTGGACCTCCAGCATTCACCCTGGTGTGTAAACTAGATTGTAGTTTTTTTCTTGTAAAAACAGGTGATATGGTTTGGCTCTGAGTCCCCGCCCAAATCTCATGGCGAATTATAATCCCCACATGTCAGGGCAGGGACCTGTGGAAGGTGATGGGATCATGGGGGCCGTTCCCCCGTGCTGTTCTCACGATAGTGAGTGAGTTCGCATGAGATCTGATGGTTTAAAAGTGTGGTACCCCCCCCATGTAAGACGTGTAAGACGTGCCTTGCTTCCCATTTACCTTCTGCCATAATTGTAAGTGTCCTGAGTCTTCCACAGCCATGCAGAACTGTGAGTCAATTAAACCTCTTTTCTTTATAAATGACCCAGCCTCAGGTAGTTCTTCACAGCAGTGTAGAAAGGGACTAATACAACAGGGTCTCCTTTTGTTGCCCAGGCTCGTGCCAAACTCATAGCCTCAAGTGATCCTCTCACCTGCTGCCCAGACTTTTAAATTTTTCATTCGTTCATTCATTTTAGTTTATTTTTGAGGTGACTCAAAGACTCGAGACTCCACTGCACTCCAGGCTAGAGCGCAATGGCGTAATCTTAGCTCACTGCAACCTCCACCTCTTGGGTTCGAGAAATTCTCTCACCTCAGCTTCCCAAGTAGCTGGACTACAGGTGCACACAACCATGCCCAGATAATTTTTTTTAATCTTTAGTAGAGATGGGGTTTCACCACATTGGCCAGGCTGATCTCCAACTCCCAACCTCAGGCGATCCACCCGCCTCAGCCTCCCAAAGTGCTGGGATTACAGGTATGAGCCACCATGCCAGGACTTGTTTTTTGTTTGTTTGTTTGTTTGTTTTTGAGATAGAGTCTGTCACCCAGGCTGGAGTGCAGTGGTGTGATTTTGGCTCACTGCAACTTCTGCCTCCCAGGTTCAAGTGATTCTCACACATGCAGGCCAGCCCAAAACCAATGTATTTTTTAAATGTATCTGAAGTTTCATGTTTCCCTAAAACTAAGGTGCACCCTGACCACCTTAGGCACATGTTCTCAGGACCTCCAGAGGATTGTGTTGATACAGAGAGGAGACAGGGAAATACTGGGTAGAAGAGGGCAGTTCCCTGGCAAAGGCTCCGTCCTCAAGCCTGAACACCCATGGCCCTAAATGGGAACATTCATTCCTGTTTTTGCACCCAAAAGTTGCCTTTTGGTCTTCCATGCCTCTCCCTCATCTTGTACCCATATAAACCCCAAATCCCTGACTCCAGAAGGAGACAAACAGAAGAGCAGAAGGATGGCAGAATGGTGCGGCAGAGAGAAGAGGAGTGTCTGAACACCAAGAGGTGTTCGGCTGGGGGATGGTCGGAGAGGAGACCAGCCACTGGATGGCCAAACTCCCACTCCATCCCCTCTCCAGCTCCCATCCATCCCACTGAGAGCCACCTCCACTACTCAGTAAAATCCCCGCATTCATCCTTCAGGTGCATGTGCAACCTGATTCTTCCTGACACTGGACGAGGACCTGGGTACCAAGAGGGCACTGGCGAAGACTTGAGCCATCTGCAGATGGCAAGCCTAAAGAGTGCACTGTGACACACACACCCACTGGATTTCAGGCGTCGCAGACACCCACCCCTGGATGCTGCTGTGGGGCTGAAGCCCAGGGGCGCTCGACCCTGCTCCTGCACCCGCCCATCTGTGTGCTCCCCCTCCCGAAAGGGGTTTGAACGTGCGGCTCAACAGGCAAGCCACAAGCCTTGGGGTTCTCACACTGGTCGCTTTAGAGTCGCCCAGGGAACTGGATGCCTAGGCCCCGCCCTGTCCTACCTCACCGAGCCACATCCCACTGCACATCCTGCAAGGGAGGGCCAGGGAACTCTCCCATTTCAGTGTCACGGGCCACGGTCACTCATATTAGGCTTAGAATACTTTTTTCCCAATATTTTAGAGTTTGACTCTTTTTGTTGACATTTTCCAAGTTTCACCATCCTTTTAGGGCACACAGTGTTGCCACCATAACTCAGCTGGTCACGCCTTGAATGCTCTGGCAAAGACCAACTTGGTGTCAATTCTCTTGGGTCCCCTCTTTTCTCAGCGAATGATTTTCTGGACACCATCTCTGGGACCCTGTTCACTTGCCTCCCCAGGCAGAGCCCAGCTCTGGGTCTCTCCAGCCACCTGTTCCCTAGGGGAGCCTCCCTGGCCACCACCCAGTGAAGGTCACCCCTCCAGGGCCCTCTCCCTGGAAAGGCTGACCTGGGTTGCAGGATGGGTGGCAGCCCACTCATCTCCTGGCTAGCCAGAGCGTAGACTTATAATGTCTAGAAGGTCTTTACTATCTGAGTCATCAAGGAAAAAGGTTTGCTCTTGGGCTGATAATTAGTGGCAACTGACGTGCTCATAAAAACACCAAATTAGCTCCTGTGCCCACACTGTGGCTTTCACCCTTGGGTGGTCTCAAAAGCACCCAAAGAGCTAAAAAGGAGCTCGGGGTGTGGCTCAGTCAGGTAGGACAGGGCTGGGCCTAGGCATGTGTATCCAGTTCCCTGGGCGACTCTAAAATGACCGGTGTGAGAACCACAAGGATTGGCTGTCTGCATGACAGCTGGGAACAGGCAACCAGATATTTTAATTTTTAAGATGGAGTCTCGCTCTGTCGCCCACGCTGGAGTGCAGTGGTGCAATCTCGGCTTACTGCAGCCTCTGCCTCCTGGGTTCAAGTGATTCTCCTACCCCAGTCTCCTGAGTAGCTGGGACTACGGGCGTGTGCCACCATACCAAGTTAATTTTTTGTATTTTTAGTAGAGATGGGGTTTCACCATGGTAGCCGGGATGGTCTCGATCTCCTGACCTCATGATCTGCCTGCCTCAGCCTCCCAAAGTGCTAGGATTACAGGTATGAGGCCCAAGAAACCACAGGCAAAATATACTCACCATAATGTCGTTTTTAAAGTTTTGACCTCAGAGTACCAGGGCCCTCTGTCAAGAAGGAGGGTCCTGGAGCCCACAGGCCTGGAGGCTGGTCATCTCTCTTCTACGCCTCCCCTGCTCCTTCCTCTTAGTGCTTGGGACCAGAGGTATGATAGGGCTGGGGGTGCTGGGGAGGGAGGCCATGGGTGATGGATCAAAGTGGGGAAGGACAAAATCCACTGCAGAGAGAGAGACGGGGGTTCAGCAGGTGCTCCAAAGAGCCCACAGCAGGAGACTCAGAGCAGGACGGGCAAAGGGTAGTAAGGGCAGAGGCTGCTGCTGCCTCTGTGGGCTTCTGGGGCTCTCACCCAGCACCACTTGTCACCAACTCTGTAATCTGATTTCTCCTTAGTTTGTTAACTTCACAATCTGTAAGTCTGGGAAAAGAGGATACTTTCTTTCTTATAAAGGGTGAAAAGGTTGCAGCCTTTAAGGGGGTGAGAGGGGAAGAGTTCCATGGACCCTTGTAGAGGACTTGCAATAAAGGTGTGGCTTCCTCACCCGGCACCAAGCTCAAACCCCTCGTGGGAGGGGGAGCACGCAGGCGAGCGAGAGCGAGGACCATGAAAGCGCTTTTGGCCCCATGGTGGCATCTTGGGATGTGTTACAATTAATTCTCTTTTAGTAACTGTCACCCGTGGATCATTAAGTGTTAACCAGCTCAGTGGAGGGTCAGAGTGACAGCCTTTTACACACTGCCTTGTTTTTGTTGTTGTTATTGTTTTGAGATGGAGTTTCACTCTTGTTGCCCAGACTGGAGTACAATGGCATGATCTCGGCTCACCACAACCTCCGCCTCCCGATTCAAGCAATTCTCCTACCTCAGCCTCCCGAGTAGCTGGGATTACAGGCATGTGCCACCAGGCCAGGGTAATTTTGTATTTTTAGTAGAGATGGGGTTTCTCCATGTTGGCCAGGCTGGACTCAAACTCTCGACCTCACGTGATCCACCCTTCTCAGCCTCCCAAAGTGCTGGGATTACAGGCGTGAGCCACTGTGCCCAGCTAGACCCTGCCCTCTTGGTACCCGGTTCCTTGTCCAGCATCCAGAAAGAATCAGGTGATATGGACTTGAAGGATGGTGAACAGGTTTTACTGAGTGATGGAGGTGGCTCTCAGTGGGAAGGGGAGCTGGAAAGCGGATGGAGTGGGAAGATAATCCTCCCTGGTCAAACTCCTCTCCAGGTTCCGATGTTTCTTCTTTCTCTCCTCCTCTCCTGTGCCACTGCACTCCTCTGTCAGTGAAGTTTTGGGTTTTTATGAGTACAAGATTGGGATATGGCAGGCCAGAGTGGTTTTGGAGAAAGCACCATGCAGGCGGGAATACAGGGATGTGAAGTTCTCACACAGGGGCATGGGCCCAGGCTTGTGGGTGGGGCCCTTGCTGGGGAACCGCCCTCTTACATCCAGTACTTCCCTGCCTCTTATCTGTATCAGTGGCCCTCCCAGAGAGACAGGTACTTCAAGGGAGGAGGGGTTGGGGAAGGAGCCCTGTGCTGAAAGTGTTGGCTAAGCATACATATGCAGCAAGCTACAGGAGGAGTGGTAAATATTCATGAAAAGGATCTGGCTATATGCATATTAAACAAACATGCATGTTACATACAACCTATTTTCACTCTGAGGTGGAGTCTTTTATTTTTTTTTAATTTGTGTTGTCACCAATGGGGTGGAGCCTTCACACGTGACTGTGTCGCAGTGAGGCCCTAAACGTCAGAGGTCTTCTCAGGACATGAAGGCACTCAAGTGCGCAGCCTCTGTAAACCGGCCAGAGCTGGTCCATGGTGGGGGTCCCTTATCAGGAGGAGGTTCCTGAAGTCAGTGTCCTGCCCAATCAGAGCTGTGGTCACGGCGGTAGAACGGGGTCAGCCGGCTCAGCCGGCGTCTGCAGGTGGATGAGCTGCAGTCATTTACATCTTGCTCATCTTGGGGCCAGTGCGTGTTTAGCCACTGGAGAAAAAGAAGACCCTGCAGGGCTAGGTGCAGTGGGTCACGCCTGCAACCCTAGCCCTTTGAGAGGCCAAGGTGGGCAAATCACGAGGTCAGGAGTTCGAGACCAGCCTGGCCAACACGGTGAAACCCCGTCTCTACAAAAATACAAAAAATTAGCTGGGCATAGTGGCGGGCACCTGTAATACCCAGCTACAGGGGAGGCCGAGGCAGGAGAATCGCTTGAACCCAGGTGGTGGGGCTTCCAGTGAGGCAGAGGTTGCCATGAGCCAAGATCACACCACTGCACTCCAGCCTGGGCAACAGAGTCAGAATCCATTTTGAAAAAAGAAAAAAAGACGACGTGGCAGTGAGTGCCATCTGTTTTCTAAGTGTAGGATAGGCAGCTCAACCTTTGCCTGGCGTTGCCTGAGGTGATGTTTGTAATTTGATACCTTATTGCCACAGCGCCTGTTCTGTGGGTCCTACGGTCTCCATTTTACCTTTAGTGCTCTTCAGTGTTGTGTGTAAACCCTAAAAGGAGGGCATAAACGGATACAGCTGACCTCCTGTTCCCTCATGGCCAGGAACTCAGTTTTAGGGTTCTTCTCATGTTCCCTTTGCTACAAGGTGCTCCCTTGGTGGAGCAGGGCTTAGGATTTTATCTTAGTCTACATTCCTCTGTAAAGTGGTGTGAAGATTCAATGTGTTAATGCATGAAATATGCTCAGTGCACAGTACGTGCTCAACTGATGTTAGCCGTTGTTTATTATTATTAATTTGAGATGGAGTCTCACTCTGTCACCCAGGCTGGAGTGCAGTGGTATGATCTTGGCTCACTGCAACCTCTGCCTCCTGGGTTCAAGTGATTCTCCTGCCTCAGCCTCCCAAGTTGCTGGGATTACAGGCACCCACCACCAAGACCAGCTAATTTTTTTGTGTTTTTAATAGAGACCAGGTTTCACCATGTTGGCCAGGCTGGTCTCAAACTTCTGACCTCGGGTGATACACCCACTTCAGC
>NW_016107427.1:2981136-2987632 GCF_001604975.1 Cebus imitator | reverse complement strand
GGTTCAAGCGATCCACCTGCCTCGGCCTCCCAAAGTGCTGGGATTACAGGCATGAGCTACCAAGTCCAGCCTATTATTTTTCAGAGATGGCCTCTACCTCCTGGGCTCAAGCAATTTTCGCTCCTCAGCCTCCTCAGTAGCTGGGACTGCAGGGGTGAGCCACCGTGCATTGCTTAAATGTTAGCTATCATTAATGGACAACTGTTACTAATTAGATGTACTTTCTTTTTAAAACCTGGACCTCTAAGCAACGTCCTCCTCCCTCAGTCCTCAGCACCCGCCTGGTCGGGCATCGGGTCTCACCACGCTACAGAGCCGTAGGTGTGCTGCCAGGTCACCAAGACTTTAGCCTGGTGGTACTGACCCCAGGGCCCCAGATCACCAAGTCTGCAAGTCTGGAACCCAAAGGCCTCTGTTCCCCCGGGTGGCGCAGGAAAGCTGCAGGGAGTGCATCAGCTGTGGGGAGCATTGGGGTAGGAGGTGAAGGCGGTGGGGTCCTCTAAGGGGTCAGGCTTGTCCTCGAAGGCAGGCCCTCCACAGGCCGGGGCACCTGTGGATGGAGGGCTGGGCACGTGGCCCGGGGGACTGGGGCCCTCTGCAGGCAGCGTCACCAGAGCGAGGACTTGGGGTCCGCAAGGGTCTAGTGTGCCCCGGAGAAGCCTGCGGCCCCAGGCTGGTGCGGGGGAGACTGGGTCCCGTCAGCCGCGTGTCCATCAGTTCCTGCGGCCCTGGAGAGGGAACGTGGATTGGACTTGGGCTCTGGGCACTGTAGGAGGGCGAGTGCGCGGTTCCCTCGGGGATCCGGGGTCACTCCTGCTCCTCGGCGCTGTTCCCACGGCCGCCCGCACTCCCGTGGCCCCGCGCCGGCCCGCTCCCCGGTGGCTCTCCGCGTTGTGAGAGTGTCAGGGGCATGGCGCCCGGGCCCCCCAGTCTCCCCTGCACGCGGCGGGGCGCGGGGATGGGGCGGAGCACGCGTGTTGAATGAATGAACGAACGGACGACGCTACAGAGCCCTCTCCAAGCGGAATGAGTGCAAACCCCGCGTTCCGGACAGCGGCGCGGCGGGGGTCCGGTTTCACTTCCTCCCTGCCCGGGGCGGGGCCTGCGCGCCTGTCCCCGCCCCGGTCCGCCCCCGACCCGCCCCCGGCGCCGCGCGAACTCGCGGGTTCGGAGCCGCCAGCTGAGGTCAGAAGGAGGCGGCCAGGGCGTCCGAGCAGAGCGTCTGCGCCGAGCGGGGCAGCCGCGCGCCGGAGCCTGAGCCGGAGCCGAGGACAGCCGGGGCCGGGGCCCGAGCCGAGCGGAGCCCGAGCGAGCGGCCGAGCCCGTGCCCCTCCCTCCTCGCCCCGCGCGCCGCGGCCAGGCCCGGCATGGAGGAGGACTGCCGGGTGCTCTCCATCCAGAGCCACGTCGTCCGCGGCTACGTGGGCAACCGGGCGGCCACGTTCCCGCTGCAGGTACGCGCCGCCCGCGCTTACGTAACTCGACACGCGTGGCCCCCGAGCCCGTGACCTTGGCGGGGCCGCCGGGACGCGCCTCGGGTCCCCGAGGGAGGCTCGGGAGCTGCGGGCAGAGCTGGCGCGGGCGCCGGGAGGCAGGCGCGGGATGAGCCGCCCGCTCTGCTGGGCTTGCCGGGGCGGGAGCGCAGGGCCGAGCGCCACGGGCCCCGCGGGTGGGACGGGTCCAGCGTCGGGGGCGCCGCGAGGAGGGAGCCCCGCGCCCCGCCTGTGGCGCAGCAGCGCGTCCCTGCCCGGTCCCGCGGAGCGGGGTGGGGGGACGGCTCCCGGAGGCGAGGGAAGGCGGCAGAGCCCGGGAGTCCCGGGGCGGTCACGGGAGCGGGACCTTTCCCCGTGGAGCGCGTAGGCGGCTGTGGAGCTGGAGGGGTTCGCGGTCACACCTGCTGGGCCCCTGTGGGTCAGGAGGTCGAGAGGAAGGAGGAAGAGGCCGAGTGAGGTCACGGAGCCCACGAGGGTGGACTCCGCTCTGGCCTGAGCACGCCAGGAGGCGGCCGAAGGGCAGAGGGCGGGGCTGCCCTGCACCCTCGCATCCCTGCAGGTGTTTGCTCTGAGGGAGCAGTTCGGGACTGTGTTCATCGGCTTTACGGCGCCCCCTTTTAAAACGCAGTAGCCGGCGACTTCCTGGTTGCAGCTAAGTGTACCTTCGAGGGGTAGGAAGGGCCTGCATGCGGAGGGACCGACTTAGAACCAAGGTGACGGCACTTCCTGGCCTTGTCGAGTCAGCAGGAGGGTGAGGGGGTGGGGGGGCGGGGGCCTGCCGGGTGGTGGCTCTCCTGTGCTGCCCACCTGTGGCCTGGTCCTCGGGAAAGGAGCAGGTATGACTGGTCCCTGTGCTGGACCCCACGGGCATAACGAAGGGCCACCTGGTCATGGTCGGGCCTGCGGTGCGCGCTGGCCTCGGAGGAAGTCAGGAAGGGGGAGAGCAGTGCCTCTGTGGAATTTGAGGGCTGACCTAGGCGTGCCCCCAGGAGGACCGAGCAGAGCTGAGCACAGAAAGGCAGGGGTTCGAGTCTGAAGTGAAGCGGAAGGCCTGTTGGGAAGAGGGCGGTGCTTCCCAGGTGGCCTCCCCCGAGCCTCTCATTCCAGCCAGCTGAGTGCACCTGTTAAGCACCGCTCTGGACCCCTCTTAGCTTGAGGAGGGTGGGGGAGGTCACCGCGGCCTGGTGGATTGCTTGGGCAGAGTCGGAGGCAGGCTGGTGCTCGGGAAGAAAGGTGCAGGGTCCCTGAAGCAGGGGCAGCCAGGGAGGGTGGAGCCGGGGGCTCCGGGGATAGTGTCCCCTGCCTTGGCAGGAGTGTAGCTCGTGGGGTGTCTCTCCGGTTCCTCCCCCCATCCACCTCCTATTTCACTGGGCAAACTGTTTTCTTCTTTGCTTCACCTGGGATCCCCCAGTAATGTCCCTTGTTCTCGAACTCCCAGTGACTCAAGGGAGGGGTGTTCTCTGGTTGCTTACCTCAGGCAGAGCCTTGTAAGGATGGGCTGCCATTCTCACCTGGGGTCTCCCCAGTGCCCAGACCTGTGGGCTCCCATATCCCGACGTCCCAGCACAGCTGGACAAGGAGAAGCAATGCAATGGGGAGGGGCTGAGATGGCTGCGACCAAGCCAGCCTGGACCAGCCTTAGTGGGCACAGGAGGGTCTGGTGGACAGAGCCTGGAAGTGGCCTTGGGGCTGGTGTTTGCTGCTTCCAGCCGAAGTTCCAAGGGGAAGCATCCTCTAAAGTCTAGAACTGCTCTTGCAAGAGTTTGTTCTTGATTTTGATCACCATGTGGCTTAGGACTCCAAAGCCTTGTTTCCAAGGCTGAATGTGGGGAAAGAAAACTTAGAAACTGGCAGAACAGAGCCTCTGGCTGAGTGCCAAAGATTTGCCTTAATGCTACTTGGAATGAGACTGGAGAATGCCTGAGGGGTGTGGCACGTCGCAGGGCAGCTGAAGAGGCTCCTGATGGGGACTGACCCAGGTGTCTGGGGGGTCCCACCTCAAAGCAGATGTCTCCTCATCTTGGAATTGCAGCTGAGGGACCTGGCCCTGGTTTCTGTGCCTGGTGTCACCTGCAAACTAGGTGCAATACTCGTTTGCAAGATAGCACCAGGGCCCATTGTGCCCTGCATGCCAGGCTTGGGTACACCTATTGCCAGGGAGCTCCTGCTGATCCCCTGGGAGCATGGCACAGATTCGTCCTGACTGGACCATCTGCATGTCTGGGCCTCAGAGCTGTTCTCCCCAGACACTTTCTGCCAGGTCCTCTCAGTGTCACCCTGCAGCCAGGAGGCAGCCGCCCTCCCTGTGCAGAGCAAAACCTTGAGCATGTGTTTGGCTTTTGTTTCTGGGTATATGCCCAAGGCACATTTTAGTGGCGGGGAACTGAAGGAGGGGTGCATGTTGACATGACCAGTGCTGGCGGGAGGTGCAGGGTCAGGCAGCATGATTTGGGTTTGCAGATCGAACGTAGAGGGCAAGAGCAGGCTCGCGGTCTGGGGGTGCATGGAGGAGAGGAGCTGGGGGGCCGCCCAAGGACAGGCCTTGGGATGCACCTTGGGGCTTGGATTCTTGGCAGCGGGAGAAGAGGAAGGAGTGGAGGAAATGAGCTGCTGCTCTCTGTCCTCCCACACTGCTTGGATGTCTGCTCTGGGTGTAGGAACCCTCAGGTTCTTTCAGGGCTGGGAGGTTTGGTTCTTTGGAGCCCTGGTGTGTGTGGAAAGCCTTCCCGGCTCATCAGTTCAGCGGCTCATGTGTTTCTGTAGGCCCCACTGCACCGTGGAGATCCTGGGGCCTCAGGGCAGCCTTCCAACCCCCTTTTGCCCTATTGCTTCCGTAACCCTAAGGCATGCAGCTGCAGGGTTACATGGGAGTTTGCTGGGGTGAAAATACCGTGCACAGCTTTAGGGTTATGTAGGAGTTTGCCCGGACTGCCAAAAGAAAGTACCACACACCAGGGGGCTCACAGTCGCAGAAATTCGCTCTCTCATAGTCTGGGGGCCAGAAGGCTGAGACCAGGGTGTGGGCAGGGCCATGCTCCCTCCATACAAGGGTCCTTCCTGGCCTCTTCCGGCTCTCGGTGGCCCCTGGCTTCTGGGGCTCATGGCCAAGTCCCTCCAGTCTGTAACTCTGTCCTCACATGGCCTCCGCTCTGTATGCGCTCTTAGAAGCACACTCACGTGGGATTCAGGCCTACCCGATGAGCTCATCTTGGAGTCTTACGTCTGCAAAGATCCTCCCTCCACCTCTCTCTTTCTCTTTCTCTTCTTTTGAGACGGAGTCTTGCTCTGTCGCTCAGGCTGAAGTGCAGTGGTACAATCTCGGCTCACTGCAACCTCCACCTCCTGGGCACAAGCAATTCTCCTGCCTCAACCTCCTGAGTAGCTGGGATTACAGGCGTGTGCCACCATGCCCAACTAATTTTTCTGTATTTGTTTTTAGTAGAGATGGGGTTTCACCATGTTGGCCCAGGCTGGTCTTGAACTCCAGACCTCAGGTGATCTGCCGGCCTCAGCCTTCCACAGTGCTGGGACTACAGGTGTGAGCCACTGCGCCCAGTCCAAAGATCCTTTTTCGAAATAGAGTCACTTTCACAGGTTCCAGTTAAACGTATCCTTCGAGGGTTCAACATTCAACCACTGTGGGGTAGAAGGAGCCTTCAGAGAAATTTGAAAGTGGCGTAAATTGAGGGGTGAATTAAAGGCCCAGAAGTTGATGATGTCAAGCCGTCCTTTTTGGAAGTGAGGGGAGCAGCACAGCCGTGAGTCTGCAAGCTGGGCTTTGCAGAGATTGTCCAAGGCCAACGGCTGCCCTGCCGGGAGAGGCGAGCCCGTCCTGACACTGCCTGTGTGTCCCGTCGGGGTGGAGCAGTAGTGGGCTCCTGCTGTCTGGGTGATGTCCACGTCCTTCATCTGTCAGCTTCTGGAGCAGCCGAGGCCGGGCGCCAGGCACTCCCGCCTCAGACACATGTGGCCTCCGTGCACCAGAGTCACGGTGCAGGTGTCCTCTCATATGGCCACTCCAGTGGGAGGTGGTCATGGAACTCAGATATTAAATTAGTGAATACAGGCTTTGAGAATCTAACTGGGGAGCTTAGCTCAAGACCCATTTAAATACCACATTGCAGAGACCAGAAGGCAAGACTACGGGACCCCCTGCACCTCCCCACCAGAAGACGCTGTGAGGTGGGTGGCTCTGCCTGGGACCTGGAGAAATCAGCCTCGTTCTTTCCCTCTCCTGGTCCATTGGTGCAGAGCAGACCTGAGGGGGCTTGGTGGAGGTTGTGTTTCTCTGTGTAGGGGCCTCAGTGTCACGCCTGTTGGCAGGTGGACTGTGGCTTCAACACCGCACAGGGAGAGGCAGGGGCCCCCTGGCCTGGAACCCTGGATGCCAGCACCTGCTCTGACTCCTACCTGCTGAGTGACGTCGGCACAAGTAGCTGGCAGAGGTCCGGGGTCTCAGCTGCTGGCTGGGCCCCGCTGCTCCAGAGAGGAGCAGCAGCTGCAGAGCTTTGGGACCTCAGCACTTTAGCAGCATGTGGACAAGAGCGGCAAGTCACCGGGGGCTTCCAGAGGTGCACGACTGGGTTCCAAGGGGGTGGCTTGCGGGCCTTCAAGGCAGGAGCTGATTTCCAACCTTGAATATTTGAGACTCTCCCTGAGCCCAGGAGCGGCAGCTCATACCTATAATCCCAGCACTTTAGGAGGCCGAGGTGGGTAGATCACTTGAGCCTGAGAGTTTGAGACCAGCCTGAGCAACATAGCAAGACCCCATCTCTACAAGAAGAAAAAACGCTGGCTATGGTGACTCACATCTGTAGTCCCAGCTACTTGGGACGCTGAAGTGCGAGGATCACCTGAGCCTGGGAGCTGAGGACCCCAGCCTGGGTGACAGAGTGACACTCTGTCTCAAGAAAAAAAAGTAAAAAATAAACATGCATGGAAATACAATTTATTTTTGACCAGGAAGTTGATAGACAATACCAATGCACTAGGTAGACCCTGTC
>NW_016107427.1:2976636-2980576 GCF_001604975.1 Cebus imitator | reverse complement strand
AAAAAAAAAAAAAAAAAAAGAAAAGAAAAAGAGCCAGCGCTGACAGGTGCACCTCCCGCTTGCCTTGAGCAGCTCCGCTAACTTCCCCAGAGGTGATGCTCACAATGCAGTTGGTGACTGTTCCGGCATAGTCTCCTGGCCACGCTGGGCAGCTGGCCCTTCTCCCGTCTGGCTGTGATTCTCCTTCTTCCCGGCCTCTGCCAGTCCCTGGGTCTGAGCCAGAACGTGCCCCAGTCCCGGAAACAGGCGTGCTTCCTGGTGTTTCTTCTTTTATCCTTCTCCAAGAAGGAACACATTGTTTAGTTTCTTGCTTTTCTGAGTCTCTTAGTTTGGGACTGAGGTTCCTGTTGCTCCTGTTTGGCTGTCGTGGAGAAAAGCAAGACCTTATTGGTCCCATTTGCTTTTCTTTTTGCTTTTCCCCCTGATGGAGTCTCCCTCTGTTGCCCAGGCTGGAGTTGGTGGTGCGATCTTGGCTCACTGCAACCTCTGCCTCCCGCCTCGGCCTTCCAAGGAGCTGGGACTACAGGCAGATGCGCCACCACACCCAGCTCATTTTTGTCTTTTGGTAGGGATGGGATTTCACCATGTTGGCCAGGCTGTTCTCAAACTCCTGACCTCAGGTGATTCATCCGCCTCAGCTTCCCAAAGTACTGCTACTGAGCCCGGCCTGCTGGTCCCATCCTCTGATTTTTCCCTCCTGCCTCTAGCCCTAACCCACATCAGGGCATGTGTTATGTGGGTATGCTTGTGTGTACATGCTGTGTGTGTCTGTGGGTGTGCATGTATACATGATGTGTGTGCATGTGTCTGTGCAAATTGTGTGTGGGTGTGCGTGTGTGTACGTGGTGTACATGTGTGCATATGGGGCATGTGTGCATGGCATGTGTGCGTGGCATGTGCATATGCGCATTTCTGGGCATGCATGTGTGTCCTGGGCAAGCGTGTGTGCACGTGTGTGTGTGTGGTGTGTTGCTCTACAGGCCCCAGTGTTGGCTGGCCCCCATCTTTCCTGTAAGTGACTTCCCTCTTCCTAGGAGGCTTGGTGTGACTGGCATTCTCTGGAAGGAGGGGGCAGATCCACAGAGCGGTCAGCTTTGGGGACACGGGGGCTGCTGATGGGCTTTGTGGCCTCTTGGCCTTGGTGTCTTCAGGTGCACACCCACACGGAGCTTTTGAAATGGAATCATGCGTGCCCAGTTCACAGAGTGACGCCGAGGAATAGAACAGAAGGAACTTATCAAGGGGAGAGGAAGAGAGGAGGTGTCAGAGACGGGCTGAGCCAAAAACTGCGATCGGCCGAGGAGGTGCGGGCAGTTGCCCCATGCCAGTCTATTTCCCTGCTCCACATGGGGCCTCTGTTTTAAAGGGTTCTGCGGCCGAGACAAGCCTGCCAGCCCCTGTCCCTGTCCTTGGCCACTCCTTCAGCAGCTTTCCCCATTCCCGAAGCAGGTGGCTAGCCCTGCTCAGCCTCTCGTCCCATCTCCTTCCCCGTGACAGTCACCGAGCCTAGGACAGCTAAACAAGGAAGCTGTGTGGTGCATGCAGGTGTGGCTGTCCCCTAGAGCCACTTCCTGTGTGTGGGAGCGAGTTCCAAGGGGTGGGAGGGAGTCAGCACTTGGTGGAGCTGTGCTGGCCGGGGCACAGAGAACGGCATCCAGGAGGGTGCAGTGGGCGTGAAGCCCTGGAGCTAAAGAAGGCGGCATTTTTGCTGCATCTTCTGAAGCTGGAGGGGGCCTGAGGTCACACCAGGGAACCCGTATTGGGCTAGGAATCCTGCTTTGGCAATCCCTGGACTTAGTCCCCAGCTGTGGCCATCTGTCTGGGCACTTCTCAGCCAGCCATGACCTCTGCCCTCGCTTGGCACTTTGCAGTGAGCCTAGCACCCGGCAGCCCCTGACCAGCCTGTGCACGGTCCCCCTATGGGCCGGGAGCCTGGAAGTAGGGGGCTGGGTGTTCGTGTGGTGTGCCGTGAGCAGGGCTGGGTCCCAGGTGATGGGGCCAGGGCTGTGAAGGCTGAGGCAGGGGTGGGTCAGGGATGGGGGGACTCTGCTCAAGGGGGCTCAGGGCCATTTCCAGCAGCATTTCCCCTTGGAGATTGCAGGACGAAGGACATGGTTGACCTGAACTGTAGGGCTGACCAGTGACAGACGGTGGGAGGGACATGGGTGTGCAGACCCCAGGCTGATCAGGGTGACACTCTCCCGTCCTCTTTCCCAATTCTGATTTCCTACTACGGTGGTCAAAGGTCTTGCAAAATAAGCTCTCGGGAGGGTTCTGCTGGCTGTCTGCCTTCCGCTTCTGCGCAGCGCTCACCCTGTCTCTCCTGGAACCCCTGGAACAAGGGTGGCCAGGCCAGGGTGAAGGAGCTGCACTGGAATGTTCCAGAGCTTCCCCCACTCCTGCCGTTCTGAGTCACTCTGCCTCCCTGGAGAAGGATCAGCTGAGCTGCCGTGCTCACGTAGTGTCTCGCTGAGCCTTGCTGTCTGCCTTGCTGTGAGCGGAGTGGGCGGATTGCACTAAGGCGTGCACGTGGGCCCTGGGAGGGAGCACAGAGCAGCCACTCCCGCATGTGGGCAGGAGGAAGGATGCTCACATGGCCGGCAGAGGGAGGATGAGCTTGTGATGTGGGCGGCAGGGAGAAAGGGTCGGGGAACTCTTCGGCCTGCCTTCCGTTGTGGCTGGACTGGATGACTGATGAGGTGGAAATCGCCTTCCCCCGCCCCAGTGACTGCCGCTGTGACCCCCACAGGAAGTTCCCATGAGGAAGTTGGAGCCCTTTCCAAGCCATCCCACTGGCCCAGACTCTGCTCGGATTATTTTGACCCCCCAGGGCAGAGTGTGGCCATCTGACCCGCTTTCTCTCTCAGCAGGAGACGGGCACACACCTGCAGGTGGGGGAGCCCCAGTATGTTACACGGATGAGCGGTGCAAAGCGCATCAGCCCCGAGGCTCCTCCCGCCCTGGCTGCCCCATCTTCATGGCACTTTTCCACTTAGTGGTGGCCTTTTAGCCGGCTGGTCCTTCCCAGGCAGCTGGAACGGAGTCATTCCTTGCGGTAGAGGCTGAGCAGGAGCTTGTCCTTCAGACTTTTCGGCGGAGACTCCCAGGCTTTCTGTGGCAGCAGTGGGTTTGCCAGTGCAGCCAGAGGCCAGGGGCTTTGGCCAGAGCTGGCAGGGATTCCCCAACCCCGTAGAACTCTCCCAGGGGCTGGCGTGCTGTCGCAGAGGTCACGCGGGCACGGTTGCAGCAGGGTCTGGCAGGCTGAGAGGACGGTCTGAGTTGAGAGAGGGGAACTGGCAAGGCACAGGGGTTTCAGAGCTTCCGGGGGCTCAGAAGGTGCCCAGGCCTCTGCAGCCCAGTGAGGAATTCACAGGCTGGTGGGTGACCCAGTAGCCAGGGGCATCGCTGTGGGCGTGGGACACCCCGGGGTTCTGAGCTGCCTCCCGTGGGCAGCAGCAGACCCTCAAAGACTGAGTTTAGAGGGGTATATCTGGGAGGGTGGGGAGTTCACACTGAGGGGTGCTAGGCGCAGAATGGTAACACAGACCAGGTACGGTGGCTCATGCTTTGTAATCCCAGCACTTTGGGAGGCTGAGGTGGGAGGGGCGCCTGAGCCCAGGCACTCAAGACCATCCGGGGTACTATAGTGAGACTCCATCTCTACAAAAAATAGAAAATTAGCCAGGCATGGTGGTGCACGCCTGTAAGTCCCAGCTTCGCAGGAGGCTGAGGCAGGAGAATCACTGGAGCCCAGGAGGCGGAAGTTATAGCAAGCCGAGATTGTGCCACTGCACTCTGGCCTGGGCGACAGAGTGAGATCCCTGTCTCAAAACAAAACAAAAAACGTAGCACGGTGGCCGATAAAACCATCCCAGGAAGGGGGATGAGTCTGGCTCATACCTGATTGACTGATTTGATTTGATTTTTTTTTTTTTTTTTT
>NW_016107427.1:2965350-2976606 GCF_001604975.1 Cebus imitator | reverse complement strand
CTCTGTCACCAGGCTGGAATGCAGTGGCGTGATCTCGGCTCACTGCAATCTCCACCTCCCAGGTTCAAGTGATTCTCCTGCCTCAGCCTCCCAAGTAGCTGGGATTACAGCCATACACAACCATGCCCGGCTAATTTTTGTATTTTCAGTAGAGATGGGTTTCTCCACGTTGGTCAGGCTGGTGTTGAACTCCTGACCTCAGGTGATCAGCCCGCCTCGGCCTCCCAAAGTGCTGGGATTAGAGGTGTGAGCCACTGTGCCTGGCCTCGTACCTGATGTAATGTCCGTACTGCCGAGCTCTGTGGTGTGAATACTTCCCCTGTGGCTGAATGGAAACTACCAACCCGAGCAGGAAGGAGACGCGGCAGCCTCCGCTAGGGAGTGTTCCTACCTGCAGACGCAACAGACACAGCAGCTCAGTAGGCGACAGCTAGGGTAAAATGCTAGCGAACTAATTAGGAAGCGGTGAGGCTAGAATATTTATTATGGTTGCTTTTAATATAATTTATATAGGCTGGGTGTTGTGGCTCATACCTGTAGTCCCACCACTTTGGGAGGCCAAGGGATGAGAATTGATTGAGCCCAGGAGTTTAGGACCAGACTGGGCAACATGGTGAGACTCTGTCTCAACAAAAAATATATATATATAAATTAGCCAGGTGGTGGCATGCACCTGTAGTCCTAGCTACTTAGGAAGCTGAAGAGGGAGGATCCCTTGATCTCAGGAGTTCAAGGCTGCAATGAGCTATGATTGTGCCAATGCACTCCAGCCTGGGTGATGGAGTGAGACCCTGTCTCAAAAAGTAATAATATAATTTACATAATTATAAGTTTTGTGACACTTTTTTTTTTTTTAAGAAGAGATGGAATCTTGCTATGTTGCTCAGGCTGGTCTTAAACTCCTGGCCTGATGACCCCCCAGCCTTGGTCTCCCAAAGTGCAGGGATCACAGGTGTGAGTCGCTGTGCCTGGCCGTATGACTCAGTTTGTTATAATAACTGTATGTAAAACTGACCTACACTACTGCACCCAGCAGTCACGTGACCCAACTCATCTTCAGCGCCAGCAGCAGTCACTGAGTCCTCCTTTCACTTCGAATCTCTGATTTTCCCTTCTGCACAGCAGCCTGAGAAAAGTCTGCTTTCGAAGGGCTCATGTCATTAGATGGGACGGTCCTAGATAGGAGGACCCTCCTGGAAGAGAGAGCTCATCACACTGACAGGTTCAACCACACTCAGGGGCTGCCTGAGGGTGAGGAGCCCCCTGAAGGTCATTCTTAGAACTCTGCCACCGCAGAACCCCACAGGCCATTGGAGGGACAGGGTTTACTGTAAAACAATGTGAGTCACATATACAGATTAGCCCTGCTGCCCCTAAAGGGCCCAAGCTGATCCCACCGTTCAGCAGGGCTGCTCACAGGGCACTGGCCTGTCCCTGTTTAAGGCGATCCCTGGAAGGCTGTGGAGGAGCCAGACTGGGGCCCGCGCTCCGGACGAGTGGTGAGCGTTGTGGAGAGCCCAGCTGCCTGCCGTGTTGAACCCTGGACCAAGAATCAGTCTGTCCCTGGCTCCCTTGGGGGTGGGGAAAGATGAGGTGTATCGGGCAGGGTCCAGTCCAGAAACAGAAATCAGAGCAACGATTGTAGAGGCAGTTGTTCCACCAGGTATTGAGAAACAGAAAGGCAAAAAGGGAACACAGGTGTCATGGAGGAGACCCCTGCTAGCACCGGCTCCATGCAGTCGACCCTGGGATAAGAGAGGAGAGCTGGGCTCTTTAGAACTCGGAGCTGGGAAGGCGGGTGTCTGCCAGCTGCCGGGTGCTGGGGGTCTGTGGGGTGTGTGATGAGTAATTCTGCGGGGGTGGGAAAGCCACAAAGTGGATTCTGCTGCTGCTCTGGGAAGGAACGGTCACTGCCCCTGCCCTGCCCCTGGGGAGAGAAGAGCCGGGGGGGGGGAGGAAGAGGTGGTCGGCAGAAGCCCGTTCTCTTCACAGGCTTCAGTTTCACGCTGTGGTCCCTCCTGGCTGTGCCTGGGAGGGAGCCACTGCCGTGCAGAGATGTGAGTTCCAGAGGCACGGTCTGGCACAGAGTGGCGGTTTCCAGCTGAAGGACAATCGTAACAGCAGGACGCCTTTCTCTGGGGTCCCGGGCTCCCGTCCTGGACCTCGGCACCCCACCCCCCACGCGTCCTCATCTTCTGAGTGTGGCTTTGTCTTGCGCATGCAGTTGGCTGGGTAGACTCTGGAAGCGTCCAGACGGGCTTGTGATGCTGATGAATAAGCTGATTTTGATGGGGTGTATGGAATGGAGATGCTAGCCCAGGGGCTCAGCTCACTCGTGCTCTCATTTAAAAGCAGAAAATAGCGACTTCATTCTCGGATACGTTTGCCAGCCCCGCAGGATTAATTACACGCCCAGAAGCAGTGGAGCAGAATATTTTGGCAGGATTTTTAGGATTTGTGTCATCATGGCTTAATATGTGTTTCTTTAGAGCTGGTTAGAATTTTAAAGGATTTGAAATACTGCAAGCTCTTTGTGTATAGAGGCTGTGGAATCAGGCTGGTACATTTGCAAAGTGCCAGTTTTATTTTTTATTTTTATGTTTTTTTGAAACAGGGTCTCACTCTGTTGCGCAGGCTAGAGTGCAGTGGTGCGGTCACCGCTCACTGCAGCCTCTACCTCCCAGGCTCATTGATCCTCCCATCTCAGCCTCCCGAGTAGCTGGGACTTCCGGTGTGTGCCAGCACGCCTGGCTGATTTCTGTATTGTTTGTAGAGGCAGGGTTTTGCCATGTTGCCCAGGCTGGCCTTGAACTCCGGGCCTCAAGCTGTCCTCCCACCTCAGCCTCCTAAAGTGCTGGAATTACAGGCATGAGCCACCGTGCCTGGCCGCAAAGTGCTAATTTTAACTTTTTAGATTAATAAGACTGCTAACATGTATTTCATTTGTTTAGTGGTAATACCCGCTTCAAAGAAAGACGCTGGTAAATACAAATCCTAAGCAGATAGCTCAACTGATTATCACAAAGCAAATCCCACCCAGTGGAGAAACAAATTTGAGAAGCCTGAAAGCCCCTCCCATCGCCTGCCACCCCCTGCCCTGGAAACAGCCGCTCTCCTGGTTGCTGATACCAGAGCTGGGGCTACCTGGCTTTGAACGTGAAGGTGGAACTCAAGGATGGTTGGCTGTTCAGATGAAACAGGGAGAGAGGGTTTGGGCTTTGCTGGTGCACGGGAGAGGGCAGGGATCGCCCCTGGAGATAGGGAAGGAGGCCAACGCTCCGGCTATCTCTAACCCTCACCCACTCCCTCCCTCTCTGTCCTCACACACTCACTCCCTGTCTCAGGCTTTTGAGCATCGTGTCCTGGGAAGAGGGGTCAGCCGTGCAGCCCACAGGGCCCTTGGCCTGGCTTCCTCCAAGGGGGTGGGGTAGACGCCCGCATTTTCACGGCAGAGACGGCCTCCCAGCCCCTGTGCCCCCAAGGTGTGTGGACAGACGGGCATTGCCTTTGTTTTATTGTTTAATTTATTAGTCTTATTAAGCGCTTTCATTGGATGGGATTTCTGGAATGATCCGTGATGTGTTTCTCCATGGAGGTCCTGCAGGCTGGGCAATGGCCTCCCAGGCTGGTTGCTCCCCATTGAGGTAAGCCCCGCTGCAGACATTCAAGGCCCTGCACACGCAGATTTCACGTGCGACTCGTGGAGAGCCTTCTGCTCCGATTCGTCGGCCCTCCGGCCTGCGCCCGGGGGCCCTGTGCCCGCTGGGGCTCATTGACTCCCCTCGTCCAAGTCAGCGCCTGCTGGGGTTCACGGGACCTTCCTGTTCCTTCTCTGCCTTGCAGGTTTTGGGATTTGAGATCGACGCGGTGAACTCTGTCCAGTTTTCAAACCACACAGGTAAGGCGTCGGCTCCAGCGGCTGGCGCAGAGCAGAAGGGGTGGGGGTGGGGCTTTCGTGTGGACGGGAACTGGCGTCCCTGGTGTCGCTCGGCAGAGCCTGCACAGCACGTCAGGGCATAGCCCTGGGTGGCCTCGCCTCTGAGCAGGGGTGTGTTGACTCAGCTTCACTGCCTTGGGGCGTGTGACCCAGTGCAGGTGGCAGAACCTCTTGGCGCCTCGGTTTCCCCTCTGTAAAACGGGAGAGCGATCCTAACACCGGCTGTGGGGTTGCCAGAGTTGATTAGGTCAATGGCTTGAAGCGCTTGGACCGAGGCCTGGCTCGTGTGTGCGTCTGTCTCCGTGCATGGGGACGCCGAGGACTTTGCAGGCTCAGGGCACTGAGGGTGGCCGGCCTCGGAAGCCCCTCACAACATCCCGGGCCGTGCTGCCCACACCCCAGCCCCATGGCCTGGAGGTGGAGGCTCGTGGAGTCCTCCCTCCTCTCTGTGGTCCCTGGACTGCTTCGTTGGCAGGAGAACAAAGCCATTTGGTTCTTTGAAATACCCCATGTTGCTTCCCCTGAAATTTCTTTGAACCCAGACGGAATCTTGGGAGCACAGAATGTCCCAGAAACAGCATTGACAGGATGTGGGGGGGCCTGGCCCCACCCTTGGGAGCAGGAAGGAATGCCGTGGTTTCTCTTGGGGCGGGCATGACACGTGCTGAGTGAGGAAAGAGCTGCTCGGCCGGCCCAGGTGGACAGGCTCCAGCCCTGCCAAAACCCTCTCCTGCCTTTGCTTGCCGGGCACACTGGGGCTGCGAAATACGGAGATTGTCCCAAAGCCTCGGGCCTCCGGGAGCCTCCCCGGGCCCACACGTTCGTCCTGGCTGCTCGCCACCCTCCCGTAGGATTGAGTTTTCAGTGGGCGAGCTGGCTGGCTTGGACAGTAAAGCAGGGTGTTGAGTGTGTTTCTGGGGACGGTGTTGTCCTCCGTCAGCATTGGGTCAACACCCGAATAGACCCTGGCGTGGATTCCAGGATGCGGGAAGGGCCCCGGGCTTTGGTGATGCCTTCCAGGCATGCTGGAAGCTTCTCAGTGGGTGCTGGGCTGGCTGACCTGAGGACTCTGAGACAGAAAGGGGTCTCTGGCCTGCCCTCAGAGTGCTGGGATGACAACAGGACCCCAGGCACTTGGGAGCCTCTGCAGGTGCAGTGCCAGACGACCGGCTTGGGGACTTCCCTTCCCATGGGGCCCAGCCTCTGGTTCCTGGGAGCCCCCACTGCAGCCTCCTCCAGATGCCATGGCGGGCCTGCTGGTTCAGGCTCCCTTAGCCAGCTCCGGCTGTGGCCGTGGCTGGCTCCCAGCACCCTGTACCCACACTCTCGGGGTCAGCTGTCTGTGCGACCTGATCAGGAGGCCCCGGGTAGCTTCCCCAAGGCCGCCTCCGTGGCTCAGGGGCAGCTCCCTAGGGCACTGCCAGCGGGCATCACTCGCCCCTGTCCTGGCGCCTTCTGCCTGCTCCCTTCCCTGCCCCGCCCACACTGTGCTGCCAGGGAGTGAGGCTGGTACGCCGGGCACCTGCTCTGGGTACCGCGGGAGCTGGTGGTCAGGATGGGGCACTTGACCACCTCCATGCAGCCCCTCGGCCCCCCTAGGCTCTCGTGCCGCCCACCGTGAGACCTTCACGGAGCTGGAGGTGCTTTTTGTTTTTTGGGTTTTTGGTTGTTTTTCCTTTCCCCCACCCCTGCCCACTGGCTAGAGGTGCTTATTTTTCACCAACATCACCTCCAGGAAGCATTTCACTGGGCCTGATTATGCACAAGAAAGACTTCCGCACACGCCATGTGCCTCGTGCGTTGTGGGGACTGTTCTGCTCCGGGCACCCTTGCTCCAGGGCCACGCTGCCCGGGCCATCTGAGGGCCGCGTTGCCATGTCTTCCTGCTGCGTGGCCCTTCGTGTATGCCCAGGACGAAGCTCATGCCCTGCGTGACCAGCCACGTGAGCTCAGCCACAGGCAGCCCTGCAGATACCGGGTTGTTCCCACTTTCTGGCTGTTGGGGGTCATGCTGCCGTGAACGTTTGTCTAGACAGTTTTTGGGGGGATGTGTTTTCAGTTCTCCAGTGCACACCTAGGTGTTGGAGGTGGGGTCACACAGGCTGCGCCTCATTTGGCAGGGAGCTGGGATGACGCTGCCAGGGAGCTCGTTAGCGACTCTGCCAAGGGTTTTCTTTTTTCGTGTGTGTGTGTGTGTGTGTGTCAAGGTCTCTGTCATCCACGCAGGAGTGCAGTCGTGTGATCATGGCTCACTGCAGCCTTGACATCCCAAGCTCAAGAGATCCTCCCTCCTCAGCCTCTCAAGGGGCTGGGTCTACAGGTGTGCACCACCACACTTGGCTAATTTTCCTGTTTTTCATAGAGATGGAGTCTCACTATGTTGCCCAGGCTGGTCTCGAACTCCTTGGGCTCAAGCCATCCTGCCCCCTCAGCCCCTCACAATGCAGGGTTCACAGGCATAAGACTCCACGCCCCAGTCTTTTCCTTTCTCTTTTTTAGAGACGAGGTCTCTCTGTTGCCCAGGCTGGCCTGCAGTGGTGCAGTCAGCTCACCACAGCCTTGACCTCCTGGGCTGAAGCGATCCTCCTGCCTCCTCTGCCTCACGAGTGGCTGGGACTGCAGGTGTGCACCATGTGCCCACCGTGGGCCCAGGGTTGTAACTGGGTGGTCACGTGGGCAGCTTTTGCCTGGGATGGCCACAAAGCCAGACTGCCAGTGGACACGGGTATTCCACATAAGCCACATTGTTGGTTCCCTGATACCCGTCGGGGGGGGGAAGCTGAGCCCCGAGCTGCCTGCAGAGCCCACCTGGTGCAGGCCTTGCCACCTCAGGGCTGCTGCTCGTGCTCCTGCACCCTCCCCTGGCTAAGCCCCCATTCCTCAAGGCCACCATTCATTTTTCCACACTCTGAGCTGTGCCCCCAAACCCAGGACAGCCGGGCTTGGCAGCCTCCCCCTTGCGGCCAGCATTCCCAGTGGCCCCTTCAAGAGGGTTTCCTGGAGCTTCCTGTCTGAGCTTCCTGGCCTGAGGGCATCAGGAAGGAGCTTGCGGAGCTAGAGGTCAGCAGGTGGGCGGGTCACACGTCCTGGCTTTTGGAGCGTGGAGCCAGAGAGGGTGGGACAGGCGACCTGCTGCTGGGCTTGGTGGTCCTTGCTGCAGGGAAGAGGAGGCTGCTGAGAACACAGGAGCTGCAGGGCTGGAGAGGGCTAGGACCGGGCGCCTGCCAATGGGCAGCAGCGAGGGACCAGGACCAGGCACCTGCCGACGGGCAGCAGCGAGGGGAGGGGCCGGCCCAGACTCCCTGGCCAGCTAGGGTCGGACAGGCGCGCCAGGCCCCTTGGACTTCCCAAGGAGCCACTTATTTGGCGTCTGTTTTTTCATCTGTAAGTGGAATGAGTTGGACAGGGGAGCCAAGTGCCCTCCCCTGTTCGAGAAGGTTCTTGTGGGCTCTGAGCCGGTACCATGTCCTGCAGTGGGCAGGGGGCACCCTGGAGTGCGAGACCACGCCCCCTTGTTCCAACAGGAAGCTGGGCCTCAGAGGGACCTGGGGCCTGCGTCTGAGACCTGGCAAGGGCTGGACATCTCCCCATCCTCACGGCTGTTATGGCTGAATTGTGTCCCCCCAAATTCTCATGTTGCAGCCTTACCCCAGCACCTCAGAATGGACTGGATTTGGAGATGGGGCCTTTATAGAGGTCACCAGGTTAAAAGAGGCTGTCAGGGTGGGCCCTAATTCAGCCTGATCAGCATCCTTGTGAGAAGAGATAAGGACACGGACGCACACAGGGACAGCCCCATAAGGACACAGGCGTTGCTGTCTGAAGCCCGGGGGAGGGTCCTCAAGGACCGGCCCTGGAGATGCCATGACCTTGGACCCCAGTGCCCAGGAGTAGGAGAATCAGTGTCTGTCACTGGAACCGCCTGGCCGTGGTCCTTCCCGATGGAACTCTGTATTAGTCCATTCTCACACTGCTAATAAGGTCATATCCGAGACGGGGTCATTTACAAAGGAAGAAGGTTTACTTGACTCACAATTCAGCAGGGCTGGGGAGGCCTCAGCAAACTTACTGCTGTGGCCGAAGGGGAAGCAAACACATCCTTCTTCACATGGCGGAGGCAAGAAGTGCAGAGTTGGGGGGCCCAGGGTTTTGAAACCCCCTTATAAAACCGTCAGCTCTTGTGAGAACTCACTCACCATCACAAGAACAGGATAGGGGAAACGGCACCATGACTGAATGACCTCCCACCAGGTCCCTCCCACGACATGTGAGCTACAATTCAAGATGATATTTGGGTGGGGACACAGCCAGGCCATATCACCTCCCCAGGAAAGCAGCACGTGTGCAGCCATGTTGAGCCCCACCCTGCTTGGGAAATGCTCAGAATCCCAGAGCAGAAAGGACCGGGAGGGACCATTGCTTGCCTCCCTCCTCCTGCCCCTCCACAGCCCCCCATTCACCCCAAACCCTGCCCCTGCCTGGCAGAAGCCTCCCCAGGACACACCCCACACCAGAGGGGCAGGCTGCCATGTGAGGCACTGACCTCACCCATGGTGGATACGCCTGACCCTCCTGACCCCAAGTGACTGTTAACCCGGGGTCCATCAGGGGCTCGGCCTCTGGCAGACCTACCCCTCAGTGCATACACGCTGGTGTCCCGAGCAGAGTACAGGGCAGGCACCCCAGCTGCACATCCCGGAGGCCACGCTGTGCCTGGAGCATTGCTGCTGCTTTTTCTTTTTTGCAGTGGAGTCTCACTCTGTCACCCAGGCTGGAGCACAGTGGCACCATCTTGGCTCACTGCAACATCCACCTCCCGGCTTCAAGCAATTATCCTGCCTCAGACTCCCAAGTAGCTGGAATTATAGGCGTGTGCCACCATGCCCAGCTAATTTTTGTGTTTTTAGTAGAGACGGCATTTTACCATGTTGGTCAGGCTGGTCTTGAACTCTGGACCTTGTAATTTGACGGCTTCAGCCTCCCAAAGTGCTGGGATTACAGGCATGAGCCACCATGCCCAGCCACAGAGTGTTGCTTCTGACTGCAGGCTAAGGACATTCACGCCACACATGCCCCTGCGCAACAGCTCCTGGGGAGAGCCAAAGGCGTCCCTTCCAGTGGGAGCCAGCGACTGGTACGCAGGAGGGTCCTCGGGGGCTGTGCTGTGGAGCCCTCCTCTGGTGTGGGAATTCAAGCGATCTTGGCCATGGCCTGGCGTGTGGGCTCGGAGCCAGCCGTGACCGACCCGTGCGTGACACTTGCACTTGGCTGCTCTAGGAACCCACGCCTCAGTTTTCCTTGTCTGCTGAAAAAGACGTGCATAGAGGGATTACTCACGCGGGAGGAGCTCAGGAGTCCCTCAGTGTGAGCTGTTTCTCATGGGCAAATGTGGGGTATCCATGGTGGGCCCTCCATTGTGGATGGCTGAGTGGTGCTTTGACCTGGAGCTATGGTCGGATCCCACGATGCGGGAAGGGCTCCCAGGAGGCCGGCGGTCCTGCCTGCAGGAAGCAGTGCGTCCGTCCCCACGCACTGACATGCCTGTCCACTGGGGCAGTCACTTCACCCTGGGTGCCTGCGGGGCTGAGGGCAGGCTGCACACCTGGGCTGAGGCCTCCTTCTCATTCCTGTTTGTCTCTTGCTCAGGAGCTGATCTATGACTGGCTCCAATTGCAGCTTACTAAGCCTGTGGGGGAGGAGTGGGGAGGTGGGGACGTGACAAGCCCTACCTGCCAGGGTGTCCTAGTGGTGGAGGCGGCCGAGCACACTGGCCTGAATAGCTGGGAGCTCATGCGGGAGATGCTGGGAAACGAGGCTGTGACGTTGCAGGGAGGGCGGGGCCGGGCCCCCCCCGGACAGAGGTGCAGGAGTGACACAGCTGTGGGCTGCTGTGTCCCTCCCCATGCCCCGCCTGTACCTGGGAAGCAACACCCACAGGTGTCACGGGTCTGGGGAGCTGAGCGCCCAGAGGAGCTGGCAGTGGGAGGGTGGGAGCCACTGAGGTAATAGCAACGATCCCTGACAGCATAGGGGCAGGGGGCTTGCAGGGGGCGTCCCGTGTGGACAGCTGTCGGGACCTGCCAAGCACTGTGCCTGGTGATCTTCAGGCCTTGTGCCAGTCCCTGGGGAGAAGCTATCCACCAGGGGCCTCAGGGGAGTGGGTGGATGGGGAGGGAAGCCCGACCCACGCCTGGTCCCCTTGTGTCTAAGTCCCCATGGTTTCTCTGCCGCTAGGCTATGCCCACTGGAAGGGCCAAGTGCTGAATTCAGATGAGCTCCAGGAGTTGTACGAGGGCCTGAAGCTGAACAACGTGAATAAATATGACTACGTGCTCACAGGTGGGTGCTGGCGCGAGCTGCCGCAGCAGCCTACAGACCCCACTCCAGCCAGGGAGGCCCAGAGCACCCCCACCTGGCCCATCTCCCATCCCTGCTCCTTCAAAGAGGGCCTTGGCGTGAACATGACCTATACGT
This sequence comes from Cebus imitator, assembly GCF_001604975.1. Classification (NCBI taxonomy): domain Eukaryota; kingdom Metazoa; phylum Chordata; class Mammalia; order Primates; family Cebidae; genus Cebus; species Cebus imitator. The sequence goes on along the minus strand of NW_016107427.1, from coordinate 2,966,195 downwards.
GTTCAAAGGTCATATGTAAGGGTGGGCACGGGGATCGAATCTGTAATCTCAGCACTTTGAGAAGCCTAGGAGGGAGGCTTGCTTGAGGGTAGGAGTTGGTCCTGGCCACGCTGTGCCTGCCTGGGCAATGACTGCCCTGGCAATGCCAAGTCACCTCTCCTCCTGTGGTCACACTTGGGTTCCAGTGCCCAGGGGAGGGTGCAGGCGGGATGTTGGGAGCACTGCCCGGGGAAGGGCAGTGGGGTGGGACACTCAGGTAGGTGACGGGCCGTTACCTAGTACACTGGCATCCTTTGTCAGCTTTCTGGTTAAAAACAAATTGTATTTCAGGCCAGGCGTGGTGGCTCACGCCTGTAATCCCAACACTTTGGGAGGCCAAAGTGGGCCAATCAGAGGTCAGGAGTTCTAGATCATCCTGGCCAACATGATGAAACCCCGTCTCTGCTAAAATGACAAATACTAGCCAGGTGTGGTGTCGCGAGCCTGTAGTCCCAGCTACTTGGGAGGCTGAGGCAGGAGAATTGCTTGAACCCAGGAGGTAGAGGTTGCAGTGAGCTGAGGTTACCCCACTGCACTCCAGCCTGGGCGACAGAGTAAGACTCCATCTCAAAAAAAAGAAAAATTGTATTGTATATAAATACAATTGTATTGTATATAAATTGTATTGTATATAAATACAATTGTATTGTATATAAATTGTATTGTATATAAATACAATTGTATTTATATTTTATTTTATTTTATTTTTTGGAGACGGAGTTTCGCTCTTGTTACCCAGGCTGGAGTGCAATGGCATGATCTCGGCTCACCGCAACCTCCGCCTCCTGGGTTCAGGCAATTCTCCT
>NW_016107427.1:2963220-2965300 GCF_001604975.1 Cebus imitator | reverse complement strand
CACCATGCCCAGCTAATTTTTTGTAGTTTTAGTAGAGACGGGGTTTCACCATGTTGACCAGGATGGTCTCGATCTCTTGACCTCGTGATCCACCCGCCTCGGCTTCCCAAAGTGCTGGGATTACAGGCGTGAGCCACCGCGCCCGGCCTCGTATTTATATTTTATTTTTGTGACACAGCGTCTCACTCTGTGGCCCAGGCTGGAGTGCAGTGGTACAATCACAGCTCACTGCAGCCTCAACCTCCTGGGCTTAGGTGATCCTTCCACCTCAACCTCCCAAGTAGCTGGGACTAAAGGTGTGCACCACAGTGCCCAACTAACTTTTTTTGTTTTTTGTAGAGACAGGGCTTTGCCATGTTGCCCAGGCTGGTCTTGAACTCCTGGGCTCAAGGGATCCACCTGTCTTAGCCTCCCAAAGTGTTAGAATTACAGGTGTGAGCCACTGCACCCAGCATCTATACATGTTCAAAGGTCATACATAAAGGTGGGCACAGGGGCTTAAACCTGTAATCCCAGCGCTTTGGGAGGCCTAGGAGGGAGGCTTGCTTGAGGGAAGGCATTCAAGACCAGCCTGGGCAACAGAGTGAGACCCCTGTCTCTACAAAACATTTAAAAAATATAAATTAGCTGGGCATAGTCCCGGGTATTTGGGAGGCTGACGCGGGAGGACTGCTTGAGCCTGGGGGTTCAAGGCCGCAGTGAGCTGTGATTGAACCATGGCACTGTGGGCTGGGGGACAGGATGAGACTCTGCCTCAAAATAAATAAGATGAAATTCAAGTGTCATGTGCTTATTACTGAGAGTAGAACTATAAATAGATTCCTCCTGCACCTCTCGCCGGGGGTTCATACCTCTGAAGCACAGCGTTTCTGTTAGGAATGTGGCCAGGTCTGCCCTTGGTGTCTTGGGACTGTGGGGACACCCTGCCTTCACCCGCCTCCCCCCGCCCCTCCCCCGTGCAAAGTGTGCTGGTGCCTATCTTTCTTGGAGCCACAGTTGATCGTGGTGAGTCTCCTGTTTTCTGAGGGTAACCTGGATTCTCCCCCTGAAGGTTATACGAGGGACAAGTCGTTCCTGGCCATGGTGGTGGACATCGTGCGTGAGCTGAAGCAGCAGAACCCCGGGCTGGTGTACGGTAGGCAGGGGTCCACCCTCGGGCCTGGCTATGTGGCCCGCAGGGGGCGGGAGGGCTGGCCTGGGAGGCTGGGAAGGGACGTGTCAGCTTCCTGCCTCCTCTGTGCCCCACCCCTCTGGGCCGGTGACCTGCATGTGCCAGGCCTCCGAGGATGTGGGCCTGCTGCAGTCCGCAGGCTAGAAGCATTTGCCAGTGACCCTGGTGTCTTGTGTGGCTGGTGGGTGACAGGAAGGGGTGTCAGTGTGCTCATATAGCGGGGCTGCTGTGTGAAGGCCTGGGGCCCAGGCAGTACTGTTGTGTGACAACACTGACTTTAAAGGCGGAGGGGGCAAGGGGCCACACCCAGGCAGGGCCAGGCTAGGGAGTGGGGGAGGGGCAGCACCACACCCAGGCAGGGCCAGGCTGGGGAGTGGCCAAGTCTTCGGGGGCATCTGCCTAGATGGGTCTTTCCTTAGAGGCCAGGCAGTCCTTGGTCCATCTTGCCGCCTGGGAGAAGGGGCAGCGTCACCCAGCCTGGCAGACAGGCTCGCCCTGGGGCACAGGTCTCCTGGGCAGTGGGAGGGCAGGCTGGGCCCCCAGCATTTTACCACACTGTACTGTTGCCCAGAGGGAAGGTGCTTGTTGGGACAGACGTGTGAGGTGTGGGTTGTGTGTGCTCCAGCCCCAGAAGAGGAAGGGAGCCACCGCACCTGCTTGGGTGGCAAGCAGTGGTGAATAGCACCTCACAGCAACTGGGATGGCTGCCATCAAACACACAGAAAATAGCAAGTGTGGGCGAGGATGGGAAACCCTCACACTGCTGGTGGGAATATAGAAGGGCGTGGCCACTGTGGAAAACAGGCTGGGAGTTCTCCAACAAGCAGGACACAGACACCATGTGACCAGCAAATGTACACAGACACCATGTGACCAGCAAATGTACACAGACGCCATGTGACCAGCAAA
>NW_016107427.1:2945048-2961850 GCF_001604975.1 Cebus imitator | reverse complement strand
AAAAAAAAAAAAAAAAAGAAAGCAGACTAGATGTTTCCAAGGCTTAGGCAGGGAGAATGCGGAGTGAGTGTTTAACAGGGACAGAGTTGGTTTGGGAAGATGAACGTGTTTTGGAGGTGGATGGCAGTCGTGGTCATACAACAGCGGGAACATTCTCACTGACCCTGAGTTGACTAATAATGGTTAAACTAGCAAAGATTAAGGTAGATGTTTTTTTACTGCATGAAGAAGTTAAACATAAAAATAGAAGAATATTTGCTTCAACTTGGCAGCTTAGAAAAGAAAAATGCCAAATGCGGTTGCTCACGCCCAAGATCCGAGCACTTTGGGAGGCTGAGGTGGGAGGATCGCTTAAGCCTAGAGTTCAAAACCAGCCCAGGCAACAGTGAGAACGCATCTGTACAAATCATTTGAAAGTTAGCTGGGTGTGATGGCACATGCCTGCGGTCCCAGCCACTTGGGAGGGTGAGGCAGGAGGATCGCCTGAGCCTGGAAGATTGAGTCCACGGTGAGCCACGATTGCACCACTGCACTCCAGCCTGGGCAACAGAGGAAGATCCTGTCTAGAATTTAAAAAGGGGCGGGGGAGAAAGAAATGTTGAAGGTTTCTTACTCGTCAGCTGTAGCCCTTGCTGATAAGATGCCTGTGTCTCTGCAGTGTGTGATCCGGTCCTGGGTGACAAGTGGGACGGCGAAGGCTCCATGGTGAGTAATTTCATGCATGTGATTTAAAAGCGTGGTGAGTGGAGCTCTTCCTGTCCAGCCGGAAGACAGGCCCACGTTCTAAGTGTCTAACTTGGTGAGACTCCTCTGTCCAAGGGAAAAGAGACAAACCTTGTTAGGAAGAAGGAAGAGGACCCCAACATGTTTTTTGGAAAGCACCAGACAGCAGATAAATATCTAAGGCTTTGCCAGTGCACGGCCCTGCCATGGCTGTTCCTATTAGAGCACAGAAGCCACCACCAGCAAGAGGTGCACAAACAGATGACAATTTTCTATTTTCTTTTCTTATTGAGACAAAGTCTCACTCAGTCGCCCAGGCTGGAGTGCAATGGCACAATCTCGGCTCACTGCAACCTCCGCCTCCCAGGTTCAGGCAATTCTCATGCCTTAGCCTCCCGAGTAGCTGGAATTACAGGCGTGCGCCACCACACCCAGCTAATTTTGGTATTTCTACTAGGTAGGTTTCATCATGTTGGCCAGCCTAGTCTCGAACTCCTGGTCTCAAGCGATCCACCCGCCTCAGCCTCTGAAAGTGCTGGGATTATAGGTGTGAGCCACCACACCCAGCCATGAATGACTATTTTCTAATAAAATTTCATTTGTGGACACTGAAATTTGAATTTTCTATAATTGTGTGTCACAAAATGTCATTCTTTTTTTGACTTTCTTTTCCCCAACCACTTAAAAATGTAGAAAACGTGCTGAGTGCTGTGGCTCACGCCTGCAATCCCAGCACTTCGGGAGCCCAGGCATTCAAGATCAGCCTGGGCAATGTGGCAAAACCTCGCCATCTCTAATCAAAGTACAAAACAATTAGCTGGGTGTGGTGGCACCCACCTGTAGTCCCAGCTACTTGGGGTGCTGAGGTGGGAGGATTGCTTGAGCCCAGGAGGAGGAGGCTGCAGTGAGCTGAGATCGCACCAGTACACTCACTCCACAGAGGGAGACCCTGTCTCAAAAAACAAAAACAAATCTAGAAACCGCTCAGCCTATGAGCTGTGTCATAACAGCAGCAGCCGCAGCCTGCAGACCTTGACATGGGATCAGGTGGGTGGAGAACAAATCCACGGAGGCCAGCCCAGACGCCTAGAATTTAGAGGCGGGAGGAGCCCCGGGTCACCCCACCTGTGGGTTTTCAGCTCAGCCGTTCCGCACGGGGGCCGTTTCAGCGTCCGCCTTCTTGTCGTTGTGCCTCGAGTGTCTGTTTGCTTGCTGCACATTTCACTGGGCACAGCAGGCTTCTCCACGGCCACAGGACACGCCTGGCCTGTGCCCTCCCTGCCCTGCTGGGTCAGTGGTTGAAGTCAGGATACCTGTCACTGGGTGCCCCATGAGTGGGTATGCTGGTCTGCTCAGTGTCTGTCTTCATCCACTTTCTCCTGTGCTTGTTCTCTGGAAGGTTCCGTACCCCATGCCCACCCCAGCTCACAGCCCTCTGCTTTCCCTTCACGGTGCTCCCTGGCGTGGGCTCTGCTGACCCTCGGCATATGCTCGTGTTTGGATCACAAAGAGTTGGGGCTGCTGTCCAGGGCAGTGTGGCTGAGGGATCTGGCCCCTTGATGTTGTCACATTTGTTTTCCTGAACGACAGTGGCCTAAACAGGAGTCCCTGTCTCAGACGAGCAGTCATCCATATCTTCCATTTCCGTGAGGTCAGAGGGGTGTGTTGGGCCTCCTACCCAAAACGGGGCTCTAAAGAGCTCTCCTTCCATTTTCTGATCCCATTTTCTGGGATCGGGGACTCCAGGCACCGCCCACCCGTCCTAGTGCCTCCTAAGCCATGTCACAGTCTGGTCGCAGCATCCAGTACGTGGCCACCTCGAGTGCTCTGAGCACCACGTGCAGAGGTGCCCCCTGCAGGGCCCTGATCTCCAAGGGAGGTGTCCGGGAGCAAAGTGAAGTGAAGGGATTGGAGACTCAGGCCAATCGGCCAGCAAGGGCTGGCGGAATATTCCGTAAAGCCCGCAGAATTCTCCCAGGGCTGCGCACTGGCTTCAGCTTGAATTTAATCATTAGAGAAAACCATGTGTTGAATTGTTTGTCGGGCAACTTAGACAAAAACAAATAGAGGAAGAGTGTGTCGACACAGCCAGGAGGAGCGCCCAGGTCGGGCTCCCAGCACCCACCCGCCGGGTTCCCTTTTCTCCTCTCCCTCCTCCCTCCCACTCTCCTTCACCTCGTCCTCTTCCCTCGGCCCCTTGGGGCACTTAGGGTTCCCACTCTCGTGTGCCTCTGCCACGTGTGCCCTGTGATGGGAACCACTTGTCTCCACAGTCAGGCCTGGACTTCCCGGGTCTTTTCGGGGAGCACTCCCTGGTGGGCATCCCTCTCAGTGACTCCCCTGCTGTCACCTTTGTTCCCAGTACGTCCCAGAGGACCTCCTTCCTGTTTACAAAGAAAAGGTGGTACCAGTTGCAGATATTATCACGCCCAACCAGTTTGAGGCCGAGTAAGTCATTTTATTTATATCATATCATATTATCATTATGTTAGGTTACGTTTTACTTTATTTTTTGAAATGGAGTCTCACTCTTGTTGCCCAGGCTGGAGTGCAGTGGCGCGATCTCAGCTCATTGCAACCTTCTCCTGGGTTCAAGCGATTCTCCTGCCTCAGCCTCCCAAGTAGCTGGGATTACAGGCATGCACTGCCACAGCCAATTCCTGTATTTTTAGTAGAGATGGCATTTCACCATGTTTGGCCAGGCTGGTCTTGAACTCCTGACCTCAAGTGATCCACCTGCCTTGGCCTTCCAAAGGGCTGGGATTACAGGCGTGAGCCACTGTGCCTGGCAGAGTAAGTCATTTTAAATGGCGAAATGCTACCAGTCCTTCCCCAGGAAGAGCCACAGAGCCCCTAGGAGTAGAAAAGGAGGGGCGTCCCGGAGCTGCGGGCTTGCGGGGGCCACCACAGCGGGGGTGGGGGCAGCTGTGGAGGAGGCCAGGTCACCTGCCACCCTGTGAGGGGAAGTGAAGTGCGTTGGGCCTGCCTGCCTGATACTGAGTTTGAAAAGGTCTTTCTTTGGGTGCATGCCCTGCGCCCCAGCTAAAGAATCAGATGCCAAGGGGGAGCCGCCAGCGCCCCAGTGCCGTGAAGCATGGAGCCACCCGAGGAGGGGGCCAGTGCCTGTCACAGTGCCCTGAGCCAGGTCCTGAGCCCCCCCATTCACACAGGGATGGGGGTGGCTGGACTCTTGGAGTCCTGGGATCCGTGACGTGGGCCTGTCCAAACCGGGGGGCCCCGAGCCATTGGGTAGCCTGCGCATGCGTTAATCGTTAGCGGCTCTTTTGACTTTGTGTGGACACCAGTCACCCATGTTGGGACACTATGCTGTGGCGTGGGCTTAAGTGGGGGCCGTGGCCACTGTTCATCGCCATGGTTACCTATAAACAGCAGCCACGACTGGGCCTTGCCTGCCTCCTCTTGTGTGAGGGGCCCCTTTGGAACCAAACCCCACATGTTGCAGAGGCCCTGGCCCGTGGTGGCCAGTGGACAGAGTTCCCTGTGGGGATGGCAGTTTCCAGAGCCGCTGAGGTTTTGGGAATGTCAGCACACAAAGGAGAGGAGAGGTTCACCTGTCCCCGCTCACCTGCCCCCGCCTGTGTTCCAGGTTACTGAGTGGCCGGAAGATCCACAGCCAGGAGGAAGCCTTGGCGGTAAGGAGACCCTCGGGGGCCTGTGCGGGGCAGATGTGCCACTCACGGTGGGGACAGGAGACGGGCTACCTGAGTGGCACTGTGGGGTCGTTTCTCCCCAGTGGTGACTCAAACGTCCACCAGTTAGTCAGGGGCCTTCAGAGACCCGCAGGATTCAGGATTTGTGTGCGTGTGCATGAGCGTGCATGGGTGCACACATGTTTAAAGAGATACTACAAGGTGGCGGCTTGAGCTGCTGGGGGCTCCTGGGCAGGTTTGGAACTTGCAGGGCAGGCTGTTGGGAAGGGCGAGCCGGACACGCGACACAGGAGCAGATGCAGCAGCCCGAGGTGCAGTTTCTTCAGTCATTTCTCCGAGACTTGGGGACCGCAGGTGTCACGTAGGCATTGAGCCTGGGTAGAGTCACCTTAGTTCTTCCGGCTGCTATGACAAAATGCCTGAGACTGGATGATTTATTTAAAAAACAGAACTTTCGGCTGGGTGCGGGGGCTCATGCCTCTAATCCTAGCACTTTGGGAGGCCAAGGTGGGTGGATCACTATGTCAAGAGTTTGAGACCAGCCTAGCCAACAAGGTGAAACCCCATCTCTACCAAAAATACAAAAGTTAGCCAGGCGATGTGGTGGGTGCCTATCATCCCAGGTATGGAGAGGCTGAGGCAGGAGAATCGCTTGAAGCCGAGAAGCGGAAGTTGCAGTGAACCAAAATCGCCCCACTGCACTCCAGCATGGGCAACCGAGTGAGTGAGACTCTGTCTCAAAAAACAAACAAACAAAAAAATGGCCAGGCACAGTGGCTCACACCTGTAATCCCAGCACTTTGGGAGGCCGAGGCAGGCAGATCACAAGGTCAAGAGATCAAGACCATCTTGGCCAACGTGGTGTAACCCCGTCTCTACTAAAACTACAAAAATTAGTTGGGCGTGGTGGCATACACCTGTAGTCCCAGCTACTTGGGAGGCTGAGGCAGGAGAATCGCTTGAACCTGGTAGGTGGAGGTTGCAGTGAGCCAATATTGTGCCACTGCACTGCAGCCTGGGTGACAGAGTGAGACTCCATCTCCCAAAAAAAGAGAAAAAAAAAAACCCAGAACTTTGTCTCCCCACAGTTCTGGAGGCTGGGAAGTCTAAGGTCAAGGTGCCGGGAGGCTCAGGGTCTGGGGAGGGCTGCTCTGCGGCCCAGACTGCGCCTTGTTGCTACGTCCTTGTGTGTGGACAGCCCGTGCCGCTCCCTCCAGCTCTCTCATCGGGCATGGAGAAGGGGTGCCCTCATGACTAAGCCACTGAGGAGCCCTTCAGAATACTGCCATGTGTGTGTGATGTTTCCACATGGATTTTAGGGCAGACACTGGCAGACCGCGGTGGGTGTCCACGTGCTTTGGGCCACGTTCCGAAGCAGCCCGGCCTTGCCCTGAGTTTTCACAGCCCAGGAGCCTGGTCCTCGGAATGGGCCACTGCAGGGGCCACTCCTCCCACTTTGAGGCCTTTCACTGAGCTGGCACTGGGCCCTGGGGCCAGAGTCAGCAGGCCCTGGGGCAGCGTCCAGGTTCTGCTATGGACATGTGCTGTGTGGCAATGCTGTGTGGCAATGCTGTGTGCGTGTGTGTGTGTGTGCGCGTGCACACATTCATGCTGCCTGCTCTGAGGCAACTGTGCAGTGGAGACAGGAGTTTCTACAGGAGTTACAGAAAAGCCGAGGTATAGAGAGGCCAGCTCCTCCCTGCTGCAGGACAGGGACGCATGTGTTCATGTACCTGCCCAGACCCCAGGGGGAGGCCCTCTCGGGTCACCTGGGGGAGCCACACTCTTTGGGCTGACAGTTTGGGGGGATGGTGGCTGACCAGGTGGCTCTCTCCCCTCCCGGGAGTGCCACCACTGGGAATGGGCTGCGGGGAGTGGAGTGTGGCGGCCGTGGCTGACGCTCCCCATGCCACTGGCAGGTGATGGACATGCTGCACTCCATGGGCCCCGACACGGTGGTCATCACGAGCTCCGACCTGCCCTCCCCTCGGGGCAGCGACTACCTGATTGTGCTGGGGAGCCAGAGAAGGAGTAAGTGCCCCAGTCACGCGCCGCGGGCTCCTCAGGTTTTTCCAGAGGAAGATGCCCTTTGGGACAGCAAGAATGTTTTAGGTTCAATAGCATGAAAAGTATGCTTTATCCAGCACCGGGATGATGCCCCCATTTTTTAGACTCTCAGGGGTCGGGTGGAATTCCCAACACTGCACAGGTCATGATGAATGGCCCAGCTGGAGCCGACTTCCACAGGCCCAGCATCACAGACCTCCCTCACAGCTGGACCGTGTCCCTGAGCTCACTGGGAGGACACCTCTGCCTGGCTGTGCGGAGTGTTTAAGTGCAGAGACACCAACTGGTTGATTTCCTCTGAGCCGTGTGAAATGCAGAAAGCTGGAGCCGTGAGCTAAGCTAGTGGCCCCAAGTCCACACCCACGGCCCCGAGAGAACAGTCCCGTGTACAGCCTCCATACCACTGTGTCTGCATGTGGACATGGGAGCCCTGTGAGCACACACGTGGGCACACGTGCACACATACATGCAACAGACACGCAGATGTGCACGTACGGGACAAATATGCATACATGTGGGCACAAATGCACATACACATGGGCACATGCACACATGCAGATGGGCACACGGACAAGCACACAGGCATACATGCACACAGGCACACAAGCACACATACATGTGAACACACAGGCACATACACAGGCATACATGCACATGAGCACACAAACATGGAGGCACAGCCATACATGCACACACATGCATACACATGCAGACATACATGTGTGCACATGCAGACATGCACACACATACATGCGGACATGCACACATGGGCACATACAGTCATGCTTGCACACACATGCATACACGGGCACACATGTGGACAGGCACACATACACGTGGACATGCACACACACACATGCACACATGCAGATGCACACACACATGCATACACGTGGATGCACACACATGCATACACACGGACGCATACAAGTGGACACACATTAAACACTTGGATGCATCCAGACATCTCCTACTTCTTCACGCTGTTGTTACTCTCGGGAGCTGCACAGCGACCCCCGAGACTGGCCAGCCTGTGTGTGTGGCCCTCTGAGGGTGTAGTCTCACTTTCCCTTGCAGCGGTGATGGGGCCCCCATGCATGCCCCCGTGTCCTGAGTGAGGCCACCCTGTGCTCTGCCCCTGTGACCCTCGCTGTTGCCCCTGTGACCCTTGCTGCTGCTGTGCCCGGGAGGACCAGGGACAGGGAGGCTGGCCGTGGCAGAGGAGCCACAGGCCTCAGTGGCCTTGCCCGTCTTCTCCCCAGGGAGTCCTGACGGCTCCACCGTGATGGAGCGCATCCGGATGGACATTCGCAAGGTGGACGCCGTCTTTGTGGGCACTGGGGACCTGTTTGCTGCCATGCTCCTGGCGTGGACACACAAGCACCCCAGCAACCTCAAGGTCAGCCACGCTCCTCGCTCCCCTCCTAGGCCACTCCCATGGCACCTCATGGGGAGCAGGGTATGAGAGTTCTGGTGGGGGGACCCCGCTGAGCCAACAGGGCCTGGTGCTGAGTGCTGGCCCCAGTTGTGGGGGAGGGCAGTGGCCAGGCTGTGGGCTCCGGAGTTGCACCTGTCACCCTCACATCACCTCCCCATCCCTTATTTGGGACCTAGGGATGCTCAGAGTCTTGGGGGGGTTCGGGTGACAGACACTTCAGAACAGACCCATGGGGCCCCACCTGGATTGAGAGGCCGCCCGTCTCGCGTTGGTGCAGGGCTGTGGGGTGCATGGGACTGTCGTGTCCTTGGTGACCTGGGAGCTGCTGTGGAAGCGTGGCCCCCTGCAGCGTGTTTCCCACAGTGCGACCACGGCAGCAACCTGGGGGACTGAAAGGCTGGAGCCACCCTTCAGGGACAGTAGGCGGGAGGCTGAGGACAGGGTCCAGGCAGGGGCAGAGAGCCATTTTCCCGGGCATCGTTGGGATGTCTGTCTGCATTTTAGATTTGCAGGGGTGGGGTGGCTTTGCTCAGACACTGCTGGGCGGAGTGGGTCTGTTGGTAGACCGACACGGCAGGTCGGGATGTGAGGTCTTGTGAGACTTTCTTGTGTGTCCCGTGGTTAAGTGCACAGCTCAGTGGGACAGAGGAGTTTTGTTACAACCGTGTCACTTAGATCCGTGACCTCCTGTGCTACGGGCAGCAAAGTTGCATTGGGGCCTCGCCAGGTGGTTTTGTCATCTGAGACCGAGCACCTCTGGAGGGTGTCTTCTTACAACACTGTTCAGAGCCCGGCCGTGTTTTGAGGTGGTCCCCAGCCCCTGGGCTCAGCCCCTTAAACTCCCCTGGGTGCTCCCTGCTGCATCTGCAGTGGGTTTTGGGGGAGGAAGGGGCTTGCCATCCCTTTGGAATGTGGGGCAGGGCAGGGGTGCCGTGGGAGCGGCGGGAGGAAGTCAGGACGCCTCCGTCACCATTGGGTGCTCCAGGGAAGGAAGGATTCAAGGGTCAGGACCTGGAGGTGGCTCTCCCAGTGCTGTCTTTGCCAGGCTCCTCAAGGGGCCACATGTCTCCCGGGGCGCACCTCCTCCCCAACAAATCAGTTTCAGCTGAGTGTCCCGGTGTGTAAAACGGAAGAGGTGGACTGAGGCCCTTCACCTCCCATGGGCCAGCCCTCTGCACAGCCCAAGCTGGAATGCGAATGCACAGTCCCCTCATTCCGTCTCTTCTGGCACCTGAGGGGCAATTAAACGGGGCCATTGAGCAGGCCTGCTGTGTTTAATTGGTGGTGCAGAGCAGCGGAAACATGCCAGCTGGTGCCCCAAGGAGGCCTCGCTGCACGGCCACCTAAGGTCACATTCTGGGTTTGGCCAGCCCAGGGTTGTAGAGTCCGGGAGCGAGGCCCCCGTGCTCCCCGGCACCTTTGACTGAGCTTTAGGCAGGAGCGCCTCCCCTTGTAGACTCGTTATAAGGAGTTAATTCTGGAAACTCTTACCAAGCACGTGCTGCCTGCCAAGTTCTATGCAGGTCACGAGGCTGTCCCTTCTGTGAGCCATCTCTGGTCCAGAGCAAGTGGCTGGTACCAGACATCCGCTCAGCTCTCCAGGCTCTCTGGTGGGCAGTCGCAGCCTGTCCAGGGCTCAGTGCGGGCACTGGTGGAGCCGGCGCCCCAGGCTGGGAGAGCAGGCCAGTCCTTGCATTCACTGGAAGTCCCCTCCCGGCAGCAGTGGGCACGTCGGTTGTTGTGAGTGGGGCAGGGGCACAGCAAGTGTCTCCTCCCTGCAGGTGGCCTGTGAGAAGACTGTGTCTGCCATGCACCATGTTCTTCAGAGGACCATCAAGTGTGCAAAAGGTACGGCAGCCGGGCTGCGTGGGCTCCGTGGGCTGCATGGGCTGCGTGGGCTCCTGGCTCTGAAAGCGGGTGGGACAGAAGAGCCAGCACGTGCTGCTTTCGAAGGTATGACCAGTGTCTCCTGCTGGCCTCGCCTTTGGGAGTGGGGGCAGCGGGCAGCGGCGGGAGCCCCTCTGAGATGGGAGCTCAGTGCTCCTCTGCCCGCCCTGCAGCCCAGGCCGGGGAAGGAGTGAGGCCCAGCCCCATGCACCTGGAGCTGCGGATGGTACAGAGCAAAAGGGACATCGAGGAGCCGGAGATCGTCGTCCAGGCCGCGGTGCTGTGAGGGCCGCACAGCTCCCTGTGACGCGCAGTGCGTCGGTGTCTCCGTGTCTGTCCCTGTGAAAACATGTAACGTCTGCCTTAGAGCCATGACCGAAACTTGATCTTTTTTTCTTTCATGAGTGTCCGGCATCCGCTGGTCTTCATTGTGAAATGTGCCAGTCGTGCTTTGTGAAAAGTAACAAAGCAGTTACAGAAATCTGTGATCGGAAAACCCAGCTCCCCTCCCCACACGGCTCCAGGGCCTCGGGAAGACTGGCCCCCATTTGCCATCTCAGGGGTGTTCCATGGGGGAGGGTGAGTGAGTGAGGCCGAGACTGCCGTGCGTGGAGCCTCGAGCGGGCCCCTGGCTGCCACCGCTGGGCCTGGCTGGGCCTGGGTGTGCTTTCCTTGCACCTCTGAGAAGGAGCTGGGTGGGAATGGTTAGGGTCAGGAAGAATTATGCCAAATAGCTTTACTGTCATTCCCAGCATATCCCGTTGGTTCCTGTATTCGAATTTTTGTTTCTTACTTTGCTGCTTGTTCAGTCCCTGGGGACTTCAGATCGTAGGCTGTCGTTTTACCGTGTGGGAGGCTGATGTGAATTTGCTCGGATGTGCACAGGTGCAGCGACAGGGACCTTCCCAGGCCCTGGCAAACTCCAGTCAGTCTGCAGTCCTCTCGGGGGTCCGCAGGACCTCCTGTACCCCATGGGTGTCTTCTGGGAATCTGCTGAGCAGCTTGAGGAAGATGCTAGTGCAGTGAGGTCCGTGCTGGGCCGAGGGCAGCTTTGAAGCCCTGGAGAGTCACCCCATCAGGTTCCCTGCGGAAGTTCACTTCATCATGCTGTGACACATTTGCCAGGTGCTGCCCGTGACGGTGCATGGAGCCACAGCCTTTGTACAGACAGGACAGAGGGGTGCCCGCTCCCCAGCCCCACTGGCACATTTAACCCTTGTTCCCTGCCCTCAGTCCTACATTCTGTGCCCCAGCAAATGCCCAGGGGCAAGAGGCCACTCTGGGAGCTGCCAATCTTCTGAGGTGGAAGTGGGGGCGGGCAGCTCCCAGGCCCTTGGGCAGGCTGGGGTGGCAGCAGAGGCCACAGCACCAGCTCTAACAAGTCCAGTCACCCTCTGCTCAGCGGTGCCCCAAGCTTGGGGTCCCCCAGGCATAGCTGGAGGCAGCAGTGCCTGTCTCTGGCCTGCTTTGCTCTCAGCCACACCCCTGTACCCCATCTCTTGGGTGTGCAGAGGTTTGTGTCTCCAGGGAACCTATAGCTGGAGAGAAATGGAGAGATGCAGGAAGCAGGGGCCCTGGGAAGTGGACTCTCCAAGGGGTACCCCCACCCCACTACCTTCCCCACAGGCAGGTCCTCCTGGAGCCCACACCCTCCTGTGAGGCTGCTCCAGTGTCTTCCAGAAAGACTCGCTTACCAGGAGTGCATTTTTTATTGAAAAATGCCCTAAAGCGAAGAGATGCAAGTCTAGATGGAACCCCCCACCCCTCCCCACTCTGTTCGTTCTGAATGTCTTCATGAGTGTGCATCAGGGTGCCTCATTCCCCAACCTCAACCAGCGAGTCGGGCATGGATTTCCCTGCTGTGTTTCCTGGCTCCGAGGACATAGGTGGCAGGCCCCTTGCAGTCCAGGGCTGCCCGTCCCTGCAGGGCACACCGCCCCAGCAGGAAGGAGGAAGCCTGTGGCCGGATCCTGGCGGGGAGGCGGCCTCCTCAGTGGGTGAGCTACCAGGGCCTGGGGCCTCGGTGGGGCTTTTAAGTGGAAATGCCCCCACCAGCAAGTGGAGACTGGGGCGTGTGCCACGTGGCCAGAGGAAAGCTTTTCTTTTTCTTTTCTTTTCTTTTGTTTTTTTAACACCAAGAGTGAGTAGAGCAGCAGGGAAAGAACCTAAATGTCTCTCTTCCTTGGTTGGTGCAAACCCAGCGTGAGAGTGCAGCGCCGGTGTGGGGCTCCCGGCGAGCAAGCTTCGATCCTTGGCTCTTTGAGGCTGGCTTCAGAGGCTGAGTTCCCACATCAGGTTTGGTTTTTGGAATTCCCTAATTAAGCAAGAATCAGGAGAATGACTGTCCCCACAGGCGCTTCCCGTAAACCCTGAGCTCCCTGTCGCAATCCGAAACTTCCCCTTCTGTTTTCTTTGGCTGTGTCTGCAAAGCCGGGAGAGGCCTGGGCTGTGACTAAGGAGGAAGAAATGGGGGTCTCTGAGAGCAGACGGCGCCCTGGTGGGTGCAGGGCTCTTGTGGAAATCGCTAGCCCCCACGGGAAAGGTGGCCGGCATCCCCCCAGGCATGTGCTGTCTCTCGTGACTCGGGCAGAGGCCCCGGTGGTCTTGATTTTCTGTTTCCTATCCAGGAATTGGCCGTGGGCATTGGCCGTGGGTTTCTTGTGGCTTGGATCCAAATTAGAATTGATCTTCCTTTCTACTTCCCCTAGTTAGTAACATGCAAGACGCTGAGCAGAATTTCTTTTAAGGTGAGTGCTGTATTCATGCAGCATCGCCTCTATCAGGGGACAGAATTTTAATACTTTCTTAATCCATTTTTTCAGACTACTTCTTATAGATCATAAGGATGAATTAATTCCACAATGGGATCCTTTTTAGAATCGATTTTAAATTATTGCCTAGTCCTGCCAATTATGTGCGCTTGTTAATGCTGCAATACATATAAACAGTTACCGTGGGATGCTTCGCTTCACGTCCTGTTCTTAAGCTTGTTAGAGCCAGTTTTTAAAATGTTTGGTCTTACATGGACGGAGGCTTGGCTTAGCCACACTGATGAGTAAGTGAGGGTTGTTTTCATCTTGAGGTCACCATTCTAGAGAGTTGCCTACAGCAGGTGGGGGGCCAAGTCCCTGCGGTACTGTTCCCACTGCCCTGCGAGGTCAGAAAATAAAACTGGATGTGTGAGCTCAGGCCTCTCTTGTGGTTGGGGTCAGAGAAGGCAGAACCCGCAGTGGGGCACAAGGTGCCAGGCCCTGGGAGGGCACCGGCCAGGGAAGGTGGCATGGTTGGCCCTCAGACCACCGGGCCTCGAGCAGCCCCCCACCCTGCCCATCCACCTGCCCTGGCCCCAGCCTCTCGTTCTCTTTAGAGAGAGGTGAGAGTGTTCTGGCGGCTGGAGCTCTTTCCTTGTCCTTCCTGCCCTCCGATGGGGCCCCCTGTGTGGGGCAGCAGAATCCACCTGTATGCAGATCACAGGCGCCCAACCGTGTGTCTGGACTGTGCCAGGAGTGTCCCTCTCTCCCTGCCTCCCGCCTGGCCTCAAGGGCCTCCTTCACGCACCCCTCCTTGTGGAGCACTTGCCTGGGCCCAGAGCGGGGTAACTGGACTTTGTGAGTGAGCAGAGCAGGTTATATGCAGACAGGGAAACGAGAACTCTGGACCAGGCTTTCCAAGTCCAGCTGGAAGCTCTGTGGTCCCCCAACGCCACTCTGCCCGCCAGAGGGACGTGCCTTCTGAGTGCTTTCCTTCCACGTGGCCTCTCACCACCAGGCCAGCAGCTTCCCCTGAGACTCCCTGGAGAGAGTCCACCAAGCACTCAGACGGATGCTGATCAGCAGGTCCGAGGAGGTGCCCAGAAGGATCCCAGGCCCTAG
Organism: Cebus imitator; assembly: GCF_001604975.1. Taxonomy (NCBI): domain Eukaryota; kingdom Metazoa; phylum Chordata; class Mammalia; order Primates; family Cebidae; genus Cebus; species Cebus imitator. Next base: position 2,948,192 of record NW_016107427.1, on the reverse strand, counting down.
GGAGAGTGGCTCTGGGAGGCCAGGTCCACTGCCTGGAAGTCTGTCAGCCCTGAGCCAGGGAAGCCTGGAGCTTGGCCTGGTGGGTCTGGGTGGACACTGTCCCCGTCTCCCGCCCCCCACCGGACTCCAAGCACAGGGGAGGAGGCCTAGCCCATGTGGTCCTGTAGCCGTGGGCAGAGCTGGCCACGTCGTGTGTGTTCCTGCCTGCCAGGTGCAGGTGCTGGCTGGCCACCTGCAGGCGGAAGGTGGTGGTAATCTTGGATTTTATTTATTTGTTTTTTGAGACAGAGTCTTGCTCTGACAACCAGGCTGGAGTCTCTGCGTCCCAGGTTCAAGTGATTCTCCTGCCCCAGCCCCTCGAGTAGCTGAGATTACAAGTACACACCAGCACACCTGGCTGATTTTTGAATTTTTGGTAGAGACAGGGTTTCATCATTTGGCCAGGCTGGTCTCAAGTGATCCACCCGCCTCAGCCTCCCAAAATGCTGGGACTACAAGCCTCAGCCACTGCACCCAGCCGAATCTTGGAATTTTGAGAGACAGCACCTCCCTTGGCTGGAGTTGCCGACCCCAGCCGCACACCAAACCCTCCCGCCCTAGCAGCAGGGGTTGCCACCAGGCCAGAGCCGGGCCGGGTCTCCGAGTTCCCGGGAGGGGGAACATGAGCTGCCCCCACCTTCGAGGGGACTTCCTTCAGTGTGCGGCTCGGCTCTGTTAGGGGGTAGGAACCCATGTGCATGGCCTGTGCTACGTTCCCCAGTGAGGAGCTGGGCTCCGTGTGTGTCCCTTCCCTGCAGGACCCAGCGGGCATCATGACGTGGCAGCTGTGCCCCAGCCACGGCCCGGCATCCCGGCCGGGGCCCACGGTCGCTCCCGCCGGGGGCTCCTGTTGTGTGCGCGTTCTCATGTCGCCTCTGTTGTTCGTTCTCAGTGCAGAACGTTTCCTGTTCCCAGCGGTGAAGACACCGCTTTCCATCAGTGTCTAAAACCACATTCCTGCCTTTTGTCGCCACAGTGTGTTCATTTGTTTAAAACAGAGTTTAATGAGTAAGTTTAGATCTGACTGGTCAATATCTTAAACTTTATACTAATAAAAAGCTCTTCCTGGAATTTTTCTTTCATTCTGGCAGCGTAAACAGGTGTTTATAAGTTTTCCCGCTGTCTGAGCCGAGCAGGATCCTGTTCTAGAGCAGAAGATTTCCCCTTCCATCTCTGACCCCCTTCCTGGGACAAGCCTTGTTGGGGGGCCCTGGCTTCAGAGCTGTGGTGGGAACAGCACCCTCAAATGCCAGCCTCCTTTCTTCCCATCCACCAGTTCACTGCGGGGCCATTTCTGGTCTTTGTCCAACAGGAAACCCATTTCTGGTGGGATCTGCCTTCCAGGGCCACAGGGCCACTCAGCCCAGGCATCTCTGTCCTGCAGGTCAGTGCTGGGATGGACAGCAGGGGCGAGCCCAGTATCTGGCAGATGGGGTGGGTGAGAACGGAGAGGGGAGGATGCCACCCGAAGCCTGTGTCTGGGAAGTCCCCACACAGCCTGGGTACTGCCTGGAAAGCCTGTCCTGAGTTAACCGTGGGCCGGGCCTCGCCTCGCCCAGCGGCCTGCGAAGCCAGCATCTCTGTGAAGGTGGATGGAAGCGCCTTTATCCTCATTTTGAGCTACAAGCCTGGTCGGCCGCCTCCTAAGCCCTCAAGTGACTTTCTAACCCAAGACCCAGCCCCTGGGAGGAGGGTGGGTGCAGGGGTGGTGGGCAGGCCTGGAAGACCCTTGTAGTGCGTCCCAAAATGTGTGGGGCAGCTGGGAGGACCGCCAAGTGCAAGCGGTCTTAGGTCCTCTTGAGGTGTCTGAAGCCCCTTCCTGGTGATGGGAGGTGGAGGCACTGGTGTTCTGGGGAGGCCTGGAGGGCGTGAAGCCTGGGGGGGCCTTTGGGGTGCCTTCAGCTCCAAGGCTGCATCGTTCCTGATGAGAGCTTTAGTCAGAGCTGGACCAACGGGAGGACTGCGGCCTGGCCCGGCTCCCTGGAATGGAGCTCAGCTTTGTGGAGGTGTCAAACCACCTGATGCCCCTGCGGTCCCACTGCTGAGGGAGTGTGGTGTGTGCAGGTTCGGGGGTGGCTTCCTTTGCCGGGAGCAGCCGGCCCCGCGTGTGCCCAGTGGATGTTTGTGAGCCTCGGTCCCCACAGCACTGTATAGGCTGCCTCTGTCTTGTGCTGGTCCTGTTGACTTCTATGATACCTACAAATAAATATTTTCATGGCGATGGTGTTGAGGTGTGATGTCTCCTTCCCATCCCAGCAGCTCCCTACCTGTGATTGGCTGAATGCCCAGCACTCCACCAGCCACGCTAAGGGTTTCTGCTGGAAATGGTGGCAGCTGACGCCCTAAAAATCTCCCCCTCAGAGGAAAGGGCAGGCCCTGCCCCGCCTGCCAGGCCCCAGCCCCTCCCGTCCTGCACTTCATTCTCTGCCTGCAGGGCAGGCCAGCCCCAGGGTCCTCCCATCCTGGTGCTCTGTTCCCTGCCTTGGAGGACTGGCCTGAGTGCCCCAGCGTGGGATCCCTGTAGGACTTCCCAGGGGAGAGCTCTCAGGGATAGGAGGCCAGGCCTCCCTTCCCCACCCTCCCTGCTCGATTCTGAGGCCCAGCTCCAGGTGTTGGCCAAGTGTGTCTGCGCCTTCTGGGTTCCAGGCCCACCCGGCTCCTTCACGCCTGGGTGGTGACATCGCCTTGCCTCTAAGGCAGATCCCGTTCTCCCGACTCACGTGCACCTGTGCAAGAAAGCCACCGACCATCTCCAGCAACGCCAGCCTGGTTGCTCTGTGCCAAGAACAAGGAGAAGGATGGGAGAGGACCCTACGCAGAACCAGCCCCTCCCCCACAAGGCCCCCCTCTGGCCACCCCTCCCCATGGAGGACACCAGGAGCCACAGACCCCGGACCAAAGAGCACGCAGCGGAGGGCATGGGGTGCCGAAGCAGGGGGGTCTTCGGCCTCATTTATGGGATTTGCTCCATGTCTGACACACTGCTGCCTGCACCGCTCCTGCCCCCGCACCGCTCCTGCCCCTGCACCGCTCCTGCCCCTGCCCCTGCCCCGCTCCTGCCCCTGCCCCTGCCCCGCTCCTGCCCCTGCCCCTGCCCCTGCCCCC
>NW_016107427.1:2924727-2944764 GCF_001604975.1 Cebus imitator | reverse complement strand
CTCCTGCCCCTGCAGTGGAGGGGGCTCTGTGCTACTCTGGGCCTACAGGCCTAATCCTGGTGGGCATGAAAGTGTCCTGAGGCTGCTGTGACAAATTTCTACAAGTTGAGTGACTTAAAGCAACACATTTGTTCTCTTACAGTTGTAGGGATGGATGTCTAAAAACAGGTCAGCCTAGCTGGTTCCTCCCGGAGGCTTGGAGGGGCTGAATCATTTTCCTGCCTTTTTCCATGTCTGGAGGGCACCTGCATCCCTTTGCTCATGGCCCCTTCCATCTTCACAGCCAGTAGTGCCAGGTCTTCCCATCTCTCCCTGACTGTGACCTCCTGCCTTTCTAAGGACCCCATGTGACGTTGGACCCACCTAGAGAATTTAGGGTCATCTCTGGTTTCAGGATCCTTACTTTAATTCCACCTGCAAGTCCCCTTTGCCAGGTAAGGTCACACATTCACACGGTCCAAGGATGAGGATGTGGAGCTCTTTGAGGGCCATGATTCAGCCCACGGCGTCTGGTGACAGGAATGGAGTGTGTCCTGCAGCGGGCGGGCCTGTCCCAAGTCCAGGGAAGCAGAGAGGTGAAGAAAGAAGCTGCCCAATCCGGTTTGTCAGGAAGAAACATTTAACAGGGACTTAGGAACAGAAGCCATGCCTGTGTCTGGGGCCCACCCCTCGCCCCCAAGCCCAGGCTTGTGTCCCATAGGTGAGAGGTCTGTGGTTCAGAAGGGATGTGCTCAACGATGGAAGCAGACCACATCCCAGCTGTTTACCTGAAGGGCAGGATTTAGGGTAAGTACCTGCTCTTACGCAAGGAACAACAGACGAACTGAAAATCTCAGAGGCCTTCCCAGAACTGGGGCTAATCAAATGCCAATACCACAGGTTGGCCTCCAGGCTGGAGCTGCTACGGTATGTCCAGGAGTGGGGCAGGTCCTGACTCGGTCACCTCCCCCTCCAAGGGTCTGAGCCAAGTACCCAGCAGGAAGCCTGCTCAGCCCTGAAGCCTCAGCCTCTGTGAGGACTCCAGCTGGGCCTTCTTCCCCTGATAGGGTGGAAAGGCCAGCCCTGAGTCCAGAACCTGTCCTCGAGGCCACACTGGTTTAGGGGTCCAATTCTAGGATCCTAGGAAAGGGGGCCTGGGCTCCAGTGGCGTGGGGGTGAGGACAGCAGAGGGAAGGAGGCCGGGAAGGGAGAGAAGGGGCCCGATGGGCAGTGAGGCTCGCGGGGGCTTCTCTGGTGACCCCACCGGCAGGGTGTGGTTGTGGACAACTCCCAGGGTTCAGGGTCCTTCTGCTGGGCCCTTTGGCACTGGTGAATACCTGTCACACGCTCGCCCAGATGGACTGACCTTGAGAGTTTGCTGTCACCCGTACTCCACCCTGGCAGGACCTTTCCAAGACACTAGCGGGGACAGGCCAGGCCTGGCCAGCGTCAGGTAGGCTGCACTCTCCGGAGGCTCTGATGGCAGCCACCTTGCCCCAGCTGGGATTCTGCCTCAGTTACTGCAGCGAGGAGGTCCCCACAGCTGCAGGTTCCGGCTGAAATAGCCCTTACCTCCTCGAGGTAGGCGCGGCCCCTGTACCCTGCCCTGCTCATGCCCCCATGCACACCAGCTCCCAGCAAGCCCGTGCCCCTGCCAGAGTCGGGAGAGGAGAGGCGAGACAGGCTTATCTTTCCTTCTTTTTTTTTTTTTTAAATAAGATGGGGTTTCACCATGATGGCCAGGCTGGTTTTGAACTCCTGACCACAGGTGATCCACCCACCTCAGCCTCCCAAAGTGCCAGGATTACAGGCATGAGCCACCTCGCCCGGCCCTTTCTTTTTTTTGAGACAGGGTCTCACTCTGTTGCCCCAGCTGGAGTGGAGTGCGGTGCAGTGGTGAGATCTCAGCTCACAGCAACCTCTGCCCAAGCAATTGGGCTCGTACAGTCCTCCCACTTCTGGCTCCTGGGCAGCTGGGACCACGGGTGCACCACCACGTCTGGCTAAACAAACAGCTTTTTTTTAGCGATGAGGTCTTGCCATGTTGCCCAGGCTGGTCTGGGAGTCCTGGACTCAAGTCATCTTTCCTCCTTGGTTGATTTTTCTTTCAACAGTGTGAAAATGACGCAGAAGGCTAGAGCCATGCGCTAAGCTAGTGGCCCTGAGTTCACACCCACTGGCCCCGAGAAAGCAGTCCTGTGTACAGCCTCCTCACTGCTTTCTATGCATGTGCTGTGGACATGGGAGCCTCGCAGGCACACACATGTGGAGATGCAGACACAGACGCGCACGCACTTGGACACACGCAGACACGCGGACACGCACACATGCAGACACACACTTGGACACGTGGACATGCACACACATGCGGACACGCACACACACTCGGACACACACAGTTGGATGCATCCAGACAGCTCCTAATTCTTCACGCCCCTGTTACTCTCGGGAGCTGCACAGCGACGCCCGAAGTCGGCCTGTGTCGTCTCTGAGGGTCGTCTTCACTTTCCCTTGCTGAGGGGATGGTGCCCCCATGCACGCTCTGAGCCCCAGTGTCCTTAGTGAGGCCACCCTGCGCTCTGCCCCTGTGACCCTCCCTGCCTTAGTTTCACCCTCCCTGGACATGGAGGCTGGTCCTTCCCTGAGGGGGAGTCGCAAGTCGTTTGGCTTCTTCCCCATCTCCTACTTGTAGCCCCCAGATGTGCTGCCCTGGGCCCTGCCTCGGTTTCCATAGGGAAATGGCACAGGTGGCACTCCCTCCCCTGCCGGCACCCTCATCTCTGATGGAGACCGTGGCCTCTCCACCCAGAGGCCAGCCACCTCTCTGAGCTCTGTCTGCCTATGTCTCTGGCTGCCACGGGCCCCACCAGCACATTGGCCCGTTGGCCTCTCAGCAGGCCCTCCCCTCCCTCCGCCTCCACCTCCCCCCCACTGGCTGTCAGACTCAGACCTTCACGAGCCGCTCCTGGGCAACGCTGTCTCAGCAGCACCCTGGTCAGGGCTGTGGTCAGGCCATGGAAGGGGCCCCCTGGCTGAGACTGTCAGGCCTCCACGTCCAGGCCTGGCCATTTTAGCCTTGGTGACCCACACGTACGCCTCTGGAGGGTCTCCAGGAACAAGAAAGTCTGCAGCAACCACAAGCAATCAGGTGGCCTATATCCATTACTCCTGTTCAGCCATGCAAAAACTTCCCCCCTCGGACACTGAGTTTCTTAAGACCCCCACCCCTGTAACTCTGTAACCTCTGCACCCTCCCCTCTGACTGCAACCCATACTCCCCACTCTATGCTCATGCCTGATTGTAATAAATGACCTCTACCTTTGTCATGCCCATCCCGTGATGCCCTTCCCTTCCCTAAGATAACCAGCCCCCACCCTTGATGTCATGCACGCTGTGACGCCCTCCTCCTCCCCAAGACAGATGACCACCCTTAGCTGACCATTTGCCCCAACCTATATAACCAACCCCCTTTCCCACCCCCTGTGCCTAAATCCTTTCTCGGACTTGGCCCACTTGCACCCAAGCGTGAAATAAATGGCCTTGTTGCCCACACAAAGCCTGCCTGGTGGTGTCTTTACGAAAGCAACACATGTGACAGAGACCAAAGCCTATACCCCCAAAAGAGGTCACCCTGCCTGTGCCAGAAACCCTGCCAAGCACATTTGCACCCCTGGAGTGTGGGTGCAGAGGCCAGCCACATTCAGCAGTTGCATGTTCATTCCGGCTGTGATTCTTATCCCTGGGCTCAGGGCCGGACCTAGACACACGAGGCCGGGCAGGCGTGAGCCAGCAGCCCTCAGGATCTGTTTCCTGTGATCTTCTGACCCTTAAGGAGCACAGAGGAGGACGGGGAGGATGGGAAAGGGAGAGAGGCCAACGGCGGCCGAGTCCAGCCCCTCCCGACGCTCCCAGGCTGGGCAGCAGCCTCCTGAGCAGCACAGAGACCCCTCTTGTCCTTCCAGCCGGCCCTCAGGGGCTCGCCCCTGCCCCCCGCAGTCGGCCTTGCGGTCACAGCTTTCCTCAGGGACATGTAGCTCTCTCCACCCTGCACGTTGCCGGCGGAGCTCCCTGTCCCCAGATCCCAGTGTCCCTGCCATAGTTCAGCTGTTAATGTGGCCACATGTGCTGCAGAGGAATCTGGGAAGTGTGTCTTTTCCATTTGTGCGGCTGCAGAGGAATCTGGGAAGTGTGTCTTTTCCATCTGTGCACAGTTGTGTAGTTTTTCTCGCCCTTAAGGGAAGTGGGCAGAAGGATCTGGGCAGGGAAGGCCCATCTCTGGCCACCTATGACACTGTAAGTCTCTTAGAGAGGGGCCACACCTGTCTCGCTCTGCACGCAGACCTGCAGGGCACCTGGCACAAGGACACTCAGATGTGGGCAGGAGCGGGAAGGGAGAGGCAGCCTGGAAAGGAATGAGTGTGATCTCAGTCGATGGTCGGGGCTGGCTGTGCCGTGGGAGCTCGCAGAGCACTGAGCTTCCGAATCTGGAGCCCTAACCTGGCCTTCTGTGGGACGGAAAAGGGGACTTAACACTGCTTCCGGGCCGCTCGATGAGGCCGCCCTAGATACTCTACCTGGGAGTGGAATGATGAGATCACTCAAGCCTACCGTTTTCTCTCCCGTACAATTTGCATCCAATTACGTTATTCTGTCTTTAGTGCGAATCTAATCTCATCTCCAGCAGCTGCCCTGCTTCAGAACGCACGTTTCCTGACAGCAGTGAGAGGGTGCGTGAGGCTGTAGCAGCGTCTCCCGGCTCCTCTGGGCTGGGGAGGATACCGCTGGCGTTGCCTGGCTCCCCCAGACCCTCTCTGCACAGACAGAACCTGAGCTAACACAGAGCCTGGCTGCCCTGTTGTGCCAAATCAGGAACACAAAGACGGCAAAACCTGCAGGCACCGGGCGCCGCCAGTGGCTTACAGCTGTAACCCATCCCACCACTTTTCAGGGTTGAGGTGGGTGGATCAGTTGAGCTCAGAGTTCATGGCCAGCCTAGGCAACAGGATGAAACCCCGTTGCTACAAAAAACACAAAAAATTCGCAGAACGTGGTTGTGTGCCCCTGGAGTCCAGCTGCTCAGGAGGCTGAGGCAGGAGGATCACTTGAGCGAGGGGAGGCTGAGACTGCAGTGAGCTGTGATGGCCAACGGCACCCCAGCCTGGGCAATAGAGAGAGGCCCTGTGTCAAAAAAACAAAACCAGGCCTGGAGCGGTGACTCACACCTGTAATCCCAGCACTTTGAGAGGCCGAGGCAGGCGGATCACCTAAGGTCTGGAGTTTGAGACCAGCCTGGTCAACATGGTGAAACCCCGTCTCTATTAAAAATGCAAAAATTAGCCAGGCATGGTGGCAGGTACCTGTAATCCCAGCTACTTGGTAGGCTGAGGCAGGAGAATCGCTTGAACCCAGGAGGCGGAGGCTGCAGTGAGCCGAGATGGCGCCACTGCACTCCAGGCCAGTGACGAGAGTGAAACTCCATCTCAAAAAAACCAAACAAAAACGAAAAACCTGCCAGCTTTGGGAAAAGTGACACTCACTGAGAATTCTGGGTGGAGGGTGGGACACCCGACCAAGGTGACAGTGTCACTCAAGAGTGGGTGACCACAGGTTGGGGACCCACAGCTGCCTGCTCAGCCCAGGGACCGTGCCTACCTCGGGAGCTTCAGAGCAAGGGTGTGGGCTCTCAGCATGGGCCGGTTCCTTGCCTAGCATCTGCTCAGCGCGTCTACACCGGCTGGGGTCCCAGTGGAAAGAGGCGGCGTTCACGGGGGCAACCTGAGGAGCGTCTGGTGTCCAGTGTGTGGAGCTGTGTTCTCGTTCAGGACAGGCCCCGCATTACCAACAGGGAGCTCAGGACAGACGGCTCCACGGGAAAGCTGAAGCCTCCCGCGCCGCACGGCGTTCAGCGAGGCCACGGGCTATTCCGCACGTGCAGCAGGCTGTGCTGCCGCCTCTGTACCGGAGCATGAAGGGTGTGAGTGTATGAGATCTGAAGCCAGTTATGCTCCGGAATTGGACTTACTCACACTACTTGATTTTATGGGAGAAACTGAGGCTTGGGGCCAGGATACACTCAGAGCAACAACATGCAAATTGTGGTGGTTAGGCGCACAGCCAGCGGGGGCGGTGTCCCTCCTGAGCCCACCACCACTTGCTGTGTGAGCCGGGCAGTCTCTGCAGCCTCCATGCCCCGAGAAGGACCTGCCCAGGGTGGTTCAGACGAAGAAAACATTCCAAAACAAAGGAGGCGGTCTGCAAGGATTTTTAAAATATATATTTTTTGAAAATATTTTGAATGTAATTAAGATCCCTGATTGGAAGAGGGAAAAAAATCAACACAATGAAATTTAGGAAGCAAAATGCAAGAGCAGCTGCTGCGTCCGGCCCCTTCCACCCGTGGGGCGCTGCCGGGAGATGCCCATTTTATGATCCAAAGCGCACGCTCTGGTCGACGCAGAGTAATTTAATTACCAGCCTTCTGGTGGAAGGACCCTGTCCGAAGTCAGGGTCAGAAATAGGACAGCTCATCATGCTTGGCTTTGTTGGTCTGGTAGTTAGACAAGGTCAAGGGCTTGTTTTCGTGAGGGAGACTCTGGAATACTCGCAAGTGGACAAATTCCTCGTCACCGACATGCACCTGGGGAAGACAGTGGAGTGAGCGCAGCCTCTGATCCCGAGTGCCCTGCTGTACGCCCAGGTCATGAGCAGCCAGCTGAAGACAATCCCTCTTCTCCCGCAAGTGTGGTGGACGCCTCGCACCCCACATGTGTCCCCTTAGGGTTCTTAGCTCCCCAGAAGCCCTAGCCCTTCTCCTGAAAGGCTGACAGACACACACAGTAGGGTGCTTATCTTACAGGACACCCACAGGGCACCCCAGCACCCGAGGCCACACAGCCCGGGCCTGCACAGGCAGCTCCCGGCAGCACCTGTTCGGGGCAGGTCCGCCCAGGCCCACACTCTACCTTGATGAAGTAGTTCGTCCCCGCAACCACCTGGCTCCTGAAGGACACAGCCTTAAACACGGGGAACTTCTTGTTTGCTTTTTCTTCAAGCTGGGACCTCACCTAGGCAGAGGGCACAGGAGGGGGATGACTCAGGGCTTCCTGGATTCCGTCCTGCACACGTGTGTGCACACACACGTGCACACGTGCACACACGGGATGCTGATACTGGCTCTCCACACGATTGTCTTACAACTGAGGGGATAAACTGTCAGCCTAAGAATAAAGTAGAAAAAAACAGTTCTGGCCAGGTGTGATGGCTCAAGGCCGTAATCCCAGCACTTTGGGAGGCTGAGGCAGGCAGATCACTTGAGGTCACGAGTTCGAGACCAGCCTGGCCAACATGGCAAAACTCCGTCTCTACTAAAAATACAAAAATTGGCTGGGTGTGCTGGCAGGCGCCTGTAATCCCAGCTACTCAGGGGGCTGAGGCAGGAGAATCAGTTGAACCCAGGAGGCAGAGGCTGTAGTGAGCTGAGATCGCGCCACTGCACTCTACCCTGAGCAACAAGAGCAAAACTCCTTAAAAAAAATTAAATCGGCTAGGCATGGTGGCTCACGCCTATAATCCCAACACTTTGGGAAGCTGAGGGGGGTGGGTCACTTGAAGTCAGGAGTTCGAGACCAGCCTGGTCAACATGGTGAAGCCCCATCTCTACTAAATATACGAAAATTAGCTGGGTGTGGTGGCGGGTGCCTGTAGTCCCAGCTACTTGGGAGGCTGAGGCAGGAGAATCACTTGAACCAGGAGAATCACTTGAACCAGGAGGCAGAGGTTGCAGTGAGCCGAGATCATGTCACTGCACCCCAGCCTGGGTGATAGAGTGAGACTCTGTCTCAAAAAAAAAAAGGCCAGGCATGTGGCTCACATCTGTAATCCCACCACTTTGGGAGTCTGAGACACATGCATCACTTGAGGTCAGGAGTTCAAGACCACCCTGGCCAATATGATGAAACCCCACCTCTACTAAAAATACAAAAATTAGCTGGGTGTGCTGGCTTGTGCCTGTAATCCCAGCTACTCGGGAGGTTGATGCAGGAGAATTGCTTGAACCTGGGAGGCCGAGGTTGTAGTGAGCCGAGATTGTGCCACTGCACTCCAGCCTGGGAGACAGAGTAAGACTCCGTCTCAAAAATAATAAAACAACAATAATAATAATTAAATCTAATGAAGTTTAAAAGTACTGTGGGGCCAGCCACAGTGGCTCATGCCTGTGATCCCAACACTTTGGGAGGCCAAGGCAAGAGGATTGTTGGAGCCCTGGAGTTGGAGACTCCATCTCTAAAAATAAAGTCAGCCCGACGAGGCAGCATGCTTCTGTGATCCTAGCTACTGAAGAGGCTAAGGTGGATCGCTGGGACCCCGGAGTCCGAGATGACCACAAGCGATGATCGCACCACTGCACCCCAGCCTGGGTGATAGGGTGGGACCATGTCTCAAAAAAAAAAAAAAAAAAAAAAAAAAAAAAAAAAAAAAAAAAAAACACGTGCTGTTGCCTAGGTTAATGGGAAGGCCTAGGAGCATCCCAGAGTGACGAAGCTGGTCCAGAGAATTCGGGGCTTAGTTTGAAAAAAACAAAACAAAGCGGCAAGCGTGCCAGTTGGGAAAGAAAGGGGGTGGCCCAACATTACGGTTGGTGGAGCCACCAGGACAACTGGGCCCAAGGTACCGCCACCTCCCAGCACCAGGGAGGGCCCTTGCTGGGACAGGCTGAAGGGCACGGCCTGGGGCCCGGGCAGGAAGGGCTGGGAGGTGCAGAGGGGAAGCTGCCCTTCCACTCCTGTTCTCTGGGTAGGTGGAGGAGGGGGTGCCCTCCTGCGCCCCTGTTCTCTGGGGAGGTAGGGAGGGAAAGGTGCCCTCCTGAGCCCCTGTTCTCTGGGGTGGTGGGTGAGAAGTACCCTCCTGCCCTCTGTTCTCTGCCCAAGGCTGCCATGCTTCTCGCTGCACGGGCACAGTGGCTACCTGTGTCTGGAACCAACCTGTGTGCCCCCTCCCAGCAAGGTACAGAGGGCCTGCAGGGACGCACCAGTGCGGCGGCCCTCACCCCCAGACACCAACGGGCCCAGGTTGGGTCTTGCCTACAGACCCATCCAGGGTGTGGGAGGATGAGGATGCGCCTCTCTCTTTGCTGGGTAGGAAAGTCTGCAAGGCACAGTGGGGAAGCCCCAGGAGAGGCGGCCGTGCCAGGCAGAGGTGTTGGTTCCAGGCCAGGCTACCTGCTCAGCACAGGCACTGACGCTGCTGACAGGGAGCAGCGTCGGCTGGCCTCTCACCAGGGGAGCCCCAGAAGTGCAGGATCAGTTAGGAAGCCACAGGTGACCAGTCCTCCGGGGTCACAATGAAGGCATGGGGACGGCTCTGGGGGAAGGTCCCCCACGCAGTGGCACAGAATGAAGGACTCTGCTGGCCTTTGGGCTGGGTCAGCCTCTGGTCTCCACCCTCCTTGTCTACAAAGTATGACAGGAACCCTCGGCCCAGCACACTCCCATAGGAGTCAGTAAGACAGGACCCGACTAGGGGAGGCCAGAGCACCCTGCCCTCCCCTCCCAGCCCTTCCTCAGAGACCACCCGGGAGGGGGCTGGCCTGGTTCACGTGCCCGTCCTAACGTCCCTCCCAGTAGCAATGGCTGTGCCTACTCCGGTCACTTTTGAGATAGGGACTCTTCTCTCCTGGCTGCCACAAGAACTCATTCCAAGCTCAGAGTGGGTGACAATGAGGGATTTCTCAGGCCTGAAAAGCCGGAAAACAGGTAAGGAAGAGCAAGGCTTCTATGAGGAGCTGTGGGGAAGAGGAACCACGTTTCCAGGCACAGTTCCCACAAGCAGTCTGGGCAGGCAGGGGCCAGATTTTCCTCATTTCCAAACGTGTCATGGGACTGACTCATGCCCCCCCCTTCCCGCAGTCAGATGGTCAAAACCGCCTGAGTGGTGACACTGTGGCCTGACTGCATCTGGATGCAGCAGCAGGGGGGGAAGTTAAAGGAGAAAGAAGGCTGGGCGGTGGCGCACGCCTGCAAAAATCCCAGCACTGTGGAAGGGCGGGGCAGGAGGTCGCTTCAGCCCAGGGGTTCAAGACCAGCCCGGCAACATGGTGAAACCCTGTCACTACTAAAAACACCAAAAACTAGTCAGCGTGTGGGCGGGCACCTGTAATCCCAGCTACTCGGGAGGCTGAGGCAGGAGAATCGCTTGAACCTGGGAAGCGGAGGTGGCAGTGAGAGGAGATCGCACCCCTGCACTCCAGCCTGGGTGACAGACTCCATCTCAAAAACAAAAAACACAGGCCTCAGCACCGCCCGGGGTCGTAGCGGGGCCCAAGCGGCTTCCCCAGTCCAGCAGCCGCGCCCCGAGGCGAAGGCGGGACCCCCAACGGCGCGTCCCCGCGGCCCGCCCACCTGGTCGGCGATGTTCTGGGTCTCGGCGGTGGCCGGCTGCGCGGCGGAGGGCGCCCCGCACATCATCGTGGCGAGGACAGAGGGGCTCGGCGAGCGGACTGGGAGAGGGGACGCGGCTGCTCCTCCGCTCAAATAGACGCGGCGGCCACGTGACGCGCGGGCGGAACCAAGGCGCGGGGAGGGGCGGCTTGGCTTGGGAGTCCCCGGCGGGGTCGCGGTGGCCCCGCAGGACGGGGCGCGCGAGGCAGGGCGCAGGGCAGGGTGCGGAGCGGGGAGCCTGGCCAGCTCCCGCCGCGGGCTCCGTCTCTGCGCCCAGGGCCGGTGTCAGGAGGGAGCTCCCCCCTCCCCGGGTTGGTGCCGTCTTCCCTGGCGCGAGTCACGAGGGCCGGGGCGGGGGCGCGGCCGAGTGTCGCCGGCGGGCTGGGCGTGCGGGGTGGGGCGACAGGGGAGGGGCCGCGAAGTGGGCGCAATCTTGCAGGGTGGCGGGTGCGCGCCGCGCCCAGGGGAGGGCGCGAGTGGGGTGGGCGCCTTTCTGCAGGGTCAGGGGTCCCGGCCCCGCGGGGGCAGGTGTGCAGGCTACAGTGGACGTCACTGCTCGTGACCCGGGGCACGGAACGCTGAAGGGGATGGACAGAGGGGCCCGGGGAGGGGAGACGGCGCCCACGCGCCTCGGGCTGGGTGGGGACAGGGCGTAGAGCAGAGGGATGAGAAGAAGGCAGGGCTCGCTGGTGCGATTGGGGCTTTAGGATTTCTCTTTCTTTTTTGTTTATTTATTTTTATTTTTTTTATTCTTGAGTCTCGCTCAGTTGTCCAGGCTGGAGTGCAATGGCACGATATCGGCTTACTGCAACCTCTGCCTCTCGGGTTCAAGCAGTTCTCCTGCCTCAGCCTCCTTAGTAGCTGGGATTACAGGCGCCCGCCGCTATGCCCGGCTAATTTTTTGTATTTTAGTAGAGACGGGGTTTCACCGTGTTACTCAGGCTGGTCTCGAACTCCTGAGCTCAGTCAGTATGCCCAACTCGGCCTCCCAAAGTGCTGGGATTACTGGCTCATGCCACACCCAGCCACCTGGCTAATTTTTGTATTTTTGGTAGAGATAGGAGGTTCACCATATTGGCCAGGCTGGTCTCGAACTCCTGGCCTCAGGATCCGCCTGCCTCAGCCTCCCAAAGTGCTGGGATTACAGGCGTTAGCTACCGCTTCTGGTCTCTTTTTTTTCTTTTTATTTTCTTTCTTTCTTTCTTTCCTTCCTTCCCTCCTTCCTTTCTTTCTTTTCTTCTTCCTCCTCCTCCTCCTTTTTTCTCCTCCTTTTTTCTTTTTTCTTTTTTTTGACGCGTCTTGCTCTATTGCCCAGGCTGGAGTGCAGTGGCCCGATCACAACTCACTGCAGTCTGGACCTTGTGGGCTCAGGCTATCTTCCCACCTCCGTTGCTATAGAAGCTGGGACCACAGGCTCACCCCACCACACCCGTATATATAAGAGAGAGTTTCACCATGTTGCCCAGGCTGGTCTGGAACTCTTGAGCACTCTGCCTGCTTCAGCCTCCCAAAGTGCTGGGATGACAGGCTTGAGCCACCACACAGGCCCTTTGGTTTCGGATGTTGATTAGATGGACCCCCCTGGACACAAGGCCCCAACAGGAGCAGCCCATGAATGGGTTGTGGGGAGTTTCCCTTACATGCCAGGGCACAGCCTGGTCTGTCACCTCAGGGAAGGGCCCAAAGGGGTGGGCAGTCAAGTGTGGTTGAAGCCTGGGGATCAGGACAGAGACTCCCATCATTGTTGAATGAATGAAGGCAGATTTGCCTCCACAAAAATGGAAAACTTCTGTGTGGAAAACAAAGTGTCGGAGAAGGAAATGGGAAAGAAGAGAAAGGGATGTTGGCTGCCTGTGCAGGCCTGCAGCTCTGTGGGGCTGGTGTGCTGGGAGGCGTCGGCCTTGAGGCCGTGGGTCCTGTGGTGCCTTCTGGAGTCAGAGCCTCGCTCTCCCTGCTGGAGCTGGGTCCCAGGTGCCTGCATTTTACAGATGGGAGTCTGACACTGTGGAAAGAGAACAAAAGGCCATTTATTCAGAGCTTGCTGTAAAGGGAGTCACCATCCTCTCTCGTGTTGGCAGAGATTCCGCAGCAGGCGGGGGCAGGGGCAGGGAAAAGCCTAGAATGGAAGGGGAGGCTCAGGTGCTCCTGAGGGAGGCTGTGGCCTGGGGAACCGGAAGAGGGGCTCACCAGGATTGTGACCATGATGGTTGCCCAGGCAATCACGACCCTGCCGCCCAGGATTGCAGCAGAGAGTTTGAACTGCAAGGCTGTTCAACCAGGAGATGGGAGGAGACCTCAAACCCGCCTCCCTGAGGAGTTTGAGGCTGGGGACCTTAGGGGTTTGCAGCAGGCTGAGGGCAGCGGCCATTGACGGGTGGAGCAGTGCAGGGCGAGGTCATGAGGGGGTGGAAGGAGCGCTGTTCTCATGCTGGTTCACCTCCTCTTTGGGGCTCTTGGCCCGGAATCAAGGATCTGAAACACCCTAAGGAATTCTTAAAGAAAAGCCTCATGATTCTTAAGTCAGAGATTCCATTTGTAGGAACAGTGGGGGTGCAGATGGTCACGAGCGCGACTTGACTCTTGGGAGTGCCGCTTTTGACCTTTGTTACAGCAGGTTTTTTTTTTCCTCTGAGACAGAGTTTCACTCTTGTTGCCCAGGCTGGAGTGCAGTGGCACAATCTTGGCTCACTGCAACCTCCACCTCCTGGGTTCAAGCAATTCTCCTGCCTCAGCCTCCCGAGTAGCTGGGATTACAGGTGTGTGCCACCATGCCTGGCTAACTTTTGTACAGAGATGGGATTTCACCATGTTGGCCAGGCTGGTCTTAAACTCCTGACCTCCGGTGATCCACCCACCTCTGGTAATCCCTCCCAAAGTGCTGGGATTACAGGCGTGAGCCCCCGCATCCAGCCTATGACTCTGTTTCTGATGAAGCTCGGCTGTGACTCTATTTCTGTCCAGAGCCGGTGCGGAAAGCTTCTGGCTAGCTGCAGCTCATGGTCTGGCCTCTGGGCGGTTGCTGAGGTTCAGAGCTCCCTCTCATGTTCGGTCTGGCCGTTTTCTGTTTGTGTTCATTGTCTCACGACGTCAAAGCTGTCTTAGTGCCGCAGGTCCCGTGCGGGTAGATGTTTCAAAGCATCTTGGAGGGCAGGTGCTGGAGCGCAGCTGCCTGAGTGTGGACCCAGCCTCCTTTCCCCTGCTGTGTGGTGAAGGACTAATGGCTGAAGCCCTCTGTGCCTCTCTGTGGGGATCATGCTAATAACCAACCTCAATTTGTTTTTTAAAGGACTAAGTGAATTCATAAGTACAAATAGCATGGGACCGTATCTGAGCTCCAGGGCAAAACGTCAGTGCTGTTATATTACTATACGAACGAACAAAAGTCAACCTATAATTTGTATGACTTTTTCAATCAAAAGCCCTGGAATTGTTTTTGTTTGTTTGTTTGTTTGTTTTTTTGAGACAGGGTCTGACTCTGTTGCCCACGCTGGAGTTCAGTGGCATGACCACAGCTCACTGCGGCCTGGACCTCCCAGGTTCAAGCCATCTTCCCACCTCAGCCTCTTCAGTAGCTGGGGCTACAGGTGTGCACCACCATGCCTGGCTAATTTTTAAATTTTTTGTAGAGATGGTGGTCTCACTACGTTGCCCAGGCTAACCTTAAACTCCTAGACCCAAGCAATCCTCCTGCCTCTGAAACCACCTTTGCAAAAATTGTGTCAGTGAGAAGATGGTGGCAGTGGAGAGAGCTGATGTGGCCACCCCTGCTGCGGCCTTTAGCCTTTAGGCTGCCTTGAGTATTCCTGCACTTGGGCTGAGCTCACTTTGGCAGACATTTAGTTGACAGTTTAGAGGATACTGGCCCTTCCCTAAAATTCAGCCACCTTTGCAAAGCTCATGAGAGACTAGGCTAAGAGAAGGCGAGGAGCCTGAATTCGGCCAGGGTGTAGACGAACAATTCCCAGCCGTTATTCCAGAGGTCACAAGAAGGCAACCTCCCCGGTTAGTCCTACAGATAACGTCGCTACGGTAGACTGGCCTTTTGAGATAGCTGTGCAGGTTTTCAGCATGTCTGACACCCGTGGCTCTACCTGGACCCACTGACCACAGCGCCTGTGGCTCCAGCCAGAAGCAGCTCAGTGCAGGAGGACAGCTTCCCACGATTTCATCCCGATCCACCCAGTCAGCAGCAGGACTCCATTGACTCACCACCCATCCCCTTCCTCCAAGCTGCCTTTGAAAACTCTAAGCCACAGGACTTCAGTAAGATTGATTTGAGTAATAACTCCATCTCCCTGCGGCCTGGCTGGCCTCACATCACTTAACATTCTTTACTGCAAAGCCGTGGTCTTTGTGCAGCGAGCAGGAAGAACCTGTCGGGCGGTTCCACCTCGGCCTCCCAGAGCACCAGGATTACAGGCATGAGCCACCACGCCCGGCTCTCAAAGCGCCAGGATTACAGGCGTGAGCCACCACGCCCGGCTCTCAAAGCGCCAGGATTACAGGCGTGAGCCATCACACCCGGCTCCTCCCATTCTCTGCTGCCAGAGTTTTTCATTTTACTGAAGGCAAGGGGAAAAGACCAAATACCTTGCCTCCCCACGTAGAGAATGAGAAAGAAAACAATTATGAATAGTTCTTATCTGAGGAAAGGGCACCCTTTGAAGTTATTGGGTGCAGAGAGGAATGAGAATGAGGCAGCAATCACATGCTGTTTCTTCTGGAGCTGCCCACCATCTCTGGAGACTGCCTCCTCTCACCACAAGTAGCTTTAAGTGAACCTAACGCAGACACCGTAATCCATACAATGTATAGCCAATGACTAATCAATATTATTTCTGTAAACCAAAGAGACTTCCTAAGAGGCAGCTTTGTATCAGCCTGCTCCTTGTCCCCCTTTTGCCTTTAAACACCTGCTTGTCGGCCGGGTGCAGTGGCTCACTCCTGTAATCCCAGCACTTTGGTAGACCTAGGTGGGTGGATCACTGGAAGCCAGGAGATTGAGACCAGTCTGGCCAATATGGCCAGCTTCTACTGAAGAGGGAGACCCAGGCATCTCAGATCAACTTCCCCTTTTCATTCCTAAGACTGTAAACTTCGCCTTTTCATTCCTAAGACTGTAAACCAAAGCCGTTTTTAAATGTAATTCCTGAGACTGTAAACTGAAACCCTTTTCATATGAAATCCCTTAGACTGTAAACTTCCCCTTTTCATTCCTAAGACTGTGAACTGGAGCCCTTTTCATATGTTAAGCTATAAACCTAAGATTCTTCCACGTGTAGCATCTGAAGTATAAGCCTATATAAAGACGGAACCTTCCTTTGTTAGGGGAGCTTGGCTGTTAGGCAACTATGCCACCTCGTTCCCGGCCGAATAAACTCCTTCCTCCTGTATTCGGTGTCCAAGAGATCCATTTCCCGCAGCCGCTCCTGCTACTCTACATAGTCTGTTTCTACTAAAAATACAAAAAAATAGGCTGCACGGTGGTTCACGCCTTTAATCCCAGCACTTTGGGAGGCCGAGGTGGGCAAATCACTTGAGGTCAGGAGTTGGAGACCAGCATGGCCAACATGATGGAACCCTTGTCTCTACTAAAAGTACAAAAAAAAATTAGCCAAGCGTGGTGTCGGGTGCCTGTAGTCCCAGCTACTAGGGAGGCTGAGGCAAGAGAATTGCTTGAACCTGGGAGGTGGAGGTTGCAGTGAGCAGAGATTGCACCATTGCACTCCAGCCTGCGCAACAAGTGAAACTCGGTCTCTAAAATGAAAACAAAAAAAGCCCGTGTGACAAAGGTGAAAACAGCACTCCCAAGGCCATGCGGAATTGCGTCCTGCTGTCCTCAACTTCAGCCCAGGCACAGTCTCCACATCAGTTCTGCCTCAGCTTCTCCCTTCCACAAGGAAGAAAGGAAGGAAGGACTGACAGGAGTTAGGGCCACCTCAGAGACTTTGAACATCACTTACGTTTGAAATCTGTATTCAGAAGGATCAAAGTTTGAAACTCAAACTATTTCAGAATCTCACTTTTGAAATCGGGTTTTGCCAGGGTCAGCAGAACCGAAGTCTGTCTGATTGAGGGAGTTTTCCTCTGTGTGCGTCTTCCTCCACATGCTGATTCAGGCTCCCTGGGGCTTCTGAGCTTCCTGATAATACTCATACTGAGTATTAGCATAGCGACTCACACACCTGTTCCTGGTTCCAGTCAGTTGCTTGTGCTTCTATCATGCAAAAGTTGCATCATGAGGATTTGTTGCTAATGAAATTCTAGACATCAGAGGGTCTCAGCCCAAGCAGTAGGTGATGGGGGCTGTGGGCTCCAGGTGCTGTGGGAGGGCCCCTGGGCCCCATCCTGGCACCCTGTTGATGAACCTGCAGGCGGCGCTGCCAGGGAGCACTGGCTGGTGCCAACGCTGCTGACTTGCTGGGCTAGGAGGTCAAAATCCCTCTGCTGCAGGATGTCCTATCGGGCCTCAGGTCCTTCCTGTTTGCTGAGCTTGTGCTGCAGCTGTCTTTCTTAACCACTGCTAGCCCTACCTTCTTCCAAAACCTGTGGGTAGATCCAGAGCCCCGCAAATTTCTACTGAGGTCACACCTTGGCAACGTGAATTCCAGTACTCTCCATATTTCTATTTGAGGATATCACAAAAGCCAGTGGCTTCCAAGGAGACAGGCCTGAGACCGGGCGTGAACCGTTCGCCCTCACATCTGGCTGTGGACCTTACGCATCACTTTCACACGTCCACTTTTGCTGTTGAGGAGCCCCTACTGCAAGTATGGGGAGAAGAGAAAGAAAATGAAGGAAACACCCAGTGAGCCAGCGGAGGGAGGCCCACGGGGCACTTGCCTCTTGGACCCAATACAAGGAAAAGGAACTCAGGTCTGTAGCAGCGTTCAAAACACACAAACACAGGATGGTGGCAGGTGTCTCATCAAACTCTCGCCCTGTGCAGGCTCGGGCCGGACAGCTCCTCAGCGGCAGGTGCGCCATGCGCTCTGGGCTAGGTCATGGGGCTGTGGTGCTAACACTTCCGTGTGTGACTAAGTCCCGCTGTAGGATGACTAAGCAGGACCAGACCAGAAACTGGATAAGCTTCTCAGAGCATAGCCCTGCCTGACATTGTCCCAGGAAAGGGGTCCCCATCCAGACCCCAAGAGAGGGTTCTTGGGTCTCGCACAAGAAAGAATTCAGGGCAAGTCCACAGAGTAAAGTGAAAGCAAGTTTATGAAGACAGTGAAGGAATCAGAGAATGGCTACTGCATAGACAGAGCAGCCCTGAGGGCTGCTGGGTGCCTATTTTTATGGTTATTTCTTGATGATATGCTAAATAGGGGGTGGGTTATTGATGCCTCCCCTTTACAGACTGTATAGGGTAACTTCCTGCCATTGCCATGGCATTTGTAACCTGTCATGGTGCTGGTGGGAGAGCAGCAGTGAGGACGACCTGAGGTCACTCTTATGGCCATCTTGATTTTGGTAGGCTTGGGCTGGCTTCTTTACTGCAAACTGTTTTATCAGCAAGGTCTTTATGGCCTGTATTTTGTACTGACCTTTTATCTCATCCTGTGACACAGAATGCCTTAACCATCTGGGAAGGCAGCCCAGTAGGTCTCAGCCTCATTATACCCAGCTCTTATTCAAGATGGGGTCGCTCTGCTTCCAATGCCTCTGACGACATGTTTATGCAATGTTTGACCCACAGAAGATAAGGCTGTGGCTAAGCCCTTGTCTGGTGGTTATTGAGAGCATACCACCAATCAGCCAAATGAGTAGTGGTGGCCAGGCACGGTGGCTCATGTCTGTAATCCCAGGACTTTGTGGGGGCCAAGGAGGGAGGATTGCTTGAACTCAGGAGTTCAAGACCAGACTGGGCAAAGTAATGAGACCCATCTGTGATGGTTGATACTGAGTGTCAACTTGATTGGGTTGAAGGATGTAATGTATTGACCCTGGGTGTGTCTGCGAGGGTGCTGCCAAGGGAAATGAACATTTGAGTCATTGGGCTGGGAAAGCAGACCCGCTCTTAATCTGGGTGGGCACCATCTAGTCAGCTGCCAGCAGGACTGGGATATAAGCAGGCAGTGGGCCACTTAAAAATTTGAAATTATGGTCTTTAATATTCATTAAAAACCAGGTCATATTTTCTTGTCTCCACCTGTACCCTGGGGGAAAAAAAGAGAAATTACAGTGAAAAAGAAGTTTAAACTTAGTTTTCTTAAGGTTGAGCCATAGTGCGACTTTCAGTCAGAAATGGGTTACACTGGACGGGTGCGGTGGCTCACACCTGTAATCCCAGTACTTTAGGAGGCCAAGGCGGACGGATCACAAGGTCAGGAGATCGAGACCATCCTGTCCAACATGGTGAAATCCCATCTCTACCAAAATTAGCTGGGTGTGGTAACACGCACCTGTAGTCCCGGCTACTTGGGAGCCTGGGGCAGGGAAATTGCTTGAACCCGAGAAGCAGAGGTTGCAGTGAGCTGATATCATGCCACTGCACTCCAGCCTGGTGACAGAGCAAGACTCCCTCTCAATAAAAGAAATGGGTTACACTGTGGCCGGTCCAGGTGGCTCACGCCTGTAATACCAGCAGTGTGGGAGGCCCAGCGGGGGGTGGGCAGATCACTTGAGGTCAGGAGTTTGAGACTTCCCCGGGCAACGTGTCGAAACCCCATATCTACTAAAAATACAAAAATTAGCCGGGCATGGTGGCGGGCACCTGTAGTTGCAGCTACGTGGGAGGCCAAGCAGGAGACACTTGGACCCGGGAGGGGAGGTTGCAGTGAGCTGAGATTGCGCCACTGTACTCCAGCCTGGGCGACAGGGTGAGACTCTGTCTCAAAAAAAAAGGTGGGGGAGTTACACTAGACAGTGTTTGTGTTTCTGCCTTCAACAGGTCATGCCAGGCGAAGAGACTTTTTTTTAAGTCGCTTTATTCTATTTCCAAGCTTAGTCTTCCCTAGTTTTAGAGACCACCTCCACGTCCTTTCCGCCTGAAGCCTAGCATCCTGAGCCTGCTGTGGAGCGGTGCTCCCGACGCACAACCTCACCCTCCTAGTGCCACTGAGTCCCTCTCACCCTGTTCTCAGCATCGGGCTGAGACGTACCCACTGTGTGCCACATGCCCGCTGTGTGTGTGACATACCCGCTGTGTGTGTGACATACCCACTGTGTGCACCACATGCCCACTGTGCGCGCCACATGCCCGCTGTGTGCATGACGCACCCACTGTGTGTGACATACCCACTGTGTGTGTGACGTACCCACTGTGTGCGCCACATGCCCGCTGTGTGCATGACGTACCCACTGTGTGTGACATACCCACTGTGTGTGTGATGTACCCACTGTGTGCACCACATGCCCGCTGTGTGTGGATGTACCCAGTGTGTGTGACATACCCACTGTTTGCGTGACGTACCCGCTGTGTGCGTGATGTACCCGCTGTGTGCGCCACATGCCTGCTGTGTGTGTGACATACCCGCTATGTGTGTGACGTACCCACTGTGTGCACCACATGCCCGCTGTGCGCGCCACATGCCCGCTGTGTGCATGACGTACCCACTGTGTGTGACATACCCACTGTGTGTGTGACGTACCCACTGTGTGCACCACATGCCCGCTGTG
>NW_016107427.1:2922686-2923972 GCF_001604975.1 Cebus imitator | reverse complement strand
TATTTTTATATTTCTGACACGGAGTCTTGCTCTGTTGCCAGGCTGGAGTGCAGTGGCAAGGTCTTGGCTCACTGAAACCTCCACCTCCCGTGTTCAAGTGATCCTTCCACCTCAGCCTCCCGAGTAGCTGGGACTACAGGCACGTGCCACCACGCCCAGCTAATTTTTGTATTTTTAGTAAAGATGGGGTGTCATCATGTTGGCCAGGATGGTCTTGATCTCTTGACCTCGTGATCCGCCCACCTCTGCCTCTCAAAGGGCTGGGATTACAGGTGTGAGCCACTGCACCCTGTGGAGACTCTGTCTTAACAAAAATAAATAAATAAATTAATTAATTAATAATAAGAAGAAAAGGCCACGGAGATGGGAAGAACGCTTGTGAAGACACACACGGGGAGGGGCTGTGAGAAGATGGAGGCAGAGCCTGGGGAGATGTGGGGGGCGAGGAGGGGGTGGGGGAGCACTGGGAGCCGCCAGGAGCTGGAGGCGGCAGGAAGGACCCTCCCCTGGAGCCTTCAGAGGAACATGTCCCTGCAGACACCTTGGTCTCAGCCTTCTGGCCTCCAGAGCTGTGAGAGAATAAACTACTGTCATTTTAAGCCACCCAGTTAGTGGTTAGGACCCACAGGAAAGGGACGTCTTCCCTGTACATCGCATAGTATATATATTTTTATTTTGGGAGGCAGGGTCTTGCTCTGTTGCCTAGGCTGGAGTGCAGTGGCGTGATCTCAGCTCACTGCAGCCTGCAGCTCCTGACCTAAAGCAATCCTCCTGCCTCTACCCACACCCCTTCCCACCCAGTAGCTGGAACTACAGGCAGGCACCGCCACACTCCGCTACTTTTTGTATTTTTTTGTAGAGACAGGGTTTTGCCATGTTGTCCAGGCCAATATATATTTTCCAGAACAGAAACAAAATTTGGCTTTAATGACATCACACACACCCTTGGACCTATCTGTTCCCATTAAGTTGAGCCTAGAGTTGAAACAGCAAGGCTGGGCCAGGCGTGGTGGCTCACACCTGTAATCCCAGCACTTTGGGAGACCAAGACGGACGGATCACAAGGTCAGGAGATCAAGACCATCGTGGTTAACATGGTGAAACCCTGTCTCTACTAAAAATACAAAAAATTAGCCGGGCGTGGTGACACGCACCTGTTAACCTAGCTACTTAAGAGGCTGAGGCAGGAGAATCACTTGAATCTGGGAGGTGGAGGTTGCAGTGAGCAGAGATTTCGCCACTGCACTACAGCCTGGGTGACAGAGCAAGACTCCATCTCGAAAAAA
>NW_016107427.1:2916253-2922036 GCF_001604975.1 Cebus imitator | reverse complement strand
AGTTCCCCTCTTGTCACCCAGGCTGGAGTGCAATGGTGCCATCTCGGCTCACTGCAACCTCCACCTTCTAGGTTCAAACAATTCTCCTGCCTCAGCCTCCCAAGTAGCTGGGATGACAGGTGCCCACCATCACGTCCAGCTAATTTTTGTATTTTAGTAGAGACGGGGTTTCACCATATTGGCTAGGCTGGTCTTGAGCTCCTGACGTCAGGTAACTTTAATAAGTCAGTTTCTAAAAGGCGGACTTATCCACCTGCCTCAGCCTCCCAAAGTGCTGGGATTACAGGTGTTAGCCACCATGCCTGGCCCACTGTTTTTACTTTTACAGTTTTTAAAGGTTTTTATACTGAAATAATTTTAGGTTGCAAAAGTAACACAGAGTTCCTGTAAACTTTCCATCCAGTTTCCCCAAATGTTACTTTTTTTAAAAAAATTTATTTTGATACAGAGTTTTGCTCTTGTTGCCCAGGATGCAGTGCAATGGCGTGATCTCGGCTCACTGCAGCCTCTGCTTTCTGGGTTCAAGCATTTCTCTTGCCTCAGCCTCCCAAGTAGCTGGGATCACAGGCACCCACCACCACACCTGGGTAATTTTTGTATTTTTAGTAGAAATGGGGTTTCGCCATATTGGCCAGGCTGGTCTCGAACCCTGACTCAGGTGAACCACCTGCCTCAGCCTTTGAAAGTGCTAGGATTACAGGCGTGAGTCCCCACCCCTGCCCCCAAATGTTAACATGTTACATACGCACAGTACAGACACAATAGCATGAACTCATCCATAGAGGTGGCCCCTCTTTCACTGCTGTCCCCCCATATTCCATGTTGTCAACTGTAGTCTCAGACAGTTGCTCTGTCTCTGTCTTTCACATTCTTGACACTTGTAGAGTATCAATCAATTAGTAGTATTATTTTTGAGACAAGGTTTTGCTATGTCGCCCAGGCTGGATTGCAGTGGTGTGATTTCGACTCACGAAGCCTCCCAGGCTTAGGTGATCCTCCCATCTCAGCCTCCCAAGTATCTGGGACTACAGACGCCACCTTGCCTGGCTAATTTTTTGTAGAGACAGGGTCTTGCCAGTCTCCAGTTCCTGGGCTCAAGTGATCTGCCCACCTTGGCCTCCCAAAGAGTTGGGATTACAGGTGTGAACCACTGTGCCTGCAGGCTGGTCGTATTTTGAAAACATATGCTGATGCATTTACTTATTTTGGTGAGATTTTGTGTCAGAAGTTCATGACATGTGTACCAAAATTACTCTTTTCTTTATGGTTGGTCATCTTCCTTTTCATGCGTTCGGTTTTTCACAGCATGAAGCAAACTCTAAAATATGTACTCTAAAACACATGCATATGTTATCATCTGGCGTCACCACTAAACTGAATCTGTAAGCTCCAGGCCAGGTTACTTCATTACTAAAAGAACTAATTCTGATTCTAGGCCAGGTGGGTGGCTCATGTTTGTAATCCTAGCACTTGGAGAAGCCAACGAGGGCGGATTACCTGAGGTCAGGAGTTTGAGACCAGCCTGGCCAACATGGTGAAACCTGGTCTCAACTAAAAACACAAAATTTAGTTGGGCATGATGGTGCATACCTGTAAACCCAGCTACTCTGGAGGCTGAGGCCAGAGAATAATTTAAACCTGGGAGGCGGAGGTTGCAGTGAGC
Source organism: Cebus imitator (assembly GCF_001604975.1). Classification (NCBI taxonomy): domain Eukaryota; kingdom Metazoa; phylum Chordata; class Mammalia; order Primates; family Cebidae; genus Cebus; species Cebus imitator. The sequence continues at coordinate 2,920,373 of NW_016107427.1, read as the reverse complement.
CTAGATCACACCATTGTACTCCAGCCTGGGTGACAAGAGCGAAACTCCGTTTCAAAAAAAAAAAATGTTAAAAAAAAAAAAAAAAAAAAAAAAAAAAAAAAAACTAATTCAAATTCTGAAACCAGTCGCTAAAATGTTTCCCAACTTTAAAAAAAAAAATTTTTTTTTTTTTGAGACAGAGTCTCGAAGTCTGCCACCAGGCTGAAGTGCAATGGTGTGATTCGGCCTCCCAAAGTGCTGGGATTACAGGTGCCCGTCACTGCGCCTGACCCTCTAATTTTTGTATTTTTAGTAGAGACAGGTTTCACCATGTTGGCCAGGCTGGTCTCCAACTCCTGATCTCAGGTGATCCACCCATCTCGGCCTCCCCAAGTGCTGGGATTACAGGCGTCAGCCACTGTGCCCGGCCTTCCAATTCTTCATGAAAAATTCCAAACGTAGAAAAAATCGGAAGATGGGTCACTGGACACCTGTATTCCTGCGTCTAGACTCCACAGCTGTTAACAGTTTGCTGCAGTGGATTACTGCAGACACACGTGCGTGGAATTCACTTTGCTGCAGAACGAGCTTCCAGACATCATGACACGTCACCTTTACCAAAGAGTTCCGCAATTATTTCTAACAATAAAGAACATTTTCTACATCAGAGGATGGCAAACTATGGTCCTAGGGCAAATCCAGCCACCACGATTTTAAAAGTAAAGTTAGAGCCGAGCGCGGTGGCGCCTGCGGTCCCAGCTCCTCTGGAGGCTCCCGCTGGAGGATCCCTTGAGCCCGGGAGGCCGAAGCTGCAGTGACCGAGATCGCACCACTGCACTCCAGTCTGGGCCACAGAGCGAGACCCTGTCTCAGGAAAAATATACAAGTGGGCTTATAAATAAAATGAGATTAAAAAACAAGAGAGCATTGCCTCCTAACCCCGATCAACCGCAGCCCCGGCGACGGTTCCGCGCATGCGCACAGGCAGGGAGCGCGCGCCCTCTCTGCCGCCTTCGGCCTCTGGGGGCTGCAGTCGCGCAGCTCGGCCACTGCGCGGCGGTGGCGTCCGCCTAGACAGTGTCGCGGACGTGTGACGTCACGCCGCGCGCCGGGCCAGGAGGAGGCGGGCGCCGGCGGCGTGTGTTCAGTGTGCTGGGACCGGCGGCTGAGAGACAGGGCCTGTCGGCCACCGGCGTCATGGTTTCGCGCGTGCAGCTCCCGCCTGAGATCCAGCTGGCTCAGCGCCTGGCGGGGAACGAGCAGGTGACCCGAGACCGGGCGGTGAGGAAGCTCCGCAAATACATTGTCGCCAGGACTCAACGGGCCGCAGGTTGGCATGGGTGTGGGCGGCGGGCGTCTCGCGGGCCTGCTGGGGCTGTTGCGGGTTTCAGCGGCGGCGGCCGGGGCCAGGGGCCCTCCGAGCTTTGTGGAACACCCACGTGGCCGTGCCGGCTAGGCGGGGCCCACGGACCTGTTCCCGCTGCTACCGGCTCTCGGCCCTCGGCCTGCCCCTGGTCCCCGGCCCCCGCGGCCGCTTTCCCTCATAGTGCAGTGACTTCTGGTCCCTCTTCGAGGACGCTCTTCCCCAGCCCCCTAACTCCTCTCCTAGCTCAGACGTCTCTCCCTCCAGCACACCGGGTACTCCTGCTGCCTTGCTGTTTGGGCACCCAGCATTTTTCCCTCATGGAAGCATTTCTGACTGTGTGCAGTTTGTGTTCGTGGTACCCGTGGTTCTCCGAGCGTGGCCCCCCATCAGCGGTAGCATCCCCTGGACATTTGTTAGAAATGCACATTCTGTGCTGGGCGCCGTGGCCCAAGCCTGAAATCCCAGCTACTCGGGATGCTTAGATGGGAGGATCAGAAGAGCCCAGCAGTCCAACCTGGCAACATAGCAAGACCCCATTTCCATTAAAAAATAGAAGAAAGAGATGCAAGTTCTAGGGTCGCAGCCCTGCGAAACTAGGACCTGCAGTCTGCTTTAGGAAGCTGTTCAAGTGCTTCTGCTGCCCACACTCAGCCTGAGAACCCCTGCTCCAGGAGCAGGCTGCCAGACATACAGGACTCCCATGAATGTCAACTGAGTAATGTTTCACATTTTTAAAACATTATTTTTCTCAGTAAGACCTCACTCTGTCGTGCAGGGTCACAGCTCAGTGCAACCTCTACCTCCCAGGCTCATGTGAGCCTCCCATCTCAGCCTCCCCAGTGGCTGGGACTGCAGGTGCCGTGCCACCACGACTAGCTGAGTTTTGTATTTTTTATACAAATTGGGGTCTTCCTATGTTGTCCAAGCTGGTCTTGAACTCCTGTGATTCTGCCTCAGCACTCAATTCCAAAATGCTGGGATTACAGACATGAGCCACCGCACCTGGTCTGAGTAAGTTTATATCTGTTTTCCTTGCTAGTCAGAATGCCTGAGTTAATTTTCTTCTTTTAATATTTGAGATATGTTACAAAAAAGTGCAGAAACCCTCAGTGTAATGCTGGGTGAATTATCACCAACAGATTAACCTGTGTGGCCGCTGTCCAGCTTAGGAAATGGTTGAGGTTCGCAGTTTTGAATTTCCAAAATGTACCTTGCCTGATATCTTGTAGATTCTCAGTCAGTTTCACTGAGCGCATGAAGTGACAGTTACCTGGAGGAGCTGCGCAGCCACAGTCACATCGGGTTTTGGGTTAGAAGGATTGTTTGAAGGGAGGGTCAGATTCTGCCCCCCACTGCCTTTACTGTAAGTGGGACTTTGGTCTCATTCAGACAGTCACATTTCTGTGACTTCCTTTCTGGCACTCAAATGTTGCTGTTTTGATGCAGATGGTTTTACTCATGACGAGCTGCTGAAAGTGTGGAAAGGGCTGTTCTATTGCATGTGGATGCAGGACAAGCTGCTCCTCCAGGTGAGTGGGGTGAGCAGCAGAGGAGGGTGCAGAAGCAGCGGGGGAGGGTGGTTTGGCATCTCCTCCACCCGGTTTTAATATGGTCGAAGACCCTGGGGGAGGTCGTATAGACTCCATGCTCGGTTCTGCATGGCTGGTGGGTGTGGGCCTTTGGTTAGAGTAAGTCGTACACTTGCTGAGGACGTGACTGACTGAGTTGTGCACTGTAGCAGCACTGGCTCTGTGGGTGAAAACTGGGTTTTGTGTTTGTCCCGGGTTGCAAACGAGTTCTGAAATAGTGGAAGCCAATGGCTGAATCAAGTCTCCCGAGACGAGCACTTCTCCCGCTAGCCTTTGCCAAACATTGTTTCTCAAATTGTGAATTTTGTGGTCTTCAAAATCACCTGGGTGGTGAGCGTACTTAGTTAAGTTCAGATTCCTGGGCCATATTCCGTGCCCATTGGATGATCAAGGGGGGCTGTGAAATGTCTCTTAGTAAGTGCCCTGGGTGACGCATGGCACAGTGATGCAGGCAGAGGGCAAGGGACCTCTGGGGTTTTGCAGCTCTCCTCCTCCTCGTGGTTAGGGGCTGCGAGTCCCAAGGCTCCCCTCTGCTCTCCCACGTCCCTTTTTGGCCTTGACTCTCTGTTGCTTAGGGCACAGCCCCCGTTAGGAGGGCAGTGCCTGCCGTGGTCGTGTGAGAGGCTGTTGACCCCGGCTGTAGAGGGAGTCTTTTGCAGCAGGGGTGAAACCTCCAGTCCACTGAGCTGAGATCCCCTGGAAGCCGACTCTGTGATGAGTGAGCGAGTAGGTGAGTGGGTGAGTGAGTGGCTGTGTGTTTGTTATTGTGAGCTTCAGGGCTGAGGGGTTTTTGTTGTTCCCTGCACAGGAAGAATTAGGAAGGACCATTTCCCAGCTCATTCATGCTTTTCAGACCACGGAGGCACGTGAGTATGCTCTGCCGTGGTTGGCTACATTTGTAGATGTCAGAACCTCAGAGCATCACAGACACCTCAGAGCCACCAGACCAGTAGGTTTGCGTTCTCAAATCCAAAGCAAGGAACACCTTAGAGCAAGAGAGCACCAGCTGGTGCCTGCGGGCTTAGCGTGTGTGGGACGCTGGTGTCTGCGGGCTTAGCGTGCGTGTGATGCTGGTGTCTGCGGGCTTAGCAGGTGTGGGACGCTGGTGTCTGCGGGCTTAGCGTGCGTGTGACGCTGGTGCCTGCGGGCTTAGCAGGTGTGGGACGCTGGTGCCTGCGGGCTTAGC
>NW_016107427.1:2915769-2916228 GCF_001604975.1 Cebus imitator | reverse complement strand
CTGCGGGCTTAGCGTGCGTGTGACGCTGGTGTCTGCGGGCTTAGCAGGTGTGGGACGCTGGTGCCTGCGGGCTTAGCAGGTGTGGGACGCTGGTGTCTGCGGGCTTAGCAGGTGTGGGACGCTGGTGTCTGTGGGTGCTTGTGTGAGATGCCGGTGTCCGTGGGTGCACATGTAAAGAAGGGGTTCCTGCATGTTCTTGTCTCACTTCCCAGAGTGGCTTTGCGCTCCTCAGTGGTTCTCTTCTGGCTTCTTCCTCCTCCAGAGCACCTGTTCCTGCAGACCTTCTGGCAGACCATGAACCGCGAGTGGACGGGCATCGACAGGCTGCGCCTGGACAAGTTCTACATGGTGAGGCAGCCGCCAGGGCGTGGGGGAGGGGGCAGAGACCAGGCACCGGGGGTGGGGGCAGCTGGGGGCAGAGACAGGGCGCCAGGAGTAGGGGCAGCTGGGGGCAGAGAC
>NW_016107427.1:2909128-2915591 GCF_001604975.1 Cebus imitator | reverse complement strand
CCGGGGGTGGGGGCACCTGGGGGCAGAGACCGGGCACCGGAGGTAGCCTCCCATGCCTGCAAGAGCAGTGTCGTGGTGCTGGGCTGTGCCCTGTCATCGGGGGTCCTGGGGGTCTGGGTGCCCTCTGCTACTATTGACTGTGGCTCAGACCCCTCTGTGGGCGTATGGGCATGCTGATCAGCAGCCTAAAGCGGGGACAGCTGCAATGGGTGTTGAGCCCCATGGAGGGGCAGTGGCATTGTGGGGCAGACCTGGAGCTTTATTCAGGGGTTGAGGCTTGGCGTTCGTCTGTCAGCAGCTCTGGGGGCCAGCGGTGTGCTTGGGTATGGCAGAGGTGACCACGGCCGTGGCCTCATCCTCCAGCGGCTCCTGGTACATGGGGAAGGGTGGTCTGGTGTAGTTGGGCTGGGCTTCTGCTAACACGAACCTCCTGTGTCAAAGCTCATGCGGATGGTCCTGAACGAGTCCTTGAAGGCTCTGAAGATGCGCGGCTGGGAAGAAAGGTGGGTGCATGGCGGGTCTGCTCTCGGGGGACGCTGTTCTTGGGGACGCAGCTTGTCTTGTTTGTCTTTTGATTCTTTGTCATAAGAAGATGTCAGCCTTTCCATTAAAGCATGCCCCAGTGGTGCTTAGAGTGAAGACATTTTTTAAAATAAAGATTAGTAGCACTGCACTCCAGTGTTTGTGGAAATGGTGTCGTTTATCCCCAGGCTAGAAGGTCAGTTCTCACTGGGAGTCAGAAGGGAGTCCTGTCATGAAAGGGTGTCCAGCCGAGGAGCTTCTTAGAAAAACACAGCGTGCTCAGCTCTGTTAGCAGTGCTTTTTGTGTTTTTGAAGTAGGTCTCACTTGCCTGGGCTGGAGTGCAGTGGCGTGATCTCGGCTCATTGCAGCCTTGACCTCCTGGGCTCAAGTGATCCTCCTGCCTCAGCCTCCCAAGTGGCTGGGACTGCCGATGTGCACCACAGTCCCACATAGTTTTTGTGTCTTTTTTGGTAGAGACGAATTCTGTCCTGTTGGCCAGGCTGGTCTCAAGCTCTTGGGCTCAAGCAATCTGTCTTCTAGTCCTCCCAAGTTGTAAGCAGTGTTAATTGCTCCTAATTCTAAAACTATGTAAATTGGCCAGGCTTTTCACTTTCAGCAGCAGTGCCTGAGGTGGGGTGGTTGGGGCCCTGTGTGTTCTGTCTAACCGTGGGCACCTTCAGGTGCCAAGCCGGGTGGGGGCAGACTCCCATCCTGGCAGTATTGCTGCTTCTGCCTCTGCCCGCTGCCAGTCCCTGCTCCAGAGACCGAGGGGTGTAGGTAGGGATCTGACCCCTGCTGCCAGCTTGGCACACTGAGCCTCTTCATCCAAGTTAAGGACAGCATTTTCTAAACCTTCGGGGCAGGCTGAGTTTTATAATACAAAATGAGTTTCTAAGTGTTTAACATTTTAAAGTTTTAAAAATTAATTTAAAAATTTTAGATTTCTTTGTAATTTTTTAAAAAATGAGTGATGCATACTCAGTATAAAAAACTCAAAACCTAGGCTGGGCGTGGTGGCTCATGTCTGTAATCCCAGTACTTTGGGAGTCTGAGATAGGTGGATCACAAGGTTAGGAGTTTGAGACCAGCCTGGCCAACATAGTGAAACCCTGTTTCTACTAAAAATACAAAAATTAGCTGGGCATGGTGGTGTGCACCTGTAGTCCCAGGTACTAGGGAGGCTGAGGCAGGAGGATGGCTTGAACCCAGGAGGCAGAACTTGTGGTGAGCTAAGATCGTGGCACTGCGCTCCAGCCTGGGCAATAGAGTGAGACTCCGTCTCCATAAAACCTCAAAACTTGGCCAGGCGTGGTGGCTGAAACGCCGTCTCTGTGAAAAGTACAAAAATTAGCTGGGCGTGGTGGTGCACACCTGTAGTCCCAGCTGAGGAGGGACTAAGGAGGGACTGAGGCAGGAGAATCACCTGTACCTGGGAGGTGGAGGTTACAGTGAGCCAAGATAGTGCTATAGCACTCCAGCCTGGCTATAGAGTGAGACTCTGTCTCAAAAAAAGAAAAAAAAAAGTCTCAAAACTTTAGGAAACATTATTTTATTTATAATTTATTTTGTTTTTTTATGGAGATGGGGCCAACTCCTGGGCTCAAGCGACCCTCCTGCCTCAGCCTCCCAAAGGGTGATGACAGATGTGAGCCACTGCTCCTGGCCAAACACTAGAAAGTGAGTACAGGCTCCAGGGTGGACGCAGCGGCTCACGCCTGTAATCCCAGCACGCTGGGAGGCCGAGGTGGGTGGAGCACAAGTCCAAGACCAGCCTGGCCAACACAGTGAGACCCCGTCTCTACTAAATACACAAAAATTAGCTGGGTGTGTTGGACGGGGGGGCGCCTGTAATCCCAGCTACTAGGGAGGCTGAGGCACGTGCATCCCTTGAACCTGGAAGCTGAAGGCTGCAGTGAGCTGAGAACATGCCACTGTACTCCAGCCTGGGCAACAGAGCCAGACCCTGTCTCAAAAAAAAACAGTAATGTAAACTCCAATGTTAATGAAAATGTTCCATCTGACCCTGCCACGGCCATCTTTTGTGGGCATGTGTGTTTACAAAAGTAAAGGTGCAAACTCTTTCCTTTCACTGCAGTCCATCAAAGACATCTGTCCGAGTTCTGCTGCGTGGTCTTTCTTTTTGGGGGCGGGGGTGGAGAAGGGTTTAGAAAAATATATTTGGAATTGATTTGTAATTTATATGTTCAAGGAGTTGATTTTGAGTATCTAAAGATGAAAAGTAGAACCCAAATGTCACATAGATGTTAGACCAGAGATCATAGCTTATGGCCTAAGTTAGTGTAAGACATTGCTGTCTTTGGGGTTGTGAAGTTCACACATCGTTGCTCCAGCCTTTTTTTTTTTTGACATGGAGTTTTGCTCTTGTTGCCCAGGCTGGAGTACAATGGTATGATCTCAGCTCACCGCAACCTCTGCCTCCCAGGTTCAAGCAATTCTCCTGCCTCAGCCTCCTGAGTAGCTGGGATTACAGGCATGTGCCACTGTGCCCGGCTAATTTTGTATTTTTAGTAGAGATGGGTTTCTCCATGTTGGTCAGGCTGTTCTCAAACTCCAGACCTCAGGTGATCCGCCTGCTTCGGCCTCCCAGAGTGCTGGGATTATAGGCATGAGCCACCGCACCTGGCTGCCCCAGCCTTCTTTGCCTCTTCCCTTATAAAAAAGTATCAGGGCCAGGCGTGGTGACTCACACCTTTAATTCCTTGTCACGAGTAGCTGGGTCTGGTGGTGTGCACCTGGAGTCCTAGCTGCTTGGGAGGCCGAGGTGGGAGGATCACTTGAACCTGGGAGGTGGAGGCTGCAACCTAGCTAAGATGATGCCGCTGCACTCAACCATGATAGCTGATAAAAAAAAAAAAACAAAAAAAAAAACATAAAAAAATTAGCAAGGCCGGGTGTGGTGGTTCATACCTGGAATCCTAGCGCTCTGGGAGTCTGAGGCGGGCAGATCACTAGGTCAGGAGATTGAGATGACCCTGGCTAACACAGTGAAACACTGTCTCTACTAAAAATACGAAAAAAGAAAAAAAGAATGAGCAGGCTGGTTATGGTGGGGCAAGGGGATCCCTTGAACCTAAGAATTTGAGGCTGCAGTCATCCGTGACCGACCCACTGCGCTAGCCTAGGTGATAAGAGTGAGATTCTGTCTTTTTGGGTTTTGTTTTGTTTTTTTTGAGACGGAGTCTTGCTCTGTCACCAGAATGAAGTGTGGCAGTGCGATCTGCTCACTACAACCTGCGCGTCCCAGATTCAAGCAATTCTTCTGCCTCAGCCTCCCGAGTAGCTGGGATTACCTGCTGGAGTAGACACTTGCCATGGCGTCCTGCTAATTTTTGTATTTAATTTAGTAGAGACAGGGTTTCACCATGTTGGCCATGATGGTCTCAATCTCTTGGCCTTGTGATCCGCCTGCCTCAGCCTCCCAAAGTGTCGTGTCTCCCAAAATCACACTTGGGATTACAGGTGTGAGCCACTGCCCCAGTCGAGATTGTTTCTTTAAAAAAAAAAAAAAAGAATCAGCAGGAGTTGGCCTGTGGTTGCCTGACTTTCTGTAGGTTGGAGTGGCTGTGGGTGATTATGCATTTAGGGCAGGGGTGCCTTCAGTTTGTGGGGATTTCCACGCTTGAGTTCCCTGGCAGGACTGTGAGGCCCTGAGCCTCTTACTCATTCTAGGACTTAGTGCGTGGGTGACCCCATAGGGGGCTCGTGACTTAAGCGGAATTAACTGTTAAAGGGATGACTTTACTTCGGTTAACTTTTTTTGGCTTCTTATTCCAAGAGTACTTTCCTCACTGTTGCTGAGAACTCAGTACAGGAATCATTTGGGAGACCTTGGTGCCTTGCCCCGTGCCCGGGGTCCCGGTGCTGGCAGTGGTGTCCACGCTTCCTGCCCTCTCGGATCTCCTGCAGCCGTAACCGGGCTGTCACGAGTGCCCATGGCATCGTCCCGGCCTGGGAAGTTGGGCCCTTGCGTCTGTGTGTCTTCCTCTTGGTCTCGGCAGCTGTTCTTGCCTCTGCTTCCTTTTTCCTGAGCCTTCGAGAGCGTCACGGGTGATCCTCAGGCCTCGCTGTGGAGCTTCCTGGGGGTCACACAGTTAACAAATCCAAGTTTGGCATATGCATTATTGAGCACTCCAGGAGGTCCAGAGGCATCTAGATGGTAAAGACTGTTCCCTGGGGCTGTCTGGTCTTCGGATCCGTGCCAGGGAGAGCTCTGGTGGACGTCACGGATGGAATGCTCCGTGCGGCGGGGCCCAGAAGCCAGCAGGCGCCTCTTGATCCTCGGCCCCTTTCTGGGCCTCCACCTTTCTCTACCTGTGCTGTCCTGACCCGTCTTCCCCAGCTGTTCCCAGTGGGGACAGCAGAGGGGAACACCAGGCAGGTGGTAGCAGTGTCGTGTCTCAGCCAAGCCTTTCCCACTGCTAGCCATCTTGAGGACAGAGGGAAGGCCTGTCTGAGTGTTGACACGTGCCGCATTTTGTAGTTGAGGTGCAAACTCAGGCCGTGTGTTCTGGTGCTGGTGATGTTCACGTAACTCCCTGATTGCAAGCCCGTGCACTGGAATAGACCCAGGATCACTGACCTCACCTGCGTGGACGTGAAGACTGGCATGTTTGCAGACGGTGGAGCCTGTCCGCACTTCCGTTCCCACTGGAGCGAATAACTGCGGAGACTGAGGACACACTGGCTTGGGGCTCGGCGAGGCTGCCTGTCGTATTTGCTTTTTCTTTCCTCAGACAGATCGAGCAGCTGCTGGAGCTGCTGACCACTGAGATCCTGCACCCCAGCAGCCAGGCCCCCCACGGGGTGAAGAGCCACTTCATCGAGATCTTCCTGGAGGAGCTGGCCAAAGTGGGCGCCGAGGAGGTGAGGCTGGGCTCTGACAGGGCGGCGGAGCTGGGTGTTTGTGGAGGACGAGCTGAGCTCCCGCCGGCTTTCCCTGCAGCTCACAGCAGACCAGAACCTCAAGTTCATCGACCCCTTCTGCAGAATCGCCGCCCGGACCAAGGAGTAAGTGCTGGGCAGCCTGGTTGGGCCTGCCTCCTTCACTGAGTTCTTCTGTGGGGCTGCCGTCTCGGGGGTACCGCTCCCTCCAGGGAAGAATCCGGGTCGCGGAGTGGCCGCTGGCCGTGCGGGTGGGGAGAGCCCGCAGGGGCGTCGGCTGCTTCCTCGTGGGAATCCAGCACGCTGGGCCTGTGCCGGCCTCTGCTCTGCCCTCAGCTCCCTGGTTTTGAACAACATCACTCGAGGCATCTTTGAAACGATTGTGGAACAGGCCCCACTGGCCATCGAAGACCTCCTGAATGAACTGGACATGCAAGATGACCAGGCAGCGTCAGACAGCGATGAGTCCTCGGAGGGCGGTGAACGCGGAGACACGCTGCCCCAGAAGAGTGCCAAGAGGCCACCCGCAGGTGGGGGCACAGCACGCCTGGCTCCTCCTGGGCGCCTGGTCTGGGCTGAGCCAGTGTGGTCTCCTGCTGGGTTGCTCCAGCCACCTCCTGCCCGGTCCCCTTGCCTCTGCCCTCTGCAAAGTCCATCCTCAGCGTGGAAGCCAGAGCGACCTCTGTGACCCGCAGGCACACGGGTCGTTTTCCCTGTCAGCCCCCAGCCTCTGGTGTGCTCCATGCCCTCTCCGGACCCCTGGGCTCCTTGGTCTAACCCAGCAGGCCTCTGGCTCGGTCAGGCCCCTGGGCCTGCTTCTGCCTTGGTGCCGAGTCTCCTGTTCCTCCCGCCATCTGTCCCCTTCACTCTCCGGGCCTCCCCTAGCTTCCCATGCAGTCCTCCCCTAGCCTCCCGGCCTCCCACAGCCTCCACACAGTCCGTCCTCCCCCAGCCTCCTGGCCTCTCCGTCCCTCTCACAGCCTCCCCCAGCCTCCCGGCCTCTCCCTCCCTCCCCCAGGCTCCCCCAGCCCCCTGGCC
>NW_016107427.1:2899839-2908921 GCF_001604975.1 Cebus imitator | reverse complement strand
CCCTCCCCCAGCCTCCTGGCCTTTCCCTCCCTCCCCCAGCTTCCCTCAGCCTCCTGGCCTTTCCCTCCCTCCCCCAGCTTCCCTCAGCCTCCTGGCCTCTCCCTCCCTCCCCCAGCCTCCCACGCAGTCTTCCCCATAGTGTCACCCTATGGCACGGGATGTGAATCACCTGCTCATGTTCCTTGTTCCTGGCCTGTCTCCCCACAGGACAGTGAGCTCTGTCCATACTGACTGTGGCTGAGTTCAGGCCTGAGACCTTGGGGCACCTGACTGCTGTGGGACGGGTGGGTGGACCTGCTCCTCCCTGCCTGCCAGAGGGCACTGGAGGCAGCTGTGGGGTCCCGCCTGGCCCGTTTCTGGTTTGATGCTGCTTCCCTGTTCGAGCCTCCTGGGTGGTCTGAGCCCTAAGTGTGGCATCCTGGTGCTGTGGAGGGCGTGTCTTTGACGATGCTCAGGACTCCGGTCTACCCCTGAGTCAGTGCTGTGGCTGCTGTGCCCCTTGGCTTCCTAATCAGAAGACCCCCTTCCCACCGCTCCCAGCATTTGGCCCAGCCACTCTGTGCACGTCTCCCTGGTCCCTGCCTTGCCCTTCTCTCAGTAGCCAAGGAGGCGCCGGGCAGGTCCGCCAGTGCCTGCTGCCACCTCCAGAGCAGACCCTTGTCACATGCTGCCCCCACAGCTGCCTGTTGCCCGGAAACCTTTCTTCTGCAGACAGTGCCGTTAAAGCCCCAAGTTCCCTGGGGCAGCTCGAGCACCCGACCGAAACCTTGGTGCCCACAGCCTTTGTTGCCTGAGGTGCCAGCTTGTAGACAGCCACTCAGGGCCATATAAGCACCTCTGCCCCGGGATGTCTTTTTTCCTTTCCAGGCCTGAGGTGGCACCTCTCATCCGATCCATATGAGATGAGAGATCACTGTCCCTCGAGCTGCAGGCTTTCCTGCCTGTGCCCGCACTCTGACAGGGCACGTGGAGTGGGCTCTCCGTTCCCGGGTGTTGAGGGCGGTACATGTTGGGTGCGGGTCTTGGAGTTCACAGTGTCCCTTGTGTTCCAGGCTCCCTCTTCAAGGCTGAACTTGAGGCTGGTGAGGAGCAAGCAGGTGATGACAGGGACAGTGGCGGCCCCGTCCTCCAGGTGGGTGCCCTGAGCTCACAGATTGACCCTCAACCTTTGCCTTTCTGTGCAGCTGCCGGCTCCGGAAAAGGAGGGGCTGTTAGGAGGGAGGATGGCAGCCGCTGGCTTGGAGAGTCACCTGCACAGGGGTTAGCTTTGAAGGAGGGATGGGTGGGCGAGCTCCGAGGCAGGCCCACACTGTCCAGGGCTGGCCTCACCTCACACACAGGCAGCTCCCCAGATTTCCTGCGGCCCCCTCGTTGGGGTGCTTGGCTGGATTGAGACAGTGCAGGCCAAGTGGCCAGCTGTGGGTCCCGTGAGGAGTCCACTCAGCCAGTGGGGTCTGACTCCAGGCATATTGGAAACCTAAATGTCATAAGTTTTAAATATGATTGTCTGTGGGCTTAATACAGCCTGGATATCTTGGGTTAATATTGGTCAGATTAACTTGTTTTCTTCGTCCTTGTCTGTGTGTGGCTTCTAGTCTTGTAAAGCTGCTGCAGGCTCCTGGCGGGCGTGGACTCCCAGCCCACACAGTGCACCCCCCCATAGTGCATCTGCAGTGTGTGTGCCCCACAGTGTGCATGCCCAGCAGTGTGTCTACAGTGTATGTCCCGTAGCGTGTGTGTGTGTGTGTGTCCCGCAGCGCGTGCCTAGCAGTGTGTGTCTACAGTGTATGTCCCGTAGCATGTGTGTGTGTGTGTCCCGCAGCGCGTGCCTAGCAGTGTGTGTCTACAGCGTATGTCCCGTAGCGTGTGTTTGTGTGTATCCCGCAGCGCATGCCTAGCAGTGTGTCTCACAGCTTGTAAGGTGCCTACTGTGCTGTGAGGTCGGGGGCTGCAGGACCTTCAGTGAGGTCAGGCTGTGGTCTTGTGAGCCGAGTGGAGAACCTGCACATGGGACCAAGTGCTGCCTGGGTCTCGGGTTCCACGTTCTCGGAGCACGCAGAGGGTGACTGACCTTGCCTCCGATGTCTCTTCTGAAACAGTTCGACTACGAGGCAGTTGCTAACAGACTGTTTGAAATGGCCAGCCGCCAGAGCACCCCTTCTCAGAACAGGAAGCGCCTCTACAAAGTCATCCGGAAGTGAGTGGCCGAGGGTGCTGCGTCCGCCCTGCTGCCCTGGGAGTGGCCCTCTCCCCTCAGATCCCAGTGCCTTCGCCTTGCTCTGGGCCTTTCCGCAGTCCCTGGAGTGGCCCCCTCGAAGACCCCGAGGCCCTCCACCGCCCTGGGGTTCCCCTGGCTAGGACCCTGCACGCCCTCTGGCAGCAGCCTTTTCCTCCTCCTGTGGAAGCCGTAGCCATGGTGAGCGGGTGTCTGTCTTACTCTTTCAGGCTACAGGACCTGGCAGGAGGTGAGGACACGCGGGTGCTGACAGTGGCACCACCTTGGAAGTGGAGTTCCGTCCTCATGGGAGTGGACTGGTTCCAGGGGTCACAGCATGTGCAGCCTTTGCAGAGAGGCCTGGTGGGGTTTCTGAGGGACGGAGGCAGGGCTCAGGACCCCACAGCTCTCGCTTCTGTCGTTTTTGCTGAGGGGTTCTCAGACTTGAGCATCCGCTGGAGTCCCCCAGAGCCTGAGAGACGGGGTGCTGGCCGCAAGGGCTCCCAAGCACTGACCACGGTGCCGCCAGCGGTCTGTTGTGCAGCAAATGTCTGTCCTTGGCAGTATGTGGCAGAGGGAACTGGCACAGGTTATATATGGGAAGGACAGTTTCCTAGGGCCCTAATGGTTAGAGAGTAAGTGTTTCCCCAGCGTTTCCTAATGAAACAGGTCAGACCTGCGGCATGGCTGCAGGAGTTTCATGGTGGATGCCGGCACGTCCCGGGCTCCAACCTCCGCACTTCCAGGCCTTGTATTAAGCTCCTCAATCTGTCGTCACGGCCCCTGCATCCACCAGTGAGCACGTCATGAGCTGTCGTCCAGGGTTGGTTTCCTTTTTGAGACAGTGTCTCGCTCCATTGCCCAGGTTGGAGCGCAGTGTGTGATTGCAGCTCACGGCAGCGATCTCCTGGGCTCAAGCGATCCACCTCCACCTCCAGTCGCTGGGCCCGCAGGTGCACACCAGTGTTCTGTAGAGACGGTTGGCTGTGCTGCCAGGCTGGTCGTCTGGGGTTTTAGGACAGCTTGCGTCAGTGAGGTGTGTGAGGATTGTGTGCACCTGGCGGTTGTGATGCGGAAAGTCCCCTCGTGCCCCAGCAGGGGCATTTCTAGGCTATAGACTGGCGCATGGGTCGGGCGTCACTCTCCGGACCCCAAATCCAAAATGCGGCAGAATCTGCAACCAAGTGCTGCGTGCTGGAGGGAAATGCTCATTGGAACATTATGGATTTGGGATTTTCAGATTAGGGATCTTGAACTGGTGACTATGATGCAGACATTCCCAAGTCCAAAACCGTTTGATATTCAGAGCAGTTCTGGCCCCAGGCATTTAGGTTCATGGAAACTGTGTCCTCAGTGCTCCAGGAACTGGCGTTTCCTCATGGGCTTGGGTCTGAGCGGGTTCAGTGCAGCTGTGGTGGTGGTCCCGATGCTGCCCCCAGCTGTTAGAGCAGGGCAACTTCTCACACATGCTGGCGGCGGGTGGTGGTGGCTGGGGCCTGCTGGAAGCATTTAGCCTCAGACCAAAGTCCCGCGGCCCCCAGAGCCCCCTGACTTCTGCCGTGGTTCTCAGGCATTTTCCCCGAGGACGAGATCCCGGAGAAGGCTTGCAGGCGTCTGCTCGAAGGGAGGCGGCAAAAGAAGACAAAGCAGCAGAAGCGTCTACTCAAGCTGCAGCTGCAGCGCCGGAAGGGTAGGCCCGGAGGTGGGAAGGGTAGGCCCGGGGATGGGAAGGGTAGGCCCGGGGGTGGGAAGGGTAGGCCCGGCGGTGGGAAGGGTAGGCCCGGGGGTGGGAAGGGTAGGCCCGGCGGTGGGAAGGGTAGGCCTGGGGCGTGTTGGCCACAAGGGCGTCGTCTTCACTTGTTGGGCAGGGTCTCCCTCTGAAGCATGAGTGCCCAGTCCCCGTCCTGGGTGCCTGCTGTACACGTCCCAGAAATGCCCTGTCCTTGGCATCCGCCCACCCCGCCTTCCTCGTCTGCAGCTCCCACCAGCTGTGTGTGCTGCCCTCCCTCCCAGGCTTATTTAGATCTGAGCCCCGTCTGTTCCTCCCCTGCACCCTCCAAAGATTCCTGAGCCTCTCCACTTTGGTCCCTGATTTCAGGGGTTGTCTTCCCTTCAGACCTCTGGCCACATGAGTATGAGTGGCATGTGACACCCTCACCAGGGGCAGCCTTGCACCTGCTGCAGACCACCCAAGGCCCAGAGCTGCCTGTCTGCAGTGGAGGGGCTGTGCCCAGTGTCGGGCAGGGTGTAGGGCCCGTGGCCAGAATGGGGCGCACAGGAGGGAGATGGTGGCTTTCCTTGTTTCTCTCTCCATGCTAACACTGCCCCAAGGCCTGGGGATCCACCCCTTCCTGTTACTCCGTCCATGCTCAACCGGGCCCAGGGCGTGGGGATTCACCCCTTCCTGTTCCTCCGTCCACTCATTTCCCATGGGGCGGTGGCCTGCTCTCTGCAGCCAGCCCTCGGCTGGTTCCTGCACCCGCACCAGACACTATCTGCATGGCTCTCTGTGTGCAGCAAGTTGTGTTAACACTGTTGGCCTTGGCATTCAGGGCCTGGCACTACCTGGCATCTTCTCCTTCTGCCTCCTCTTCTGCCCTGAGCCCAGTCCTGCCTGCTCCTCCGTGCCTTTGCTCCTGGGTCTTGTGACCCTGTCCTCACACTGGTCCTTCCGAGGTCAGCCATCGCTAGGGTCCTGGGCCGTGTTGATGGAGCTTGGTGCCCACACCGGACACGGGACGTGCCTGGCCGGCTGTTGTGGCCGTGTTGTCGTCCCAGCTCAGCGGTGCTGGCATTCTCAGCCCGAGTTAGACTGAGGGAAAGGAGCACATGGTGGCATTCTCTGGCTCATGGGACCTTGCTGTTTTGTCAGGGAAAGGTGAGAAGGAGCCCTCGAGCCCGGGCATGGAGAGGAAGAGGAGCAGGAGGAGGCACGTGGGGGCCGACCCTGAGGTGCGGGCAGAGGCTGCTGAGCAGCCAGGCACAGCTGAGCGGGCCCTGCTTCGAGAGCAGCCCAGGGGCCGCGGCCAGAGAGGGGCTTGCCAGAGGAGGAGGGTGCCTCGTGCCCGAGCCCGAGCAAAGGTGCCCAGTGTCCAGGAGCCGGAGAAGAAGAAGAAACGCAGGGAGTGACGTGGCCGGGCCCAGGGCAGGCAGGGAGGGAGGCCAGGCCGTGCTTGCACCGAGGGACGAGGCTGACTGGGCTGTTCCGTGGACTCGGGACCACGGCTCCAGAGCTCCTGTGCCAGGTGGAGACAAGGGCGGCACTGGAGAGGTGGGACCGACATTAGGAGCCGGCGTCCCAGGAACCGCTCCTCTCCCGAGCCTCTGCCTGTGGCTGTGATGACCTTGGGTCTGAAGACTGAAAACTCCTCCTGCAGCAGGACTGGCCGCCCCCGCCATGGGGGTTCCAGAAATAAAATGCTGTGCAGAGCTTGCCCTGGAAATGTCACTCCTGGTATGCCCTACGGACATGTGGGAGGTGGCAGGTGCCGGTATCTGAGCAGTGTGGTCTTTTATATTCGTGTTTGTGGAAAAATCTTGTAACACATTTCTCCTTTCACAGAGCGCCCAAGTGTTCACAGGGCTGTCTGGACGGGACCCTTTTGCACCCTCGCCATCTGGGGGTTGGAGTTGTGTAGGGAATTCTGCTCCAGTGAGGCTGGCATTGCTGGGGTGAGCGCGTGTGGTGGGAAGGGCTGGCTCCTGCGAGCGCCTCGTCCTACGGCTTGGAGGCAAGTGCTCACCCACCCTCCTGGGTACCCGAGGATCCAAAGGCTGCACTCCTCCCCTCAGCCGGGTCCCGTCACGCTCAGTGTCTGCCCTGCCCCTCTCCCCGAGGGTCTGAGGCGTCCGTATCTTGCAGGAGCCTGTGAGGGAGGTGGTGGGCCCCTGACAGTAGCTCAGGGCTTTCCACCTGCAGCCCACAGATGGGACAAGGGGCTGCTGTGTTGGGTTTTGCCCGCATCTTCTGTTCCATGGGTGCCCAGCCAGCCAGGCTGTGCAGGGTCCAGTGACAGGCGGGGCTCAGAGTGGGCTTAGGACCAGGGAGAACCCCCAGGCCTTGGCTGGCATTGCGTAGACCCCAGACTGCACCCAGTTCCCCAAAGCCCTGCTGTGTTCGAGTGTCCCCCCGCCTCCATGGAGGTGGCAGCTGTTGACACCTTCAGTCCCACTGAGCCAGGCAGCTGGGGCAGGCTTAGGGCCAGTTAGGAGCCAAGGAGAAGGAAGGCCAGGGTCCGTGTTCTAGAAGTTAGGGTTCTTTCCCCAAAGTGACTTAAAAAGACAAGCGTGGCCGGGCGCGGTGGCTCACGCCTGTAATCCCAGCACTTTGGGAGGCCAAGGCAGGTAGAGCACCTGAGGTCCGTAGTTGGAGACCAGCCTGGCATGGAGAAACCCCGTGTCTACTAAAAATACAGAATCAGCTGGCCATGGTGGCGCACACTTGTAATCCCAGCTACTCGGGAGGCTGAGGCAGGAGAATCTCTTGAACCTGGGAGGCAGAGGTTGTGGTGAGCCAAGATTGTGCCATTGCACTCCAGCCCGGGCAACAAAAGCGAAATTCGTCTCAGAAAAAAAGACAAGTGTGTACGTGACCCGGGCCCAGGCAGTGTTCCTTGGCCTGGCCTCTCCACCCCCAGCAGGGCCTGTCGGGAGGAGCTACTGCAACTGGAGGCCTTTCGAAGGGAGGGGCACATTCTCTGGCTCACAGGGTCTTACTGTTCTGTCAGGGAAAGGCGAGAAGGAGCCCCCAAGCCTCGGCATGGAGAGGAAGGGCAGGAGGGCCTGGGCTCATAACAGTTTTTGTTGAAGTTTCTTTGGTCGGAAACTAAGGAAACAGCCATGCTAACAGAAGTTTCTGGAAAACAAATTAGTCATGTCTAATTGCAGTTCTGAAACCAGAAGCCACAGTGACTTGGGCTCTTCTCTCACGGGGAGGTTTTCACGGCTGCCGGCACGTTGCTCTCTGGCCGTGTCACTCCATGCTGGGCACACGTTTCCCATCTTCAGAATCGCTCTAAATAACCGCATTGTCTTAGGACGTGAATGACTGACTTCCTCTCCTGTTGGTAGGCTCTGATTTTTATTTATTTTTTATTTATATGGTTTTTTGTTGGTTTTTTTTTTTTTGAGATGGAGTCTTGTCCTATCGCCCAGGCTGGAGTGCAGTTGTGTGAGCTCGGCTCACCGCACCCTCTGCCTCCTGGGTTCAAGCAGTTCTGCCTCAGCCTCCCGAGCAGCTGGGACTACAGGCATGCGCTACCATGCCCAGCTTTTTTTTTTTTTTTTTTTTTTTTGTATTTTTAGTAGAGACGGGGTTTCACCGTGTTAGCCAGACTGGTCTCAAACTCCTGATCTCGTGATCCATCCACGTTGGCCTTCCAGAAGGCTGGGACTACAGGCGTGAGCCACCATGCCTGGCCTCTTATTTTTTAAGAGACAGTGCTTGCCATGTCACCCAGCCTAGAGTGCAGTGGTGCAATCACAGCTCACTGTAGCCTTGAACTGTTGGGCTCAGGCGATCCGCCACAGCCTCCCGGTAGCTGGGGCTGTGGAATGACAGGTGCCATCGCCACAGGCTGCGGGTTCTTCATCGAGGTCACTCTTGTTTTTCTTCGGCAATATTCCTCCTCCAGCCGGAAATACAGCAATGAGAACTCCTCAGGAAAGTGGAAGTGGGTGCCAACCATTGCACCTCAGGCGCTCAGATGCGAGTCAGGGTCATTTTGATTTCCCCATATAAACTGTAGTTCCAGCCACTCAGGAGGCCAAGGCAGGAGATGCCTGAGCCCCTGAGAGCAGCACTGAGGTCATTCACATAGAGTGCAGCTGGCCAGGCTGAAGTATATATAATTCAAGAGTTTTCAGCATATTTAGAGTTGTGCGGCCATCACCACAGTCAACTTTAGACCATTTTCAGCCCAAAAGAAACTGGGTGTGCCTTGGCCATCACCCCTCTGTCTCCCCGCCACCCCCTGATCTTCCCGGCCTCAGGTGACCCTGTTGTGGCCATGCCGTGTTAAGGGACTGCAGCACAGGGTGTTTTGCGTCCGGCTGCTTTCACGCAGCAGCGTGGTTCCAGGGCTCGTCCCCACTGTGGATTCTTCCTCGTGGCTGGGCCACAGCCCATGGTACAGAGGGAGCACGTTTCATCTGCCCGTTTGTCCACTGGTGGGCATTTGGGGGGTTTCCGCCTTGCTGCTGCCTGTGGGTGATTTTTCATGTGGATAGAGGCTTTCATTCCTGTCGGGTAGGCGGCTGGGAGTGTTACAGCTAGGTTCAAGCGATTCTCCTGCCTCAGCCAACCGGGTAGCTGGGATTACAGGCGCGTGCCACCATGCCCAGCTACTGTTGTATTTTTAGTAGAGACAGGATTCATTCACCATGTTGGTCAGGCTGCTCTTGAACTCCTGACCTCAGGTGATCTGCCCACCTTGGCCTCCCAAAGTGCTGGGATTACAGGCGTGAGCCACTGCGCCCGGCGTCCTGACCTCTCTTACAACTCAGCCCTGTGACCTAATTTAACCCTAAGGACCTGCTTAGAGGCCCCATCTCCAGTGACACTGGGCGTTAGGGCTTCAACATGCACATGGGGAGGGGAGGGGGGAACGACAGTCCTGTTGACAGCAGGGTGTGTGTGTGTGTGTGTGTGTGTGTGTGTGTGTGGTGTGTGTGGAGTGTGTGGAGTGTGCCTTGACAGCAGGTTGTGTGTGTGGAGTGTGCCTTATTTATCATGAGGAGCCACCTCACAGGACGGGCTGGCAATTCGGAGTTCTGCAGGGTAGGTGGCCGGCTGAGACTCCAGGATGGCAATTTGGGTGTGTGTGTGTGTGTGTGTGTGTGTGTGTGTGTGTGGTGTGTGTAGTGTGC
>NW_016107427.1:2895806-2899658 GCF_001604975.1 Cebus imitator | reverse complement strand
GTGTGTGTGTGTGTGTGTGTGGTGTGTGGTGTGTGTAGTGTGCCTTATTTATCATGAGGAGCCACCTCACAGGACGGGCTGGCAATTCGGAGTTCTGCAGGGTAGGGGTGTGTGTGTGTGTTTGTGTGTGGGCAATTCGGAGTTCTGCAGGGTAGGTGGCCGGCTGGAGACTCCAGGACGGTCCTCTGGCAAGGGGAGCTTGGCCTTTTAAGGCCTTCACCTGGTGGACTGGCCGAGGCTCTCTCGCTGGAGGCACACCTGCTTTACTCAGGCTGCTGATTCAAATCAACCTCATTCTGGAAACACCCTCCAGTGCTCCGCCCAAAGCTGGGACGGGGCCTGCTGCAGCGTAGACCCCTTGCTGTCTTATGTGCTGCCCGTGACCGCCCAACTTGGGTTAGGAGTTTGCCTCCAGTTCTAACGGACACCCCAGGTGTATTCTAGGGTTTCCCTTCTGTGTTTGAACCTCCCTTTCCTGAAAGAATTCTGTCTTCCTTTACTCCCAATACCCAGTTCATGCAGAACTGAGGCCAGGTGTGGGTGGCCTCCTCACCGTCATCTCCACCGTCCCCAAGGGAACCCTCCTGCCTCGTCACCTGCTTTCACGCCCGGGGCTCTGACACCAGGACACCCACTCCTCACCCAGCCTGGGCCTCCATGCCCCCACCCGCACAATGCAGCTCTGGCCTTGGCCCCATCTGTCGGGCTCATGAGGGAGCTTGAGGGAACCCGGCGGTGCCTTGTGGGCGGGACTCTCCTGGATGCTCCTCCTCCAAGGTCACAGGCAGGACCTGGCAATTGGCAGTGCCCCACCTCCCCATTTGAAACCCACAAGGAGGAAGAGGGGAGACTTCTCAACTCGGCCACCACAGAGACTTGTGGCCATCCCGGGAGCTGTAAGCACGACGCTCCACACTGGGTGTGGGTGAGGGTCTTCCAGGGACCCTGAGCTTTTTTTAAGGAACAACTTGGAGATGTAATTCAGGCAGCGTTGAGTTCCCCGTTGTGAGTGCACGATTGGCAGCTGTGTGTGCGGCACATGCCTTTAGAACATCTCAGCGCTCCAGACAGCAAGTCCCTGTGCAGGGCGCCTTTACCTGGAGGTGATCCAGGAGGGGCCTGTGGACTCGCAGGTGGTGAGGCGGGTGCACATTTACGACTTCTCGAGCAGCTCGACGGTCTAGGGCAAACATGCTGTGTCCTCGCTGACTTCAGAACTTCCATAGCAAGCCCACGCCACAGCTTCACAGTTGTCACAGGCTCTGCTCAGAGGTGACATTCTGGGGACCGAGCAGCAGCTCTGGAGTTAGACTTGGAGGGGCCATGCCTGGGCTGCCCTGCTTTACCTCCCGGCCTCGGTACTGATAGGTGGAGACCCAGCTGCAGTCCTGCCAGCCCATGCCCCTCACATGCCAAAGGCTCTTCCCTGCAGGCTCAGCTCAAGCAGCCTGGGTTGCCAGAGGTGCCCATTTTCCTGCCTGGCATGGCTGAGCATTGCCAAGAAACAGCCTTGGACCCCAAGACCTCTCCCTCAGCCAGAATGTTCTCTACACGAGCTTCTCACTCTCAACTATGGTTGTGACCTAGAACTTCTCCCAGTAGGCCCTGCGGGAAGCAGAGGCTTTGCACAGGTGCAGGAGGCTCAGCGGGGAGCAGCCTCCAGTGAGGGTAGGGGTGACGGGAGGGGCTGAGAGGGGGTGGCAGGTCAGCCAGCACCTTGGGCGCTGTGGGGCGGCTCACGCAGGGGTGTGACCTGGCCAGGCAATTTTGGACGCACTCTGGCCGTAGGGTGAAGGTTGGGTTTGGGGACAGCCCTTCCACCAGCCCCGGCATGCTGAAGATAGACCGCTAATGAGGACTGTGCCCCTGTCAGTCCAGAAGTTTCCTGGAAGGGGCACACGACCCAGGCGGGGACTGCTGAGTCCTGAATGGTGGTGGATGGAGTGGACGTGGTGGGGGCCGGTGATGGTGGATGAAGAGGAGGCCTGGTCTTTGCAGTGTGTGTGATGCTGTAGCCTACCAGGAAGCGGGTTGAGGAGTGGGCATCCGTGTGCCCAGCCCCCAGCCCGTGTGGTAAGGAGCCAGCCCCACAGCCACAGCCTGCAGCCTGAAAGGGAACATCTCTATCTCAGATGGTAACCTTTTCCCCAAATCTGCCCTTCTACCATGAAGAGAATGGCTAGCACTGTGCTGAGCTGCTCAGAGACAGTACCTCCAGGCACCACCTCCCTGGACACAGGGCTGGTTTTACTTCCTGAACGGGTCAGCCAGAGGAGCTGCAGCAGACTCCCACCTTGCCTGTGGCTGCTGTGCGGGCGTTCGGAGTCTCCCCACAGAGGCCGCTCCCCGGCTCGAGGCCTCCCCCCATGCAGCCTCTCCTCTGTGTGGCCTGACCTCTCCCCCACGTGGCCTCTCCTCTGTGTGGCCTGACCTCTCCCCCGCGTGGCCTCTCCCCGTGAGCCATCTCCCCCTCGTGGCTTCTCCTTCGAAGCTTCTCCCTCGTGTGGCCTCTTCCCTGTGGCCTCCCCATGTGGCCTCTTCCCTGCGTGGCCTCTCCCATGTATGGCATCGCCTGTGGATTCTCATTGTTGCATGGAGCCTGGCTTACTGTGGGTGAGTAGGAGGGGGAGGCTTGGCCTTTGGGTCCTGGTGTCCACAGTCCACAGAGGGCAGCCTTGCCCCCTTTCTACCCCTCCCCCAGGGATGTTGCGACCCCTTTGTCCCCCTGTCACCTGCCCTCTAGGACCTGCATGGCTGCAGTCCCACCAGCTGCCTCTGGGGGGTTCCCGTGGCCCTGGAATGGGGTTAGGGGAGAGTGGGCCACTGGGCCGCTCCAGGCCACTTGCTCCGCCACGTCTCGCTGCCCCATCTGACCCAGGATCCCTGTGGGCGAAGGCCTCGTTCTTTCCCCGAGTGAAGTCTCTGCAGGTGCCTCAGGGGGGCTGGCGCCCACCTCCCTGTGTGCCACGACCTGGGGTGGACTCCACAGCTGTGGCCCTCCTGGCACTGTCCCTCCCCTGTGTCCTGGCGGATGTGCAGTGGGGACAGGCACCCTGGGGTCCTTGGAGGCTCAGCCCTCAACCCTGGGACTCCACTGTGGCCTGTGTCCACTCAGGGTTCATCCCAAAGCCTGGCCAGGTGGAAGGGGTTACACATAGGAGCCTCTCCCGGCCCCTTCCCCACCACGACATGGGGCACTTCCTCCCCATGGGGTCTCAGGCTTGTGGGCCCTGCCCAGCTACCCAGGCCCCAGAGGGCACCTCTAACCCTTCTCTTTGGGATCTGCCCTGGGGGCTCCAGGTCGCTCGCTCCACCGCATCCTGCTCCTGGAGCCTCCAAGCACCTCAATTCCAACTGTGAGGAAAACAGAATCCTAGGAAGAACCCTCACAGCTGTGGGAGGGGGAGGGCAGCCGGGAGCTCTAGCTGCCACACAGGACCATTGGGTGAAGGCAGAGTCTGGGAGGAAAGTCAGAGCTGCGCCTCAGCCCCATCCTGTCCCTGGTGAGCAGCCCCCTGCCATCCCCTGGAAAGGGATCTGGAGAAGCAGCCTCAAGCCTCATAGCCCCGCTCAGCTCCTAGAAGCCCCTGGGTGACGGTGCAAAGGGGAAGGGCAGGGGGCTGGAGGGGAGAAGTGAGAAGAGTGTGCCCGGGCCCGAGGAGGGCTGGTCTGGAGGCATGTTCGGGTGAAGCGGTGCTGGCAGCGCTCCTGTCTGAGATGGGCAGAGGGAAGGCGCCACAGCACAGGGCTGTGCTCAGGGTCCCCAGGCCAGCCAGTCCCTCACTGCTCCAGGGCTGCGCCCGGGGTCCCCAGGCCAGCCAGTCCCTCACTGCTCCAGGGCTGCGCCCGGGG
>NW_016107427.1:2888342-2895501 GCF_001604975.1 Cebus imitator | reverse complement strand
GTCACCAGGCCAGCCAGTCCCTCACTGTTCCAGGGCTGCGCCCGGGGTCCCCAGACCAGCCAGTCCTTCACTGTTCCAGGGCTGTGCCCGGGCTCCCCAGACCAGCCAGTCCCTCACTGCTCCAGGGCTGCGCCCGGGGTCCCCAGGCCAGTCAGTCCCTCACTGCTCTGGGCTTCCTCACCTGCACAAAGGGTGAGGCCTGCGCTTTCTGGAGGCCACACAGGCGTCCCTGAGGCACTGAGTCTGGCTTGTTTCTGGAAACCAAGGAGCAGGAGGACATTGATAACTGCCTCCCTCTGCTCTCTTTCCCAGGGGTGTGGCTCATCCATCCTGTGGTTTCAGATTTGCCTGGCGTGTTGCAGGACCGCCTGGCCCGGCAGCCTTTTCCCAGGCCTCACAAGGGCGTGGTGGGAAAACAGATGGGAAAACTCCATCGGCAGGGGCGTCGTCCCCAAGGGCTGCCTCCACCCCATGCCACGCTGGGTCCCTTGAGGGTCACGTGGGTCCTGGGAGGGGGCCTGTGACTCTTCCTGGGGTTGCAGCGATGGGGATGGGGTGTGGTGCCAGCCTGGCCCCATGGGTGCGGAGCGCTGTGGACCCCTCGGCCCTCCCGACCTCGCTTCCCTTTGACATACAAGCCTGCATGGCATGAATTCTGGTGACGACCAGCCGGGCTGGGCTCCCTGCGCCCCTGGCAGCACTGCCCAGGACTGCTCTCTGAAGCCACTCTCCTTTCTTCCTGGGGCTCCTCCCTCCCTCCTTTCTTCTCTGTTTTCCTACCTAAATGTTTATCCAGTCCCCCCTGCATTAAATACCCGTGCTGTGCAACAGATTACCATGAACTTGGTGACTTCGCCACCACTGCATGTCAGTGCCCAGTTGTAGACGAGGGTCTGGGAGGCACGGCTGGGCCGGCCCAGGGCTCCCAGGCTGAAGCGGGTGCTGGGCTGCAGGCACCGGAGGTGGGGCCTCTTCCGCGTCTTCTAGAGGGTGTAGTCTTGGCACTAGGCCTCCTGTTTCTCTCACGGGCCATTCCTGGGGTTCCCTCAGCTCCTGGAGGTGCCCACAGCCCCCTTCCCCAAGGTCCCCTATCCCCACACTGTGCTGCTTCAGTGCCAGCAGGAGAAATTCTCCCTCAGCTTCCTCGGAGAAGGGCTCGCCTGGTCAGGTCAGGTCGGCATGGGGCCTCCGATATGCAGCGACCTTTCTCCGGTTAAATTCTGAGCTATTCTTTTGCCCCTAGAAGGGTGTCTTCTATAGAATAGGGTCAAACCGTTATGAGATTGTCACAACAAGCTCTGGCAGGCACCTGCACTTGGCAAAAGAGTCAATTGAACTCCATCTAGACGGGACTTCACTGAAGGGGCCTCCGTTTCCCGTCTCCTTTGCAATCAAGACAGTTCTTTCCGGAGGGAGTGGATTCGGCTTGACCCTGGTCTCAGCCCAGGTTCCCAGCGACTATGTGCCAACATTTGGCGGGGGGCGGGGAGGTGCAGTCCCAGGGAAGTGAGGAGGCTGTGGGGAGAAGGGGAGAGGGAGGGACGGAGGGAGGACAGCTGACATCCTGGAGCGCCACGGGGAGCTGCTGCCTCCTAGAAGAGTTGAGCGTGGCTGCCTGAGCCCCGGCACGGTTCTGTGACGTCCAGTGTGAATTTGCCAGGTGTTCTGAGAGGCGGACGCTGGCAGGGATACGGACCGTTCCCGAGCTGGCCTTTCCGTGTGGGCCCAGATGCTGGTGCAGGTCATACTTCCCCTAGTGCTGCCCACACCTGGTCCCAGGGACACAGTTCTGAACCCACCTCTCACGGGGACATTGAATTGAACCTGACCAGCGTCTGTGTCCTGGCAGCGGAGGCTGGGAGGAGAGTGTCTGGGGCTGTGTCCAGGGAGGCAGGGCTGTCGCTGGGGGAGTTACGAACAGGGAGGAGCTTGCTGAACAGACTGGAGCAGCACGGGGGGCAGAGCAGGCCCGAGAACCACGTCCTCCTCCCTCTTTGGGATCTGGGCCAAGTCTCCCGGCCTCTCTGGGCCTTGGTTTTCTCCTCTGTAAGTATGTGGAGGACAAGATGACCGCTAAGACCTGCCTGGATCTGGGGTCCCGCCCCTGGGGCCTTTGCAGCCTGGGCTGGCAGCACTGCGTGGTGTGGGGGCCACTTGCAGGGGCTGCACCCCACCACATGGACTGGAGTGAATTCTTTTTTTTTCTTTTTTCTTGGTGTGAATTCTAGTTAAGCAAAGCCTGTGTTTCACCTGTCGCATAGACCGGGGTGAATTCTCCTTAAGCAAAGCCTGTTTCACCTCTTGCATAGACCGGAGTGAATTCTAGTTTAGCAAAGCCTGTGTTTCCCACATGGGCCCAGCTCCTGTTGCCCGGAAAGATGAGGACCTGTGCTTTCATCCGTCAGCATGTCCTGCGCGCATGAAGGTTTCACTGTCCTAAAAGCACCACTCCAGCGAGGATCAGAGCTTTCAAATGTCTCCTGCTGTCTGCAGCAGTTAAGTAGAACACCCCCCAAATTAGACCTGATTTGGAGTAAGGGTCTTTGCAGGTGTAACTCGTTGAGGGTCTTGTGATCATCCTGGATTTAGGGTGGGTCTTAAATCCAGTGACTGGCATCCTCATGAGAAAAGGAGAGGCCACAGAGAGACACGGAGAAGGCCACGGGATGGCAGAGGCAGGGGTTGGGGTGGCAGCCACAGCCGAGGAACCCTGCAGTCATCCGAAGTGGGAGGGATAGGAAAGGTCCTCCCTGGAGCCTTCGGATGGAGTGGGGCACTGTCCACACCTTGGCTTCAGCCTTCTGGCCGCCAGAACTTCGAGGGACTCCTTTTCTGTTGCTTCGAGCCACCAAGTGTGTGTAATTCACTACAGCGGCCACAGGAAATCAGGTGTCATTTGTCTCTCTCTTTTTTTTTTTGAAAGAGTCTCACACTGTCACCCAGGCTGGAGATCTCGGCTCACCGCAATTTCTGCCTTCCAGGTTCAAGCGATTCTCCTGCCACGGCCTCCCGAGTAGCTGGGATTACAGGCACGCACCACCCAGCTGATTTTGTATTTTTAATAGAGACAGGGTTTCTCCCTGTTGGTCAGGCTGGTCTCAATCTCCCAACCTCAAGTGATCCACCCGCGTCAGCCTCCCAAAGTGCTGGGATTACAGGTGTGAGCCACCGTGCCCGGCCAGTCACTGCTACTCGGGAGGCTGTAGCAGGAGAATTGCTTGAACCTGGGACGGGTAGGTTGCGGTGAGCCGAGATTGCGCCATTGCACTCCAGCCTGGGCAACAAGCGCGAAACTCCATCTCAAAAAAAAAAAAAAAGTGACCAACACATTTTATGAGATAATGTAATCTCAACACCAAACACACAAGGACATTACTAGAAAGGATAATTACTGGACAATCTTAATTATTAGAAAAATATTTTTAAAAACAGCAAAGAAAGTATTAGTAAGATTCACCAAGCAATGGATTTTATCCCAGGCACTCAGGGTTGGTAAACATTACAAAAGGTGCCCAGATGATCCACCTGTTACCACTCTCACCAGTTAAAGGAGAAAAGGCGAGTGTCTGTCTCAGCTGGTTCATAGCTGATATTCAATCAAATTCAACACAGCAATGGCCTCCAAAAAATCTACAGAAAACACTTGCTCGATGGCAAAAAATGTTAAAAGAATTACTTTTTTTAAAGAATTCGGGTCTTGCTGTATTGCCCAGGCTGAACTCAAACTCCTGAGCGCAAATGATCCTCTTGCCTCAGCTTCCGAGAAGCTGGGATCACAGGTGCGAACCCTCGTTCCCAGCTCGGAAGGGCTTCCTGAAAGTTAGGAACAAGCCTAGGCCTTCCCCTCTGGATGCGGTTGAGCTGAAGCTCGCTGGAGCTGGGGGAAGAGGAAAAGGGATGAAACGGGAAAGGTGCTCCAGAGAAGACACCTCCGTACCATCCGCAGCGGACCTGTGAGCCGCCACACCTGGAAATTTTTTTTTTCTTTTTCCAGCCCCATGCCCCCTCCTCCTCTCAATTTCTAAGAATGCCACTCATTTTTAAAACAGACGTTATTTTTTATTTTTGCCTTAATGATCCATTCATCTGCTGCTCTCTGAACAGTGAGTGTCTGCCGGGCTCTTGCCGGGTGTTGGGGATGTCCCTGGAGCTTCCCTGCCCCCAGCAGCAGGAGATGGAGGGGAGGGGCTGCGGGTTGCTAGAGGAGGTAGGGGTGCCTGAGGTGGGAGAGTGGCCGGATGGGGAAGGGAGCCATGTTGGCCGGGGACTGTGGGGTGGGGAGGGGGCTGACCATGGGTGCAACCTGGGCAGACGTGACCAGGACAGAGCAAGGTTACCATGGTCACAGAGCTGACACTGGGCCAGGGCAGCCTGGATGCTGAGAGCAGAGGGGCCCACGCCACCCTGGCCAGGCTTGCACGCTGCCGGGGAACAGAGGGGGCCCCACCTGGGCCAGCAGGTGACGTAGGAGTGTCCCTGTTTTCCCAGCACCGACTCCTGGTGCCCAGCAGAGACCCTGTTCCCACCTGGCACTGGTCACTGCGGCCCCAAGCTCTCACTGTTGGATAAACCCTTGTCTGCGGTGAGCTGTCTTCAGAGGCGAGCTCCGGGGTGAGAGGAGGTGGCAGTCAGGGACGCGGGAAACTCATTTCAGAGAGGCAGCTCGGAGGCTGAGAAACGGGCTTCTAGAACCTCATGCTAACGTGCCTAAAGGAGGAGCAGGCATGGATCTCACAGGCGCATGTGTCCAGGCCTCCCTCAGCGGTCCCAGGTCTGCTGGCTTCAGTGTCCAGGTCGGCGGGGGCTGGCAGGCCAAAGAAAGGGGGCGGGGCCTAACAGCAGTTCCTGCCCGGCAGCACCGCCTCTTGGCTGGTCTGTGTTTAGGCTGCTTTGAGCAGGATAAGCTCTTCTGTTATGAGAATAGGCACCTGGAAAGCAGACGCAGACCTGTGACTTGTCTTAACCCAGGAGCTTACACAGTGAGGACCCACGCACAAGCCCAGGGCCTCCACCTCAGACCCGCCGCCCCACGGGACCTGGCCTCAGACCTCACACAGCCTTGACTGCTCATCTTCAAGGCCCCAAAACTCCTATTTCTGGAGTCTTGCTCTGTCACCCAGGCTGGAGTGCAGTGGCACAATCTCAGCTCACCACAACCTTCGCCTCCTGGGTTCAAGTGATTCTCCTGCCTCAGCCTCCCGACTAGCTGGGATTACAAGTGCCTGCCACCATGCCTGGCTAATTTTTGTATTTCAGAGACGAGGTTTCACCATCTTGGCCAGGCTGGTCTTGAACTTCTGACCTTGTGATCCACTTGCCTTGGCCTCACAAAGTGCTGGGATTCTAGGCATGAACCACCACACCCAGCCTCTGCTCCTTTAAAAAAAAAACGTTTTTTGAGACAGGGTCTCTGTGGCTCAGGCTGGAGTGCAGTGATGCAATTATAGCTCACTGCAGCCTCGACCTCCCGGGCCCAGGTGATCCTCCCGCCTCGGCCTCCCGAGCAGCCGGGACCACAAGTGCAGCCACTGTGCTGGCCTCTGTTCTCTTCTCCACATGAGAGAAGCAGCCCGGGGCGACACCTGCCCAGGTCCTCCTAGGTCTCCTCAGGCCCCCTTGGGTCACCAGGCCCAAGGTCGGCTGCAGGTCGGGTG
Organism: Cebus imitator; assembly: GCF_001604975.1. Taxonomy (NCBI): domain Eukaryota; kingdom Metazoa; phylum Chordata; class Mammalia; order Primates; family Cebidae; genus Cebus; species Cebus imitator. The sequence goes on along the minus strand of NW_016107427.1, from coordinate 2,889,847 downwards.
TTCACAGGCTGGTTTCAGGCTGGGCCTGCTGATCACACGACCTGGGAGGGAAGCCATGTCCCCGGAGGCCTCTTCCCTGGTCTCCGTGCCTGTCCCCAGGTAACCTCGGCCTCTGCTTTGTCTTGGATAAACTGTGGCCCCACAGAAGCTTCAGAAACTGAAACCCTGGGAGCAGCTCATCCCCCTTTTGCCCGTTTTCTAATTTGGTGCTCAGACAGCAAACCTGAGCCTAGGGTGTCCGTGCAGACGGGCACCCAGCCAGAGGCCAGGTCTTCCAGCAGCTCACATTGTCACCGGGACCTGACCTGCTCCCAGGGTTCCCGAGAGCCGTGGGACTGCCCCCAATGCCCAAGTCCCATTAGTGAGGCTGGGGGCTCCTCTTCCTTTGCTGGCAGACCGGGAAGCCAGGTTCGCCTTCCCCCTGCCCCACCCCCGCCTCCTCGATTCTTGCTGGATCAAAGGTGTCACAAGTCAGATTCCTTAAAACTGCTTTCCAAGGGAACCCGAAATATCTGTTTCTAGAAGTGTTGGCATTCAAGAGCTGAAGATGACTCACAGCCCAGCCAGTGTCTCCTCTTCCGCACCCACGCTGTGGGTTCTATTTCTAGACAGCCTGGTTGTGTGCGGAGTTCAGGGAACCTGGATCTTCCAGCGTCTTGTCTTAACTGGAACGTTCCATCAGTGGTTTTGTCCGGAGTAGCCGGTGCGCGGTTTGCAGCCACTCCCCTGAAGCTCGGAGGAGGTGATGAGCGCTGAGTGATCACAGGCAAAGCCACTTATGTTCCACGATGCTCCGCATCACCGGCCCCTGTACTGATGGATGTTTAATTGCATCGGGAGGTTTTCTGATGGAGGCAGGTGTGCGAGTGTGGAAATGGTCATCACAGAAGCCACGCTCGAGTTTGTGCTGTTTTCAGGAGGCCTTTGTCCTGAGCCCCGAAACCCACCCTGGCCACAGTGCTTAGTGACACCCCATCCCTGGACAGGAAGCCAAGGGCCAGAGCAGCCCCTGCCCGTGAGCAGTGAGGGATCTTCCAGCGCTTTCATTCAATCCATCCCTGTGTTCTTGTCAATGAAGTGAGGATGAGAATGTCTCAGAATCACAGCGCTCACCTCACAGGGCTATTCTGAGGAGTCAGAGGCGACACACAGAACATCGTGCACACAGCAGGCGCCCCATGCGTGCAGGCCCCTCCTCCATCAGGACACTTATCTGACCCTCCCCGACAGCACACAGCAGGCGCCCCATGCGTGCAGGCCCCTCCTCCATCAGGACACTTATCTGACCCTCCCCGACAGCACATAGCAGGCACCCCATGCGTGCAGGCCCCTCCTCCATCAGAACACTTATCTGACCCTCCCCGACAGCACACAGCAGGCGCCCCATGCGTGCAGGTCCCTCCTCCATCTGGACACTTATCTGACCCTCCCCGACAGCACACAGCAGGCGCCCCATGCGTGCAGGCCCCTCCTCCATCGGGACACTTATCTGACCCTCCCCGACA
>NW_016107427.1:2884417-2888252 GCF_001604975.1 Cebus imitator | reverse complement strand
CACAGCAGGCGCCCCATGCGTGCAGGCCCCTCCTCCATCGGGACACTTATCTGACCCTCCCCGACAGCACACAGCAGGCGCCCCATGCGTGCAGGTCCCTCTTCCTTCCGGAAACATATCAGTGCCTCCCTGACAGTGCCCTATGTTGGCTGCAGGTGCCCTGCCCACTGGAGAGAGGGCCCCTGGAGTGAACCTGGCTGGGCACCGCTCTGCCTCTTCCAGCTCTGGACCAGCTGCTCTGCAGGGCCACGTGGCACTGAGGCCCCTGCTGCTGTCAGAGGGCCCTGATGGCTGCAGACCATGGCATGTCTAAGTCCTTAAAAGTCCGAAATGAGCTAACAAACCATTCGTGAGATCTTTTCCATCCTTACGAAGACCTGGAAAGCCTGTCAGAACTTGGAAACGGGCTGAGGTGGGTTCTGGAAGGTGGCGTGGTGTGTTCCGGCCTTCTCTTCCCAGGTCGGGATCCTCCGGCACCACCACAGCCCTCAGTAAATAGCTGTCCTTGGCTTCCCCTCGGGCCTGGGACGGCCCCCTTGGAGGATGGACTTGGAAGAGGCTCGTGCAGATCCCCTGGCTGGAGGTCTTTGGGCAGAGAAATCTCCACCTGTTGTGGAGCAAGGAGGAAGGGGCACGGGAGGCCGGGGGAGACAGGAACCTTCCCACCAAGCTCTTTCCCTGGTACAGGGCGACACTCCCCTCAGTCCCCAACTTAGGGCTGCACAGAGGGGCAGAACTAGGGGTGCTGAGGTCCAGGGCTGGGAGGGGCCTCACCCTTGAGAGGAGAAGAGAAGGAGAAGCAGCAAATTAGCACAAGGTGGCCCAGGATGGTGCTCAGGAAGTGACTGTGTGAGGTGGCCATGTCCAGATGCTGCTAGGGTCAGACCTGTGGGCTGGATCCTGAGCTGCCCTCTGGAGAAGGTAGCCCTCCAGGCCCAGGCATCCCTGGGCTTTCCCCGGGCGAGCAGCAGCAGCCAGGAGGCCTGTCCCACGGGAGGGACATCACAGGGCCCTTGAGCCGGAGAGATGCATTTGGGTGTGGGGGGTGGGGAGTGGGGGGTAGGGGGTGGGGTCTCAGTCGAGCAGCAGTCCAGGGAGGACCACAGCAAGTTCAGCTGGCACCAGCAGGGTCTCCTCCCGGGCACACCCCTCGGGCTGAGGACGGTGGCTGAGACCCCTAGGACTGTCCCTATATCCTGTCTTATGCCAGCCCCAACGACAGAGCCTATGCTAAATTTTATTCAACAATTGGGAGACTCCATATTGTTAAGAAGACAATTCTTCCCAAATTGATTTATTGATTTGATGCAGAATCCCGACCTTAATCCTAGCAAACTTTTGTCACAGAAATGAGGAAACTGGTTTTAAAATTTATGTAGAAATGCAAAGGACCTAGAATATGCAAAGTTAATTTGGGGAAAAAAAAACAGTTAAAAATTACAGTGATTGAGTCTGGACACAGTGGCTCACGCCTGTAATCCCAGCACTTTGGGAGGCTGAGGCAGGTGGATCACCTGAGGTCAGGAGTTCGAGACCAGCCTGGCCAACATGGTAAAACCCCTTCTCTACTAAAAATGCAAAATGTAGCCAGGCGTGGTGGCATGCACCTGTAATCCCAGCTACTTGGGAGTCTCAGACAGGAGAATTGCTTGAACCCGGGAGGCAGAGGTTGTAGTGAGCCAAGATTTCACCGTTGCACTCCAGCCTAGGCAACAAGAGCAAAACTCCGTCTCAAAAAAAAAAGAAAATTACAGTGATTGGCTGGGTGTGGTGACTCATGCTTGTAATCCCAGCATTTTGGGAGGCTAAGGTGGGCAGATCGCTTGAGCCCAGGAGTTCGAGACCAGCCTGGGCAGCATAGTGAGACCCCATCTATACAAAAAAGAAAGAACAATTAAGCAGGTGTGGTGGCATGCATCTGTGGTGCTGGCTACTCCGGAGGCGTAGGTGTGAGGATGGCTTGAGCCTGGGAGGCAGAGGTTGCAGTGAGCTCAGATTGTACCACTGCACTCCAGCCTGGGCATGACACAGCCAGACCCTGTCTCAATTTTAAAAATTATTAAAAACAAAACAAAAAAATACAGTGATGGCTGGGCGAGGTAGCTCCTGCCTGTAATCACAGCACTTTGGGAGGGAGAGGTGGGCAGATCACGAGATCGGGAGATCAAGGCCAGCCTGGCTGACACAGTGAAACCCTGTCTCTACTAAAAATACAAAAAATTAGCCGGGCATGGTGGCATGTGCCTGTAATCCCAGCTACTCAGGAGGCCGAGGCAGGAGAATCCCTTGAACCTGGGAGACAGAGGTTGCAGTCAGCCGAGACTGCGCCACTGCACTCCAGCCTGGGTGACAGAGAAAGACCTCGTCTCTGACAAAAAATCTGCAAACACCCCCCACCCCAAAAACGCCCATGCTCAAGTGTCAAGTTTGATAAAACACACTTCCAATCCATCAAGGACTTCTGGTGTTTGATGATGGAGAATCCAGTGTCCATCAGCAGAGTTTGGGGCCATGGCCTTGATTTGTGCTAAGACTTCAGCAGTTTAAAGCGACATTGTGCCATCCTACCCATGTTTCGGGTCCCAGTCAGTGGCACTAAGAGTGTCCACATGGCTGTGCACCTTCACCATCCGGGAGCTTCCTCAGCTTTCCAAACAGGAACTCTGTCCCCGTGAAATGCTCCCTGCCGCTCCCTGACAGCACTTCACTCTACCTGCTGTGTCTATGGGTCAGACTCCTCTAGAGAACTAAGTGGGGGTCACCATAGCCTTTGGCTCTTGTGACCGCTTCTTTGGCTGAGCCTCGTGTCCGGGAGGTCTGTCCGTGTTGCCGCACGTGTCAGAACTGCAGGCACCCCCGCTTTACCTGCCATTGCTTCTGTACCATTGACACCCGTGCAAACAGGAGTCCCATAAAAAAAATATCCAGGAACATCTTAGTCTGCCCATGAAAACAGTTCTGACCTCCCAGGCCCCCCAGGGGATCAAATCAGTCCATACTGGAGGACCCCACACCCCGTCGCCTCTACCCACGAAGATTCACCCGAGATTATTGCCACACTTCTACTCAAACAAGGGCCTCCTCCTGCAAAGCCACAGTGCCGGCGTCACTCTAAGGAAAATCACGGCAGCGTTCCACTGGTGTCCGATATCCAGTCGACGCTCGGGCTCCCGGCTGCGCCAGTGTGTCACACGCGGTGTTTGTCCAAAGCAGCGCCAAGACTCGTGCTCTCCTCAGCTGCTGGTTTCTTGTCACTGTTGTGGCAGAAGCCCCCAGCCCTCCCTCTTCTTCCTTCTCCGTGGCAGTTTGAGGACAACAACTCAGAAGACAAGGCGCATCCTGGGGCCATCACGGAACAGCCCTCCCCAGTGCTCCTGAAACAGGCAGTGCTGTCTACAGCAGGCGTCTCGGCAGCGTGGAGAGGAGAAGCCACCTGGCTGCCGCTGCCACCTCGGATTTCGTGCTGCTGTGGGTGATGCACGTGGACAAGGAACCACCCCAGTGTCGGTGGTGCCCGTGACCCTAAGGCTTCCACATCCCGGGAAGGCTGTTAGGAAATTCCGTGTGTCACCCACCGTCACAGCCAGGAGTCACTTGGTGGTTATTGGACTGAGACCCCGCGGCAGGACCGGCTTCCACGGGAGGTCATCCGCGCCAGGCTGGCTAGTCACCGCAAACCCGCGCTGCCTCCCCCGGTTGTCAGCCACAGCCCTTGTTCATCAGACATGCAAAGAGCCCATCAAGGACCACCTAATGGTGCAGAGTCCTCGCCCAGCCACGCAGCGGCCTTCACCCAGCTGCCCTTGAGGAAATACTTTTTTTTTTTTTTTTTTTT
>NW_016107427.1:2833043-2882746 GCF_001604975.1 Cebus imitator | reverse complement strand
CCAGGCTGGAGTGCAGTGGCACAATCTCAGCTCACTGCAACCTCTGCTTCCTGGATTCAAGTGATTCCCCTGCCTCAGCCTCCCAAGTAGCTGAGATTATAGGTATGCACCACCATGCCCAGCTAGTTTTGCATTTTTAGTAGAGACAAGTGATCACCATGTTGACCAGGCTGGTCTCAAACTCTTGACCTCAGGTGATCCACACAACTTGGCCTCCCAAAGTGCTGGGATTACAGGCATGAGCCACCGTGCCCGGCCTCTCTTCACTTTTTTGATGGTGTTCTTTGAAGCGCAAAAGTTTCAACTTTTAAGAATTTAAAAATTGGCCAGGTGTGATGGCTCATGCCTATAATCCCAACACTTTAGGAGGGTGAGGTGGGAGGATCACTTTAGGCCATGAATTCGAGACCAGTCTGGCCCACATGGAAAAACCCCGTTTCTCCTAAAAATACAAAAATTAGCCAGGAGTGGTGGTGTGCGCCTGTAGTCCCAGCTACTCGGGAGGCTGAGGCAGGAGAATCGCTTGAACCCAGGAGGTGGAGGTTGCAGAGCCGGAGTCATGGCACTGCACTCCAGCCTGGGCCGCAGAGCGGAAGCTTTAACTTTGATGAAGTCCAATCTGTCTTTTTTTTTTTTTTTTTTTTGTTGCTTTGCTTTTGGTGTCATATCTAAGAAGACAGTGCCTAATCCAAGGTCACCAAGATTGATGCCTATGTTTTCTTCTAAAAGTCTTATATTTTAGTCTTACACTTAGGTGTTTGATTTAGGCTAAATTTTGTCCATGGTGTGAGAGAAGGCCCTCAGTTTCTTCTTTTGTATATGGCCATTAAGCTGTCCCAGTACCATTTGTTGAAAAGATCATTCTTTCCTGATTGAATGTTCTCAGGGTGCTGTTTTGAAAATCAGTTGACCATGTACGTAAGGGTTTATCCTTGAACTCTTAATTCTGCCTCATTGATCTCTACCTCCATCCTCACGCCCAGGCCCTCCGCTTTCTTCCTCTTCAAGGCTGTTTGGTTATTCTGGATCTTTTGTATTTACATATACAATTTTAAGGCCAGCTTTTCAATTTTTTTTTTTTTAAAGCAGCTGGGATTTTGATAGGAATTGAGTTGAATCTGCAGATCAACCTGGAAAATCGCCATCTGCACAATAGTAAGTTTTCTGATCTATGAACATGGGACATCTTTCCAATTGCTAAGGTCTTTAAAAATGTTCTTTCAGGCTGGGCATGTTGGCAGATCACTTGAGGTCAAGAGTTTGAGACCAGACTGGCCAACATTGTGAAACCCCATCTCTACTGAAAATACAAAAAATAGCCAGGTGTGATGGCGCACGCCTGTAATCCCAGCTACATGGGAGGCTGCGGCAGGAGAATCTCTCAGCCCGGGAGGTGGAGACTGTAGTGAGCCAAGATTGTTCCACTGTACTCCAGCCTGGGCAACAGAGCGAGACTTCGTCTTGGGGGAAATAACGTTGTTCTTTCAGTTATGGTTTGTAGTTTTCAGTGTACAGATCTTACACAACGTTTGTTGAATTTATCCCTAGGAATTTTAACTTTTGCGATGCTATTGTGAGTGGTTTTCTGAACTTGACTTTCGATTGTTCATTACTATTTATGAAAATGCAACATATTTTTGTTTATTGATTATGTTTCCTGCAGCCTTGCTAAGTTCGCTTATTCATCCTCATATTTGTTGATTTTTGCGTGTGTGTCTGTGTATGTAATCCTTAGGATTTTCTATATATAAGATCGTGCCATCTGTGAATAAAGGTAGTTTTACTTCCTTTTTAATCGGGATGCCTTTTATTTCTTTTCCTTGCTTGGTTGCTCTTGTTTGAATCTCTAGTAGAATGTTGAATAGAAGTGGTGACGACAGAGATCCTTGTCTTGTTCCTGATTTTAAGGGGAAAGCATTTAGTCTCTCATTATTAAGCATGATGTTAGCTGGATTTTCTTAAGTACTGTTTTCACTTCGGGTTTACTTTCAGCTTCAGGTTGAAGAGGCTTCCTTCTATTTCTGTCACCCAGGCTGGAGTACTCACTGCAACCTCCAGCTCCCAGGTTGAAGGGATTCTTGTGCCTCAGCCTCCCAAGCAGCCGGGATTACAGGCAGGCACAACACCTTGCCCAATTAATTTTTGGATTTTTAGTAGAGACGAGGTTTTGCCATGTTGGCCAGGCTGGTCTCCAACTCCTGACCTCAAGCAATCCACCCGCCTCAGCCCTCCCAAAGTGCTGGGATTACAGGTGTAAGCCATTGCGCCTGGCCAATTTTTAAATTTTTTTGGTAGAGACAGGGTCTCACTATGTTGCCAGGCTGTTCTTGAACTCCTGGGCTCAAGCAATCCTCCAGTGTCAGCCTCCCAAAGCGCCAGGATTACAGATGTGAACCACCATGCCCAGCCTGGGATTTTCAAGTCTTGAGGCAACCTCACATTCTTGGAATAAATCCCGCTTAGTTGTGGTGTGTAATTCTTTCTGTACATTGCTGGATCTGATTTGCTAGTGTTTTGTGGAGAATTTTTGTATCTATATTCATAAGCGATGTTGGTTTGTAAGTTTTTTTTTTTCTTGTGATGCCTTTGCTTGCTTTAACATCAGGATAGTACTGGCTTCCTATAGTGAGTTGGGAGTGTTCTCTTCTTCTCTGTTTTTTGGAAAAATTTGTGAAGGATTGGCATTAATTCTTTCTTAAGTGTTTGGTAGAATTTACCAGTATAGCTATCTTGGCCTTGGTTTTTCTTTGTAAGTTTTTAAAAGATTACTAATTCAACTCCTTTACTTGTTACAAATTGATTAAGATTTCCTATTTCTTGAGTCAATGTGGTAGGTTGTATCTTTTTAGGAATTTGTCTATTTCATCTAGGTTATATAATTAGTTGGCACACAATTATTTATCTTATTTTCTTAAAAAAAACTTTTTTATTGTACTTTAAGTTCTGAGGTACATGTGCAGAACATGTGGGTTTGTTACAAAGGTATATATGTGCCATGGTGGTTTGATTTTTTACTTCTGTAAAGTCAGTGGTAGGCCAGGCATGATGGCTGACGCCTGTAATCCCAGCACTTTGGGAGGCTAAGGCAGGCAGATCACCTGAGGTCAGGAGTTCAAGACCAGCCTGGCCAATATGGCAAAGCCCTGTCTCTACTAAAAATACAAAAATTACTAAGGCAAGATCAGGGAGGACAGAAGGAGCAGAGGGCAAAATCTTGCTTGATCTTGATTTTCAGTAGGAATACAGGCAGTAAACACAGGGCCTCATGATCCTTCTCACCTTTTGGGTTTTAAGCAGGACCGATAATAAAAAAATTTATCGGTCAGGTGTGGTGGCTCATGCCTATAATCCCAGCATTTTTGGAGGCCAAGGTGGGCAAATCACGAGGTCAGGAGTTCAAGACCAGCCTGGCCAACATGGTGAAACCCTATCTTTACTAAAAATACTAAAAAATTAGCTGGATGTGGTGGCAGGCACCTATAATCCCAGCTACATGGGAGGCTGAGGCAGGAGAATTGCTTGAACCCAGGAGACAGAGGTTGCAGTGAGCTGAGACCATGCCACAGCACTTCAGCCTGAGCCACAGAGCGAGACTCGGTACCAAAAAAAAAAAAAAAAGAAAAGAAAAGAAAGAAAAATTAGCCAGGTGTGGTGGTGTGCACCTTTAATCCCAGCTACTCAGAAGGCTGAGGCAGAATCACTTGAACCTGGGAGGTGGAGGTTGCAGTGAGCCAAGATGGCACCATTGCACTCCAGCCTGGGCTACGGCGCGAGACTTCATCTCAAAAAAAAAAAAAAAAGTCAGTAGTAATGTCCCTCCTTTGAATCCTTATTTTAGTAATGTGAATCTTCTTCCTTTCATTCTTGGCTAGTCTTACTAAAAGTGTATCAATTTTGTTAATCTTTTCAAAGGACCACTTCAATTTTGTTGATTTTCTCTTGTTTTTCTGTTCTTTGTCTCATTCATTTCCACACTAAGCTTTATTATTTACTTCCTTCCACTTTGGGTCTAGTTTGCTCTTTTTTACCTAGTTTCTTAAGATGAAAGGTTATGGTTTTGCTTTGAGATCTTTCTTCTTCTTTTACAAAAATACATGTTATTTTTTGGAGCAGTTTCAGGTTCACAGCAAAACTGAGTGAAAAGCGCAGTTCTCATAAGTCCCCTCCCTACACATGGAGCCTTCCCCGCTACCCGCACCCCACAGAGGCCCTCACTTGCTGCAGTGGTGAACCTGCCCTGGCCCAGCACCATCGGGTTTATTGCTGTCATTTTGAGATGGAGCCTATCCGGTGGTGGGATCTCGGCTCACTGCAACCTCTGCCTTCCGGGTTCAAGTGATTCTCCTGCCTCAGCCTCCCAAGTAGCTGGAACTACAGGCATGAACCACCACACCCGGCTAATTCTGTAATTTTAGTAGAGGCAGGGTTTCATGCTGTTGGCCAGGCTGGTCTGGAACTCCTGATCTCAGGGGGGATGGGCTCGCTGAGGCCTTCTGCAGTGCTGCGGTAGGCATGAGCCACTGGCCCAGCCTATGTTTGGTGTCTACATTCTGTGGGTTTTCACACATGAGTATGGCATGGATCCCCATGACAGTGTCATGCAGAGTAGCTTTATGGCCCTGAAAGTCCTCTGCGTTCTGCTTATCCATCCCTTTCTTCCCCCACCCCTAGCGACCACTGATCTTTTAACTGTCTCCATAGCTTTGTCTTTCCCAGACATCATGTCGTCGGAATTGAAGGGTGGCAGCATACGCCAGCCAAAAACCTGCCACTGTGGCAGAAGAATTATTTTATTTTAGCTAAAGGCTCTAAAAATAAAAGTAGTTGCAAGAAGTACACTTAGACCCCCGCTTTTCTTCCTGAAAGCAGGAGATTAAATTCCCATGTGAGAGCTGAGTTCCCTACACCAGGAGGAAAGAAACGTTTTTATCACCAGAGATGGGGATTCGAGGCTGAGCGAAATCTGTACAAACAGATCTTGTTGAAATAATTCTCATCTTTCATTTACTCGCCTCGTGTATTTTACTGACTTTTCCACAATGTCCTCTCTTTGCTCAACCTGAAGACACCTAGACCTGGCCATGTCTTTGGGTACCTGTAAAGCACAATCTGTCTGCGTTTCTCCTGTTAGTCTGACTTAGGGCAATTTGATTCTCAGGCCCAGCCCAAAGACCCCAAGAGGGTAGAGGTAAGGTCTTTCCTCCCATACAGAATCACACAGTAGGGAGGAGTTGTAGCCTGGCTTCTTTCACCTGGCAGCACACACCTAAAGTTCCTCCATGTCTTTTCACAGTTGCCAGCTCATTTCTTCTCAGTGCTGATTAACAGTCCGGCGTCTGGATGGCCGAAGTTTATTCGTCTATTCACCTACTGAAGGACATCTTGGTTGCTTCCAAGTTTTGGAAATTATGGATAAAGCTGCTATAAATATCCAGGTGTAGGTTTTTGTTTGGTTGGCTTTTTGGTTTTGTTTTGTTTTGAGACAGGGTCTTTCTCTGTCGCCCAGGCTGGCATGCAGTGGTGTCATCACAGCTCACTGTAGCCTTGAACTCTTGGACTTAAGCCGTCCCCCCACCTCAATCTCCTCAGTAGCTGGGACTACAGGTGTGTGTCACTACACCTGGATAATTTTAAAACATTTTTGTAGAGATGGGAACTCATTTAGTTGCCCAGGTGGTCTTGAACTCCTGGGCTCAAGCGATCCTCCCACCTTGGCCTCCCAATGTGCTGAGATTACAGGCATGAGCCCCCACACCCAGTCCTGTGTGCAGGTTTTTGTGTGGATACAAGTTTTCAGCTCATTTGGGTAAATTCTGAAGAGTGCAATTGCTGGATACTATGGAAAGAGCATGTTTACTTTTTTTTTTTTTTTGAGACAGAGTCTCACTCTGTCGCCCAGACTGGAGTGCAATGGCACAATCTTAGCTCACTACTGCAACCTCTGCCTCCTGGGTTCAAGTGATTCTCCTGCATTAACCTCCCGAGTAGTTGGGATTACAGGTGCCCACCATTATGCCTGGCTAATTTTTGTATTTTTAGTAGAGAAGGGGTTTTACCATGTTGGCCAGCCTGGTCTCGAACTCCTGACCTCAGGTGATCTGCCCGCCTTGGCCTCCCAAAGTGCTGGGATTACAGGTGTGTGTTTACAAAGTAAACTGCACCCAGCCAGCATGTGTTTACTTTGGTAGGACACTGCCAAACTCTCTTCCAAAGTGGCTGCGGCATTTTGCATTCCCACCAGCAGTGAGTGGGTGTTCCCACGGCTCCATGTCCTCACCAGCATTTGATGTCATCAGTGCTTTGGATTTTCCCCATTCTAATGGGCATGCAGTGGTTTCTCACCGTTTTTCTTTCTTCTTTATTAATGCAGGTGTTTACAGCTATAAATTTTCCTCCAATCACTTTATTTCTGTATTCCATAAATTTTGATTTGTTGTAGTTTTATTTTCATTCATCTCAAAGTATTTTCTAATTGATTTTGTGATTTCTTCTTTGATTCATTGGTGATTTAGGAGTATGTTATTTAACTTCCACATATTTGAGAATTTCCCAAACCTTCTTCTATTAGTGATTTATAATTTCTAGATTCCCAGGAACATGTCAGGGCCTTTCAAAGCCCCATGGGGACATCCCATTCCCCAGCTTTTCTTTTAAGGTTTTGGTCTTCTTGTTTGCTCCTACTGTAACACCAGCTAGGCAGCTGTGATGTTAAGCAGTTGCCACAGATGGTTCTCAACAGTCATCCCAGGGAAACCGCTGTTCCCAGTAAGGTCTGAGTCAGGTCAATCAAGACAAGCCCTGCAAGGGGTGGTGGTAGGGGGTTCCTAGGAAGCTGCCAGACAGGTCAAATAGTGACAATTATCAGGGGTGGGGCTTCTGGGAGACCCACTCTAACTCTGCCAGTGGGTGCCAGGATGCTGGTTTTCAAGGCTACTGTGGGGGGTGGAGGAGCGGGGTAGAAACAGCGACAGCTAAAATGCCCCAACACTCATTGTGCCAATGAGATTCAGCTGTTACTTTTTTATTGACTAAATGCTCCTCAGAGGGTTGCAAGCTTTTGGTGAATTTCCGGAGTTCTGAAAAAGTTCACTTTTATCATTTTTGCCAGTGTTCTCATTGCTTTTATGGAGAAGCAGATTTGGAAGGGGCCCTACTCTGACATTCTGAAAGTGGCGATCCTGATGCTTGGTTTTTGAACATCGAATAGTATTAAATTCCAAGACATCCTCTCCCTCCTCCCCACTGCCTCTTTCTCTCTCTCCCCCCATCTCCTTCTCATTTTGATGTCTGGCTGACCAGTAGGGTCCTAGCTTCTCGGTTCTATGTGGCTAGTGGTGGTCATCCTGTGGGAATGGGGTGAGGGACCAGGGTGAGGAGATGGCCAAGACCTGCTTCATCTGGTTGGCTTGAGTCCCTGTGCCTCTCGACCCTGCCCTGTTCTTGGTGGTGGCCTGTAGCCATAGTGTCTGGGCGATGGTGGTCCCATGAAGGTCTGTCTGTAAGAGCCCCTTTCTGATTCTCTTAATAAAATCAAACTCTGGGCCAGGAGAGGTGGCTCATGCCTATAATCCTAGCACTTTGGGAGGCTGAGGCAGGTGGATTGCCTGAGCTCAGGACCAGTCTGGGCAACACGGTGAAACCCAGTCTCTACTAAAATATAAAATTTAGCTGGGTGTGGTGGCATGTGCCCGTAATCCCATTTACCTGGGAAGCTGAGGCAGAAGAATTGCTTGAACCCAGGAGATGGACGTTGCAGTGAGCCGAGATCACACCATTGCAGTCCAGCTGGGGTGACAGGGTGAGACTCTGTCTCAAAAACAAATAAATAAAATAAAATCAGACTCTGGAGCTCAGGCTGGCCTGAGAAAGGATGTGTCCCTGGGAGGTCCGCCTCTTGTCCCCCAGTGCCCCGTGACCTTCGGGGAGGGGCAGGGCCTGGAACTTGGCCCACAAGGAAAGGCACTGCTTGCTTCCTTCCTGAAGGTGCTGAAGGAGACCCCTCCCAACCTGGGCGCTGGGAGCACAGCTTCCTTCGGGAAGCCGGTAGATCCTCGAGGGGCGTCCTGTGGGCCGCAGCTTGCTCCGAACAAGCCGGGGCGCTGGAGCCAGGCAGAGGTATTTCTTTTCACATGAAGCGTGAGAAGGACCTGCCATTCATTTTTAGCATCAGATCAGTCAGAGAACAACTTTTCTCCTGGTGTGTTTTCCCCAGGGGTCAGGCCTCCAGCCAGGCTGCCCCTCCTGTGTTCTGGGAGATGAAGAAGACACAGTTGACTCTCCCTTCCTCTCCTCCTGCTGCAAACTTCTGGCTTTGGAGCCGTTCTTGAAAGGAGCTCCAGGGGTCCCAGTGCTCTGTATGCCGAAGACAGATGGCATCACTGCCAGCCCCGCAGTCAGAGCCAGGCCCAGCCCTGGTCAGGGCACAGTGGAGCTGTCTCCATGCCCCATTACATCTCCCCCAAGGGCTCCCCGGGCACCACGCCAGGTGGTCCGGGTGTGGAGAGAGCCTCCTCGCAGCTCTTAGAGGAAACCGTCTTTCCTGCAGCTCCTCTAGCGCAGCCCTGCTGTGGTCTGGGGTCCGACAGCGTCTGCAGAGGTTTGTGAGGGTCCATGAGACGCTTGTGTCACAGGATGTTCTTTGTGCAACATTGTCAACATTTGTAATTCAGTGAAAACCCCACAGGGGCCAGGTAACGGGAAGAGCGTAGTTTCCTCCAGGCCGTTTCCCGACCTGTCAGCTCGCTTCTGAGACCCCCCAGTGCCCCTCTGCCCAGCCAGGCCACGCCCATACTGTCCCCTGCCCGGACACCACTCCTCTTCACACCTGCGGCCCTCACACCCCCGCCCTTCCGCTCCCTCCTGGTGAACAGCTCACAGCAAGGCCTCTCGGGGACACGCTTGCTTTAAATAATTCAGCTGTCCTTTCGGAGACGATTCACCAAAGCTGCTCATTGAGGGGGAAGATTGTGAGCATGGCAGCTGATTCCTCCTCTGCATGAGACCTTGGGGACTCGGCCTGGCCACGTGGAAGCCGCAGCTGGAAGGGCTGACGGCCACGGGGGCCTGGAGAGATGCAGCCCTGGCAGGCACAGCCTCTGAGCTCGGAGACCCTCCTGCTGTGCCCAAGAACCCAGTGTTACCGAAGATGATGGCACCAGACCCCCGAGCAGGCAGGGAGGCAGCGGGCACTCCTGGGTGTATGCAGGCTCTTCTGCAGGGCAGGGAGGCACCGGCTCACTTAGACGACTCCGTCCATTACAGAGTAGAATGTGGAGTCAGCCACGAAAACCACAGAAACCGTGGGTGGGCCCCTAGCCTGGCAGGAGGGAGGAAGTGAAATCGGAGGTGCACCCGGTAGAGACACCTCCCCAACCCAGACCCGCTGGGCCCTCTGCAGGCTCCTCCTCTAGCCCGGCCAGTGTTCACAGTGGGGGCACGCTCACTGAGCTCTCTCACTGCTTTCCCTCCTCTCCCTGGCCCCCAGGGACTCCCTGTCTGCCAAGTGATACAATGCACATCTTCAGCTTAACACGTTCCACCCTGACACAGCGTCACTCCACTCCACGTGTGTCTAAGAGCCCTGCCACAGCGACTCCATCGCTCCTTCCTGCTCTTGGTGCTGGCTTTTTGTTTTTGTTTGTTTGTTTGTTTGTTTGTTTGAGACAAAGTCTTGCTCTGTCGCCCAGGCTGGAGTGCAGTGGTGCAATGTCAGTTCACTGCAACCTCCGCCTCCCAGGTTCAAGTGATTCTCCTGCCTCAGCCTCCAGAGTAGCTGAGACTACAGGCATTTGCCACCACACCCTGCTAATTTTTGTATTTTCAGTAGGGATGGGGTTTCTCCATGTTGGTCAGGCAGGTGTCGAACTCGTGACCTTGAGCGATCCGTCCGCCTTGGCCTCCTGAAGTGCTGGGATTGCAGGCATGAGCCACCACGTGGCGCTGCCTTCCATCCGTTTGACTCCCGCATTTGTTGGAAACCCCACACGCGTCCTTGTTGCTGTTTGCTTTAGGCAGTCATCGTCTTTGACTGTGATGCCCTCAAATGAACCACCTGCCCTTGCCTCAGGGTCTGCTTCTGGAAAACGGAAATCTCCAACAAAGCGGGGAAAGTCACTTATGGAAGGACGGGTAGTTATGCTCACGCCCCCCAAAATGGACTGAAGGCAGAAGCAGTGCCAGTGATTATGCGGGTGACTGACACCCATGATGAAAGGGGCAGCCCCCACAGGAGTCAAAATATGTTCAGCAGGTCGGGCGCGGGGGCTCAGGCCTGTGATCCCAGTTCTGTGGGAGGCTGAGGCGGGCAGATCACTTGAGCCCAGGAGTTTGAGACCAGCCTGGCCAACATGGTGGAACCCTATCTCTTCTAAAAATACAAAAATTAGCCGAACGTGGTGATATGTGCCTGTAATCCCCGCTACTCGGGAGGCTGAGGCACGAAAATTGCTTGAATCTGGGAGGCAGAGGTTGCCGTGAGCTGAGATCACGCTGCTTCACTCCAGCCCGGGTGATAGAGCAAGACTCCATCTCAAAAAATATATCTATGTATTCAGCAAAACAGGACGGAACCCAGGGAGAAATGGCCAACAGAGCAGCTTCCTGGGGACTTCAGTGCAAGCCCCTTGGGTAGAAAATGTAGATGGAGACAAACGTGAATGAGGACCGGAGTGTCGGGTTGCACAGTGGACAATCCTCTCTGCTGGGCATGGTCCTTCCACCCCACCCCAGCGGGCCGGCTGCCTTTCCAAACCCACACGGTGCCCGTGGAAAAAGGACCACATTCCAGCCATTCGTGTCACACATTTTCTGACTGCATATAATTTCAGAAATCAAAACCAAAAAGTTAACTTTGGAAACCCTACATACATTTGGAAATTTAAAAATGTGCTTCTAAATAACAAAGCTCAAAGCAGAAAGCCTGAGGGAAATTGGAAGATACTCGGAAGCAAGTGATGAGAAACACAGCACGCGTCAACGCTTGTGTTATGTCTCCCAGCAGCTCCAACCCTGCGGAGAATCCTGGAGAAATTTCCGCAGGAACGCACGCTGAACAGACACGCAGCCTGTTCCTAACAGCACTGTCTGAGCAAAGGACCCTGGAGATACCCTAAATGCCCATCGTAGGTTCCTATGTTTTCCTGCACCCCACTTTCTTTCTTTGCCCTGGCCCCTCTGCAGCCCAGCCAGCTGCAGGTTTTCCCTGCAGGTCCGAACTCAAGCTGGGCTTTGAGTATTCTCAGGCACTAAGAAAGGCGTTGAGGCTGTTGTTCAGAACACAAAAAGTCAAACATGTTGCTGAACACATAGACATCAGCCCCAGCCTGAGCCAAATTCCTTAAGGCCTCACATCAACTGGATCGCCCGACCCCTTGTTATGGACAGACCAGGGTACGGCCTCTCCCTTTTGTGACCTCTGTGCTAAATGCTCTGCATGATTCACTCTGGTGTCCAGGGCTTCCTTCTTTGGAATCTCAACCTGCCCCATCTCATTCCCTAGAGACAGATGCAGTGGGGAGGTTGGCAGAGGCAGGGGTCGGGGTTGTTTTGTGGGGTGGGGTCTCCCCCTGGGTGATGAAAGTGTTCTGGACGCTGGGCATGGTGGCTCATGCCTGTAATCCCAGGACTTTGGGGGGCTGAGGCGGGCAGATCACCTGAGGTCAGGAGTTTGAGGCCAGGCCAGGCTTGGCCCCCACTGCTGTGGGCTCACCCACTGCTGGCGGCACAGCCTGTACATGAGTGGGTGGTGAAGCGAGTGGTTTCAGATCTGATTTGGCAAAAGGACGCTCCCAAAAGCCAGCATTACCTACCAGCGAGCTCTGTCCTGAGCAAAGGACACTGAAGAATTAACCTCAGGTCTTCAAGAGGGAACCCAACTAACCACCAGTGAGGAACCAGGGCATCCCAGCAACCACACGCAGGAGCTTGGCATGCGTCCTCCCTGTTCAGGCCTTCGGAGGACAGCAGCCCCAGCCTAACCAACAGCCCGGTGCAGCCTCACCAGGGACCCTGAGCCCGCGTCTTCCTCCACGCAGCTCCCCCGCTCCTGACTCACGGAAATTGCGCTCATGACGTTTGCTGTCTTCAGTCTCTAAATTTTGGAGTAATTTTTAACGCAGCCACGGGTAACAAATGCAGAGGAAGGTGAGAACACACCTGTGGAATTACCGTGCGCACTTTCTGATTGTCCCTAAACACCAGAGACATAAATCAAAGGTCTACTGTTGACTTTCAGCCTGTATGAAATTGCGGTAAAGAGTGGTATAAAGAGATAAAATGTGCAAACCTGCCACGGGGTTCCGAGGACAAGCTGGCGGCCAGTGGCTCCCAGGATCCCAGGTGGGAGTCTATGTTCCTCGCTCAGGAGTGCTTCTCCAGCACACATCTCTGAACTGGATTCTGGAACATGGTGGGATATGGAGATGCAGGTGGAAAGCCTTTCCAAATGCCAAAGTCACCTCAAGCGAAGGCCAGTCAAGGATCAGATTGGGTGTATTAAGAATGGGTGGGCGTGCTGGCTCACGCCAGTAATCCCAGCACTTTGAGAGGCCAAGGTGGGTGGATCACCTGAGTCCAGGATTCGAGGCCAGCCTGGGCAACGTGGTAAAATCCCATCTCCACTGAGAATACAAACAATTAGTCCGGTGTGGTGGCATGTGGCTATAATCCCAGCTACGCAGGAGGCTGAGGTGGGAGGATCACCCGGGCTAGGGAAGTTGAAGCTGTAGTGAGCTGGGATTGTGCCACTGTTCTCCAGCCTGGGTGACAGGAGTGAAAAGTGTCTCAAAAAAGAATGGCTGGTGATTATACAATGACATGTGCCCACTTTCCTTTAAGCAGTGTTTCTGCAGCCTCAACCTCCCACGCTTATGGGATCCTCCCACCTCAGCCTCCTGAGGGAAGCTGGGACTACAGGCCTGGACCACCATGTCCAGGTAATTTTCAAATGTTTTGTAGAGACTGGGTGTTGCCATGTTGCCAGGCTGGCCTTGAACTCTTGGCCTCGAGTGATCTTCCTGTCTTAAACACACTGGTGGGATTGCAGGCGTGAGTCACCGCACTTGGTTGGCCGAAGCATGTTTCTTAAGCATAATGGTTTCTTTACTACTTTTATTAATATTTTTTCTTTTGCTAGGCCCATTTTAAAGTTAAGGAATGCTTTTCAATACAAGTATTCTATCTATCTTTATTGGTTTATTTATTTGTTTTTATTTTTATTTTATTCTTTTGAGACGGAGTTTCGCTCTTATTGCCCAGGCTGGAGTGCAGTGGCGCGATCTCGGCGCACCACAACCTCCTCTCTCTTTTTCCCTTCCTTCCTTTCTCTCTCTCTCTTTCTTTTTCTTTCTTTCTTTGGTTCTTTATCTTTCTCTCTCCTTCCTTCCTGTCTTCTTCTCTCTTTCTTTTTGAGATGGAGTTTCCCTCTTGTCGCCCAGGCTGGAGTGCAATGGTGTGATCTTGGCTCACTGCAACCTCCACCTCCTGGGTTCAAGTAATTCTCCTGCCTCGGCCTCCCGAGTAGCTGGGATGACAGACGTGCGCCACCACACCTGGCACTACCACACCACAACTGATTACAGCTAGGAACTGGCAGGGCCAGGGGGCTGTGGAGCTGTACCTGAGGTGGGAGCCAGCTACCTGGAAGGCCACTTTTGAGGAAAGGTGGCATGAGTGCCCCCGTAACACATCTGATGGGGATGGGGAGGGGGCCACCAGCGGATGGCAGGAACATGGCTGCAGGAGCTTCAGCCAGAGAGGGAACAGAACCTCTGCGAGGGGCTGGAGCTGCGGGCCCCATGCAGCACCCTGGAACAGGTGTAGACAGGAAGGGCGTGGCATGGCTGGGGTGCTGCCCAGCATACCAGCGTTTGGAGGGTGCGCCCACCTGTTCACACCAGTGTTTGGAAGGGCACACCCACCTGTTTGGGAGCAGACACTTTAGAAGCATTTAGTAAACACTAGCCCGTTTTATCGACGAATGTTAGTCAGTGTGAAAGGAAAATAAACCTTGGGACCCCAAAATTACTAAGTCATTTATACCGAAGGGAAACGTCAAGCAGGGAACTTCGTGGGGCAAACCTGCCTCTCGTTCTGTTCAAAGTCGCCCTCTGCTCACTGAGATCAATGCACGTATGATTGCTCCCACACCTGGGAAAGGCCCCTCCCTGTGTCATGCTGCCCTCTTTCCAGACCAAACCAAAGCACATCTGTATCAGTCCGTGTTCACACTGCTACAAAGACATCCCGAGACTGGGTCATTTATAAAGAAAACGTGTTTAATTGACTCATAGTGCTGCAGGGCTGGGGAGGCCTCTGGAAACTTACAATCGTGGTGGAAGGGGCAGGGGCATGTCTTACGTGGTGGCGGCAAGAGACAGTGGTGAGCGAAGGGGGGAGCCCCTGATAAAACCATCAGGTCTCATGAGAACCCCCCACTATCATGGGGACAGCACAGTGGAGACCACCCCCGTGATCCAGGCACCCCCCACCAGGCCTCCACCCAGATGCATGGGGATTATGGGGCTTGCCATTCGAGATGAGATTTGGGTTGGGACACAAAGCCCAACCATATCAACATCTGACATACATTGATCGATGTCTCGTGCCTCCCTAACGGGTGTAAAACAGAGCTGTGCGCTGACCGCCTTGGGCACACGTCACCAGGCCATCCTAAGGCTGTGCCACAGGTGTGCGTCCTTAACTTTGGAAAAACAAACTTCCTAAACTGACTGAGGCTTGTCTCAGATATTTGAGGTTCATATCAAAGACCAGGGCAAATGCCCAGTCACGAGCATGGGTCCGTGGAAGGAGATTGGGACAGGCCACTCGTCTGGCCCAGCAAAGCCAGCTGGGACCCCACAAGCTTCAGAAGGGTCGAGGCCCCACCTCATGAGCAGACTCAGCTCTCACTGTTCTGGGGGGCTGTTGGGACGTGCAGGCAGTTGGTATTTGGCAACCAGACCACAGGGGAATTGTGCACATCCAAACTGAATCCTTCTCAGGACAGACATTTTAAAATTTCACCTAAACCATGACCTCTTCATTATTCAGGTTATAGAATAAACGGTTGCCTGGTTTGCTGTGAAATGGTTTGCTTCTCAGCAGGCTGCCTGCTGTGTGTATTCATCAGAGTTCAGTTACAGACCGTCTGGCGTTTGTGCGTGTCCCGGCTGGGCTGGTGTGTGCTGTGACAATCGTCCATGCCTGGGGGTCTACTGGACCCCCGAGGAGAAAGCTTCCTTTGTGGACAGCACGGCCACTTCCACTTGCATGGCCCTGGCGGGGCGCGGGGAGCTGGAGTTTGCCCGGGTCCCTCGGCCCACAGTGATAGGTGCTTCACATTCATTTCTCATTTTATCCTCACGACAATTCTGCTGTCAATTCTGATCCTGAGTCCCTCCAGAGGTCAAACAAGGCTGAGAAGCTGGGTGACCTGGCAGGGACCTGGCCATCGCAGGGAGGGGGCTGCAGACAAAGCCAGAGGCTTGTGGTTATTCCTGGAACACGCGAAAGCATCCAGTTTGCAGACCAGGAATCAGCACATCTGGACTGGTGGGGCAGGGAGGAGCTTCGAGAACATCCAGGGGCCTCTCACCTGCTGAGACTTCCATGCCCATTCCCTCCCAACAGCTCTCTGATCGAAATCTCTGTGTAAGCAACGGCCCCTGCCAGCTTTAACTGGGGTTGGGGGAGGGACAGGCTGTCCTTCGTATTTAATTTTCTTTGTTTGTTCAGAGTCTTGCTTTGTCGCCAGGCTGGAGTGCGATTGAGGCTCACTGCAACCTCCACCTCCTGGGTTCAAGGGATTCTCCTGCCTCAGCCTCCTGATTAGCTGGGACTATAGGTATGTGCACCCACGCCTGGCTAATTTTTTATATTGTAGTAGAGATGGGATTTCACTATGCTGGCCAGGATGGTCTTGATCTGTTGACCTCATGATCCACCTGCCTTGGCTTCCCAAAGTGCTGGGATTACACGTGTGAGCCACCATGCCTGGCCATTTTATTTTAATTTTAATTTTTTGTGGCACAGGGTCTCACTGCATCACCCAGGTTGGAGTGCAGTGGCACCATCAGGGCTCACTGCAGCCTCAACCTCCCTAGGCTCAAGTGGTTCTCCCATCTCAGCCTCCCGGGTGGCTGGGACTACAGGTGTGTGCTACCATGCCTGGCTAATGTTTCTATTTTTTGTAGAAATGGGATCTTGACATGTTACCCAGGCTGGTTTCCTCTGCCTCCCAAAGTGCTGGGATCACAGGAGTGAGCCACCACGCCTGGCCTGCCCCTCCTATGTGGTTCCAGTTATTTGTGAGGGGTTGTGCCAAGAAGCTCTCCAGCTAAAGGGACTGAGCTTTCACTCCCTGTGGCTGTGTGGCCTCAGGCAAGTTCGTCCGGGAAGGTGCTTCTGCTGCACAGGTACAGCATGCGATGAGCGGGGGCTGTTGTCATGACAACCACGGTGATGATGCTGGTGCTTCCCCCTGATTCTGATTGGCAGGGTTGGTGAAGGGCTGGGGCACATCCTCCTGAAGGGGATTCTATGAACCGCCCAGAGAAACACTCCTGCACGTCACAATGTCTTCTCTTCCCTACCAGATTCCAAATCCCCTTCCCAAGAGGTGGCAGGAACCTGTGAGTCCCAGCTGCAACCAAAAGAGAAGTGAGCGAGCCATGTCCCTCCTCCATCTGGCCAGTCAGCACCTGAACCGCTGCACGCACGCCAGGAGGCTCCAGGTGCAGGCCTTCCTCCTGGCGGTCCGGCAGCTTTGCATCTGTAAGGCGTATGTTACTGTAGTGTGCCTTTCAGCATTACATAAGTCACTCGAGTGTGCTGCAGAAAGAGAGAGGGAAAGAAAGAGACTGCACTTGTTACGGGCTGAGCGTTTGTGTGGGCATGCCGCCCTCAGATTGACGTGTCAAAGCCCCAACCCCCTGCACTGCAGAAGGGGACTGCGTTGGAGAGGAGGTCCTCACAGAGGTGACTGAGTAACTTGAGGTCACTAGGGTGGGCCCTGACCCCATCTGACCGGTGTCCTCGTAAGAAGAGCAGATGGAAACACAGACGCACGCAGAGGGACGGCCCTGTGAGGACACAGGGAGGAGGCGGTAGCTACATGCCAAGGAGAGCCCTCCGTGGAACCAGTCCTGCCAGCGCCTTGATCTTGGACATCCAGCCCCAGGATGTGAGAGGATCCGTGTGTGGCCGAGGCACTGCAGCCTGCGTGCTGTGCACAGCAGCCCAGGAAACAAGTCCAGCACGTCAACAAGGCTGAGAAAGCCCTTGTCCCTGTGGTCCCCACTGCCAGAGGCCACCACACAGGCACGGGGCCGCGGTCTCCCTGCTGTCAGGAGCTGCTCCCTGCCGTGGAGCCTTCCGGGAGACAGGTGCTTCTCAGGCTGGGTGCACAGCAGGGCCACGGCAGGGCAGGCCTCCTGTGACAGGGCCTGGGTGGGGTTGCCAGGTACAGCCCTGTTGAGGAAAGGCCTCCAAGGAGGTGGATTTGTAGAGGGGAGACTCAGGGACAGAACTTCAGAGAAACTTGTCAGTGGCTTTCCCCAGTTCAAATTCACCTGATCCTGGCAGAGACCTATGAGACCAGCCAGGCAGTGCCCGCCACCACCTTTGACCATGCAGAAAGCAGAGGCTCTGAACAAGACAGTCTGCCACCAGCAGAACCCCCATAGTGACAGCAAGCACACAGACTCCTCCTCCAGCCTGGCCACCCCTCCCCACAGGGCTGTGTCCAGAGGCAGAGGGGGCCGTGGTGGCAGGAGAACCCATGCCTCCCACCCCTCGCTGCACTGCGCTCAGAGGGTGGGCACCGGAGACCGCGCCCTCCCAGCCCTGGTGGAAAAGAGTACAAAAACATAAATTTTACGAGACTGGGTTCAGTCTGTGGCCTGTCCCAACACTGAAGGAGGGTCTTATTTTTAGTGTAATGACAAGACCAGGGACATTAGGAAATTAACCAGATGAGAACTGAAAGCGAGGGAAAGGCTCTGACATTCCTCTTTTAGTGTTTTCCAAGAAGTGACGCTGGCTTTTGTTTACCAGCCTGTGTGGGCCCCAGGCAGGAGGGGCGTGGTCTGAGTGTCCCCATCTAACATTCTCTTTCTCCCAGAAGTATCTCTTCTGTTATTTGGAGTTTTGCATTTTTTTTTTTTTTTTTTTTTGAGACGGAGTCGCGCTTTGTTGCCCAGGTTGGAGTGCAGTGGTATGATCTCATCTCGCTGCAACCTCTGCCTCCCAGTTCAAGCAATTCTTCCACCTCAGCTTCCTGAATAGCTGGGATTTCAGGCACCCGCCACCATGCCCAGCTAATGTGTTTTTGTAGAGATGGGGTTTCACCATGTTGACCAGGCTGGTCTTGAACTCCTGACCTCAGATGATCTGCCCGCTTCAGCCTCCCAAAGTGCTGGGATTACAGGTGTGAGCCACTGTGTCCAGCTTTGAAGTGTTTTTTTTGGGGGGGCCGGTGCACAGAGAGCAAGTTTATTTGGTGACTGCTGTCGGCAAACATCATCCTAGAGAGACAAGATGGGAAAGGTCCTGTGATCAGAGGCCCTGGGGAGCCTCAGGCTGGACACAGATGTTACCCAGGGAACGGCCGGGGCTTGGGGGTAGCTGGGAAGGCCCTCAGCCATTCAGCCCCAGGCAGAAGAGCGCTTCAGGGTCAACACAGTCATGCTGTCCTCATCTGCCCTCACGCCTGCCACCAGCATCTCTCTTTCCTACTCTACCATCTTCTCACCCAGTGTGACAGGAACATGCTGGATTTCAGTGCCCAGGATGGCGCCATTTCCTCCCTTGTCAAACTCCTGAAGTCCTTCAGCATAATCCTCACAGGCACCCCGGTCCTTGGCACCGTCTGCAGCTTGGGCAGGGAGTGCTCACGGCCCAGCAGCTTCACGTGCATCTCTTCGCTCTCAGGGTTCCCCAGGACATCGGGTGCCTCGCGTTGCTGATGAGGAAGGAGACCCCTTTCTCTTAAGCTTCTAAAACCACTTCCCCTTAGCCTTGCATTTCAAAAGGAGAAGTAAAAGGCAGAGGTCAGTGGAGGAGATAAAACCGGGGCCACTAGCCAGACCTGAAGGTTAAAGACCAACCCGCACCCCACTCTGCCCGCGCCCCAGTTCCTATCTTGTCGGTGGATCACAGGCGTGGCATGGAGGACTCTTCCCCGGAAGGCATTGTTCTTGCTTAATCACGATTAGACCCCACCTAAGTCACCTGCCCCTCGCTTGCCTCGTCAATCATGACCCTCTCACGTGTACCCTCTGATTGTGAGCCTTTAAAAGGCCGGGATTCTCTAGCTGGGGAGCTCGGTTCTTGAGATGTGAGTCAGCCGACTCCCGGCTGGATGAAAAGCCACTTCCTTCCCAGTTCGGAGTTGGTTTGACAGGTTTGCTCGTGGCCGCTCCTGCGTCAGGGGGCTTTGGCCCAGGGCCCTCATCACGTCCCCCACACGGGGTGTAAGGGCCTTGCCATCACCTGTTCAGTCTCCCAGCCGGAAGGTCTCCTTGAACTCTGCAGCTGGTCCTCGGCAAAGTCACACATCTTGACTGCTCAGCTCTGTGGGACCTGTTTCTGCAGAAATGGCTCCTTGAAATAGTTTATTCCCAGTCAAATCACGTTGTGATCTACGTCTGTGCCGACATTGCCCTGCCGAAGGCACTGAGTAGCCTTCTGAGGAAATTCCCTTTCATGCTACAGCGCTGGGCTTTTTCTGGAGACTTCTTGGCCCCACCAACAACAGTACTTGAGCCTCTCATTTCCCTGTTTCTCAGGAATCGGGTGGTATATTGAATCTGTGAGATGTTGGGTTATCCCGTGTGCATTTAAAATACCAAATCGCCAGGCACGGTGGCTCACGCCTGTAATCCCAGCACTTTGGGAGGCCCAGGCGGGCAGATCACCTGAGGTCAGAAGTTCGAGACCAGCCTGGCCAACATGGTGAAACCCTGTCTCTACTAAAAATACAAAAATTAGCCAGGTGTGATGGCAGGCGCCTGTAATCCCAGCTTACTTGGGAAGCTGAGGCAGGAGAATTGCTTCAACCTGGAAGGCAGTGGTTGCAGTGAGTCGAGATCATGCCACTGCACTCCAGCATGGGCGACAAGAGTGAAACTCTGTCTCAAAAACAAATAAAAAACCCAAGTCTGTCAGGCACAGTGGCTCATGTCTGTAATCCCAGCACTTTGGGAGGCTGAGGTGGGTGGATCACCTGAGGTCAGGAGTTGGAGACCAGCCTGGCCAACATGGTGAAACCCCGCCTCTACTAAAAACACAATGTTGACCGGGGTGATGACACACTCCTGTAATCTTAGCTCCTCAGGAGGCAGAGGCAGGAGAATTGCTCCAATCTGGGAGGCGGAGGCTGTGGTGAGCTGAGATATGCCATTGCACTCCAGCCTGGGGGACAAGAACGAAACTGTCTCAAAAACAAAACAAAACAAATCCGTTGGGACGCCAAAGTGGGAGGATTACTTACGCCCAGGAGTTCAAGAGCAGCCTGGCAACATGGTGAGACCCTGTCTCTACTGAAAAAAAGAAAATGTAGCCGAGCATGATGGCTCACGACTGTAGTCTCAGCTACTGGGGAGGCTGAGGCAGGTGGATCACTTGAGCCCAGGAGCTCGAGGCTTCAGTGAGCCGAGATCACACCATTGCAACATAGCCTGAGTGACAGAACGAGACCCTGTCTCAAAACAAATAAACTCCAAGTTTGAACAGGTGAATTTTTGTTCTTTTTTTTGAGATGGAGTCTTGCTTGTTGGCCAGGCTGGGGTGCAGTGGCGTGATCTCGGTTCATTGCAACCTCAGCCTCCTGGGTTCAAGCCATTCTTCTGCCTCAGCCTCCTGAGTAGCTGGACCTCAGGGGCCTGCCGCCATGCCTGGCTGATTTTGTACTTTTAGTTGAGATGGGGTTTCACCATGTTGGCCAGGCTGGCCTTGAATTCCCGACCTCAGGTGATCCGCCTAACGCGGCCTTCCCAAGGGCTGAGATGACAGGCATGAACCACCGTGCCTGGCCATGAATTTTTAGAAACCGTGTGTATGTTTTGTTTTGTTTTTTAACTCCAGAGCACAATTCGAAAAAATATTTGTGTAAAAGAGAAAACTAAAGTGTTTGCTTTCTCGTGTGCACGTGGCGTGAGTCGCGGTGTGCGGGCGTCTAGGAGGAAGTGAGGCCTTCCTTTGAGAGATAGCATTACCCCGTGTTTTCTAAGAGGGAAATACCTCGCTGGCGAGTTGACGTGGGCCTGTCTCCTTCCCTGTGGCAGGAGCCTGCTCGGGGCAGTGGCTTCCGCCTTTATGAGGAGGCTTTAGTGAATTTAAGGGACCCATGGATGGGCCTTCAGTTTGGAAACAGGAGCATAGACGGCTGCCCTTGCTTGCAGATAGGGCGTGGCCCGGGAGGTGCTCTGATTACAGCTGTATTTCTAAGCAGGGGGAAGCTGAGGTCTCCTTGGCAGTCCCCTGTGTCACGAGGGCCTCCAGGTGGTAGACACTGAGTGGGGTTTGGGTGCACGGAGCAGGGCATGTGGGGTGTCGTAACCCTACGAAAGACACCAGAGGGGATGGGGACTGGTAGGTGAGCCTCAGACCCAGGCCCTGAGCAAAGGCTGGAGGCCAGAAGGGTGGGGTAGCACAGCCCGCTTGCTCAGACCGGCTGCGGGTGCCCAAGAGGGGGTCTCGGGCTCAACAGCTTCCACTTGGTCTCTTTCTGTCTCTGTTCCCCCCTCAGCCAGGACCTTGGAGCCCCTCAGACTCTGACACTCGCTGAGGGTGCAAAGTGTGGACAACAGCTGACAGTGCCCGCCTGCCCAGGTCCTGCACTGGGCTTTGCGGGTCCGCGGTCTCCACCACGCGGCCACCTCACAGTGCGGTTACTTTGCAGGGGGAGCTGGGGTCTGGACTCACACACAGGGCTTCTACTCTGTGTGGACACTCACCCACCTGCTGGCGTTGGCCCGCTCTTGTGACCTCGACTTTGACCTCCAGGCTGACGAGGCCAGGCTCCTCTCCAGGGCTCTGCATGGGAGTTGCTCTCTACTCTCTGCCGACCCCTGGGATGGGGGATGGATGTGTTACAGAGAACAGGTCTGGGCCCAGACCCCAGGAGAGGTTGGATCTTACACAAGAAAGAATTCAGGGCAAGTCCGTAAAGTGAAAGCAAGTTTGTTTGGAAAATGAAAGAACTGAGAATGGCTTCTCCGCAGACAGAGCAGCCCCGAGGACTGCCAGTTGCCCACTTTTTTTTTTTTTAAGATGGAGTCTCATTCTGTCACCAGGCTGAGTGCAGTGGCGCTATCTCAGCTCACTGCAACCTCCGCCTCCTGGGTTCAAGTGATTCTCCTGCCTCAGCCTCCCAAGTAGCTGGGACTACAGGCACGCGCCACCATGCCTGGCTAATTTTTGCATTTTTGGTAGAGATGAAGTTTCATCATGTAGGCCAGGCTGGTCTCAAACTCCTGACCTCAGGTGATCCACTCGCCTTAGCCTCCCAAAGTGTTGGGATTACAGGCGTGAGCCACTGCGCTGGCTGCTCTTCCATTTTTCTGGTTATTTCTTGATGATATACTAAATAAGGGCTGGATTATTCATCCCTCCCTTTTTTTAGACCATATAGGGTAATTTCCTGATGTTGCCATGGCATTTGTAAACTATCATGGCACTGGTGGGAGTGTGGCAGTGAAGGGGCCAGAGGTCACGCTCGCGCCCATCTTGGTTTTGGGGGGGTTTAGCCGGCTTCTTTACTAAAGCCTGTTTCATCAGCAAGGTCTGTCTGACCCATATCTTGTGCTGACCTCCTATCTCATCCTGTGACTCTGAATGTCTTAGCTCTCTGGAATGCAGCCCAGTAGGTCTCAGCCTTTGACCCAGCCTCTATTCAAGATGGAGTTGCTGTGGTTCAAATGTCTCTGACAGATGGCAACACTCTCATATGACTCAGCGCCTCCAGACTGAACTGTTTCTCAAGAATCATTTCCAGGAGCGAGGTCTTAGTGCACCCAGGTTTTCTAACGTCTTTGCTGTGAAAGATCTTGTTTATAATTTTTGCCTCTGTAGAAGTCTATGTTTAAACAATAACGTGTCTCCTAGAAAAAAATGCCTTTGTTTTCATTGTTTTCCTATTACATATTAACCAAAAATATTTAACATCTATCCAATAGAGATTAGTGTTCATGGCCGAGTGAGGTGGGAGGATCACTTGAGCCTGGGACCAGGCTGGGCAACACAGCAAGACCCCATCTCAAGAAAGAAAGAAAAGAAAAGAAAAAAGAACAGATTAAATATTAATAGCACAGATGCTGGGCGCAGAGGCTCATGCCTGTAATCCCAGCACTTTGGAAGGCTGAGGTGGGCAGATCACCTGAGGTCAGGAGTTCGAGACCAGCCTGACCAACATGGGGAAATGCTGTCTTACTAAAAATGCAAAATTAGCTGGGTGTGGTGGTACATACCTGTAATCCCAGCTACTCAGGAGGCTGAGGCAGGAGAATTGCTTGAACTCAGGAGGCAGAGGTTGCAGTGAGCCAAGACCACATCACTGCACTCCATCCTGAGCAACAAGAGTGAAACACTGTCTCAAAAAAAAAAAAAAAAAAAAAGAGAGAGAGAGAGAGATTAGTGTTCACATGCTGGAGTTCGTGCATCTCCAGAAAAGCTATTATCTTTTGTTTTGGTAAATTTTTACATCTGAAATATAGAGTTGTCTTTGAGCTTTTAAAAATGCCTGAATTACCCTGAGGACCCCTGGCTCTCAGCATCCTCTTGGAGGTCAGGGAGTCTGGGTGGGAACCTCCTCATTTTACAAAAAAAGAAACTAAGAGCAAACGGGTGACGTCCTTGCTCAAGGTCACAGGCTGAGCCTTGGCTGTCAGCTCCCCTGGCAGTTGCACAACTCAGTGCCCTCCCTGCTGCCAGCCGCTGCCCAGCCTCTCCCCTGACTTGCCTGGAGCCAGACTGGGCCCCGTGGGCTTCGGGCAGGGCTGGATGGGAAAGTTGTCGAGTGAGGCCTCTCAGAACTGGAAAGCCCTCTTCTGGGTGTGGAGGAGGGCGGCAATCTGCCATTTGGCCTTGGGATCACCTCTCAGGCTCCATTTGCTTATCTGTGAGGCCAGATGTCGGCAGTTCAGGCTGAGAATTAGAGCGAATAAGAAGAGGGAGCCCCTTTCCCAGGCTCATATGCACTGTGGACATCAACTACCAAAGAGGCCAGGCACGGGGGCTCACACCTATAATCCCAGCACTTTGGGAGGCTGAGGTGGGTGGATCACTTGAGATGAGGAGTTCAAGACCAGCCTGGCCAACATGCTGAAACCCCATCACTACTAAAAATCCAGCCGGGTGTGGTGGTGGGCGCCTGCAATCCCAACTACTCGGGGAGGCTGAATGGGGCCGGAGAATCACTGGAACCCAGGACGTGGAGGCTTCAGTGAGCCAAAATCGTGCCACTGCATTCCAACCTGGGCGACAGAGCAAGTCTCTGTCTCAAACAAAACAAACAAAAAAACTACTTTTTCTCTTTTCATTTCTTACAGAAATCCCCTCTCTGGACAAATACTACTCAAGGTCAGACTCTCCCCCTGCCCCGAGTTTTTCATTGAGAAGACTGAGGATCCGAGTCTCTTTCTTTCATTTCTTTTCTTTTTTTTTTTGAGATGGAGTCTCACTCTGTCGCCCAGGCAGGAGTGCAATGGCATCTTGGCTCACCATGAGTCTCTTTCTTAATCGCCAACCCCATTACCAGGTCAGGAGAAGCTGCTGTGCTGTGGTTGCAGTGGCTTAGAGCCAGGCTGCCTGCCTGTGCCGCCCCTTGTGCTGGCAGATAAGACAGGGCGGTCAGTTGTGCCTCAGTTTCCTGAAAGATAAAATGGGATGTCAGTCATCTCTACCTTGTGGCCGGTTTTGGTTAATGAAATAATCTACGCATATAACAAGGGCTCATTTACTGAGGGTGGGTGGCTGACTTCCAGCTCCCCTTAAATGCTGCTCTGGAAGTCTATGCACCTGCAGCTCTCCAGGGGCTTGGCTCAGGTCTCAGTGATCACAGATTCTGATGAAGAAAGGCTCTTTCTCTGTTTTCCAGGCTGGAGTACAGGGGGCATGTTCATGGCTCACTGCAGCCTCGACTTCCTGGGGTCAAGTAATCCTCCCACCTAGGCCTCCTGAGTAGCTGAGATACAGGTGTGATCCACCACACGCAGCTAATTTTAACTTTGTTTTCCAGACTGGTCTGTCAGAGACATTTTACACCATTGAGACAAACATAATATTTGGGAGTGATGTAAAAGCTCAAAGTGAGGCTGAAGGAGCCATCCCATGTTTAAATGATGAGGTGCATCACAATTCATTTTTAATAAGTGTGCAGAGCGGGGCAGCTCATGCCTCTAATCCCGGCATTTTGCATGGCTGAGGCAGGAGGATCATTGAAGCCAGGAGTCTGAGAGCAGCCTGGGTAACATAGTGAGACCCCATCTCTACTAAATAAATAGATAGCTGGGTGTGGTGGTGCATGCTTGTAGCTGTTCAAGAGGCTGAAGTGGGAGGATCCCTTGAGGGATCCTGCAGTGAGCTATGATCATACCACCGCACTCCAGCCTGGCTGACAGAGGGAGACCCGGTTTATAATAAATTTATAAATTATAAAATGTGTGCTTATGATAAATCTGAACATTACTTACCACATACATGGAAATTTTATTTCTTTACCCTGCCCTGTCAGTATCACATCTTCCCAGAGCTTTCTGGATTTGTATCTGCCTATATTGATTTGTCTGTTTGTTTTGACAGAGCCTCACTCTGTCTCCTAGGTCAGAGAGTGCAATGGCCAGATATAGGCTCACTGCAGCCTCTGCCTCCCAGTTTCAAACAGTTCTCCTGTCTCAGCCTCCTGAGTAACTCGGATTACAAGCAAGCACCACCACACCCAGCTAATTTTTGTATCTTGTTTGGTAGAGCTTCACCATGTTGGCCAGGCTGGTCTCGAACGCCTGACCTTAAGTAATCCCCCTTGGCCTCCCAAAGTGCTGGGATTACAGGTCTGAGCCACTGCACTGGCCATTTTTTTTTTTTTTTCTAAATAAAGCACATTATTGTATATTCATTGCAGTGCACTATTTTTATTTCTTAACAGACCTTGGAGACTATCATATCAGCGTACACAGAATTATCACATTAAAACTATAGAAAAATGTTTTAAATTAAAAATGCTAAATGAATGTTCTAGTTTATTTAACCAAGTGTCTGGTTGTTTTCAGGTGTCCAGTGATTATAGGTAAAGCTGTAAATCAGCACATCCTTGTACCCACACATCCTGAAGGTGCCTATGGGAATTTATTGGTGGCACAGATTACCTGAAGTGATATGATGGGTGAGAGGTTTTACAAATGGTGAATTCCATGAGCTTTGCAAATCTTAGCTCCTTTTTCGAGAATAAGGGAATTGTGAGTAGAACAGGTGCACAGTACTTTCATTTTATTTTAGTTTAGGTATTTTCTGAAATAATTTGAGGAGGCTTAAAAGGAGGTGCAGGCTGGTTGCGGTGGCTCATGCCTGTAATCCCAGCACTTTGGGAGGAGGAGGCGGGAGAATCACTTGAGCTCAGGGTTTTGAGATCAGCCTGAGCAACACCGTGAGACCCCATTTCTACAAAAAAGTGTAAAAAATTAGCCAGACATGGTGGTGTGTGTCTGTGGTCTCTGCTACTAGGGAGGCTGAGGTGGGAGGACAGCTTGAGCCCTGGAGTTCAAGGCTTCAGTGAGCTACGACTGTACCACTGCACTCCAGGCTGGGCGGCAGAGCAAGACCCTGTCTCAATAATAATAATAGAAAAAAAGGGGGGCACAGTAGGTAGTGTCAGCACTTGGTATTTTAAATGGTTTTCCAGTAAAGCCCACCCAAGCTCAGCAAGTCCAGCCTGGGACCACGGACCTGAGCAGGCGCCAGGTCAACGAAGTCCCGAGTGCAGGACGCGAGCCGAGCGGACCCTGGTGGAGCCCGCAGCGGGCCCAGCCGTGACAGCGCCACCTGCTTGGCCTCCCGGGTGGGTTCTGGGATGGCCGCCGGCCAAGGGCAGGGGAGAGGGCACGGGAGCCGCGGTCCTGGGGCCAGGGCGGCTCCGCAGCCCGGAGGGGACTCGCCGGACAGCTCCGGGGACCCCCGCCCCGCTGGGGTCAAGCGTCGCCACGCGCTCGCCTGCCAGGGGCCGACTATGCAGAAGTCAGAGGGCACAGCACGTGAGCTGAAACGCGATCCTCGCGAGGTGCCGCTGTTCGCAGGGCAGGGCCGTCCCCACCGAGCCCGCCGCGCTGCGGCTGCGACCCCGACCCCGACCCCGGCCGACGCGGGAGGAGCTAACGCCCCAAAGTGCCCCGGGGCCAACTGAGACCCTGGCCCGGGAGATGCGTGGCTCAGGCAGAGCTCGGAGGCCCCTCCCTGCTCCACCCCGCGCCCCGCACCCCTCGGCCCCGACCCGGTCCTGCCCCCGACCCCGTCCGCGGGTGCCCTCGCCACACCCCAGCCCGGTCATCCGCCGCCTCCCCCAGTTCAGTCCCGACCTCCCGGATCCCCGCGCCCCCCGCCCCCGCCCCGCCCTTCCCTTCCCTTCCCCCAGCCCGGTCCCAGCCCCGCCCGTTAGCGGATCCCACCCGCGCTCCCACCCGCCCCACCGCCGCCGACCCGGCCGCCCCAGCCCGCACTCTCCCTCCGCGCGCGTCCCCCGCGTCCCCCGCCGCGTCCCCCCATGGCGTCCCCCCCGCGTCCTCCCGCGCGTCCCCCCCCCCGCGTGTCCCTCGGCCGCCCCGCGCGCGCCGGCGGAACTGTGGGATCGCCGCGCACAGGAAGTGGCGGCGGCGGCGCGGCCGAGGGCGGAGGGCGGAGGGCGGCGGGATGGGGGCCGGGGGCGGCGGGTGCCGCACTCGCTGAGGCCCCGACGCAGGGCCGGGCCGGGCCCAGGGCCGAGGAGCGCAGCGGCCGGAGCGGGGCCGCGGAGGCGACGCCGGGGACGCCCGCGCGAGGAGCAGGTGGCGGCTGCCGCAGGTGAGCGCCGAGGCCCCCGCCCGAGGTCGGGCCGCCCCCACTCAAACCGCTCCCCGGTGCCGCCCGAGGTCGTCCTCCCGCCGCCCGAGGTCGCCCTTGCCCCCGCCGCCCGACCTCGGGCCGCCCGGGGCCCCGCGCCGCATTGGGCCGGCCACGCTCCTCGGGGCGCGGGGCCTGGGAGGGCGCGGGGCCAGGAAGGGTCCAGCCTGGGACCTGTGCGCCCCCCGCAACCGGGACCTCCCGGGTGGGCCTGGTCCGGCGGGTGGGCCTGGTCCGGCCCGAGGCCCAGGTCCCTTCCCGCGGCAGCCTTGGTGGCGCTGGGCTCGGTGGGAGGCCCGGGGGTTCGGGGCGCCCCCGGAGGGGCCCGGGCCAGGGCTTAGGGAAGGCGAGTGAGTTTCCGCGGGGGCGTCCCTTCTCCTCCGCCCTGGACTCTGCTCCCGGCCCCGCTCCGTTCCCCCGTGGACAGCACGCGCCCGCCGCCTGGTTTCGGGGCGCTGGGGACCCGGAACTCCCCAGGGGCCTCCTCTCCGCGCGTCCAGGCTGAGGGACAGTTTCACTTTTAGCCGCTCCGCGCGGGGACTGAGCTGCGGAGCCCAGGGTAGACTTTGCATTCGGCCCGTAGGCCGGCGGCGTGCTCACACCGGCCGGGTCAGGGGAGGGGGTCAGCCCAGGAGCCAGAGCCATGAGAGCGAAAACCCACCCTTGGCCACCCCAGGACCCTTGGCACAGCGGGTCCCGAAGCACTTAGGAAAGGAGGGTTATCAGTATTTGAAGCTAGTTCAAAATTGTGTGTGTGTGTGTGTGTGTGTGTGTGTGTGTGTGTGTGTGTAACTTTGAGAGAAGTTTAGTGAAATAGGGAAAATGCATTTATAAATGGCTTCCCAGACCTTTTTTATTAAAAAAAGAAAAGCAGCGCAATATTAAAAGCTTTGTCTAAGAGAATATTGGAGCAGTTGCGTTCCTTTTCCTGGGAAACATGATCTTAGAAGAAGGAAAGAGGTGCGCTGCTGGCTTCCAGAAGGGGTGATGAGCGTGCGGCTCGTATTAAAAACGAAAGCCAACGCCGAGAGCCAAGTGCACGGCTCCCGCTGGGGGCTGGGAGGTGGGGCGGGCCCAGGCTGGGAGCGGGACCCTGGCTGCTGCGGCTTTTAAATTGCAGGCGCCGCCGCTACTCCCCTACTCCGACTTGCTTACCTTCGTCTTCTCTGTGTGAAAGCTTCAGAGGGGTCTCCCGGGGATGCTGAGCGCTAATTTGGTCACTTCCTGGCTGTTCCCCTCCCCCTTTCCAGGTAATCCTGAGCACCCGCCCCCCACAGAGTTCAGACTTAGCCGGTCCTTGTGACAACTCACTTCTTGTATCCATTTCTAGTTACTCTTAGGTATCTTCTTGAGGACATTGTTTAAAAAGCAGCTTCATGCCATTGACATTCAGATGAACAGGGTCCCTTGGCCTTGGAAGGTGTAGAGGCCTTAAATGTTCTGAAGCTGACTTCATGGAGTGGCTGCTTTCTGTGGTCACCCTACCTGCGTGTGGCCCTGTCCTGGCATATCTGCCAGGGTGATGCGTGGCAGCAGCCTGAAGAGTGTGTGAGAGCAGGGTTAAAGGCAATGTGGCAGATGGGAAAGTCCCCAGGCGTGTAGATTCTAGAACAGGCTTCCCTGGAGGGATGGTGTCGCCCCGCCCCAGCCTGGTGCCCAGTGCAGACTCAGTGCCTGTGCATGAGTCTGTGTGCCAGGGCTGGGGAAGCAACCTGAAAGGAAGTAATTGTTTTATTTTGGAAATTAGGAAAAAGCATTCACCAAAGTAATCTGTTCCGTCCCTGCTGTAGACCCGTGACTGCCTCCCATCCCCTCTGCACTTTGACCTGGTAAACAAATGTTCTGGCAAGCCAGGGCTTGAGATACTTGCCCCAGGTTCTGTCTGGGATCAGCAGGGCTGACTTGAGGCTTCCATCCCTGCAACTCCCACCTCCAAGGACCCATCCTGGTGCTGAAAGCCTGCGGAGCCATCCTGGTGAAATCAAAGGTGGTGGGATATGTTGAAATTCTCATCAACAGGGAAGATAAAGATCAGAATGTGTTTGAGAAGAGCCTGATTTCCTGGATTCCTTTGGTGGAGGGGTGTCCTTAACTCACCCAATCACATTTACCCTCTTCATGGACCTGGAGCCCCACTTGGGCCCTTCCAGTGCAGACCCCCCCCCATCCATCCATGCTGGGGCTCCTGGTGCTTGTCATTGAAGTGCCAGTGCAGGCCCCTTGTCACCATCAAAACCCACCTCTGGTAAATTCAGTTGCTTGTTCTTCCACACTTCTCCTCCTCCTCTGGCCTTGTCAAAACCTCTTGTGATTGCACAGTTACAAATTACCCAAGTTATGGCTGGCCCGGTATTTCTAGAGCACAGCATGACTGGCTACATTTGACTGTTTCCTTTTTAATGACTTATTTAATGTGAGATCTTTAGCTACTCCATCTCACTGCAAGATTTTTGTTACATTAAAGTTGGACTGAATTTTCTGAAGACAGTTGCTCAGAGATTTCGTGGGACTTTACTTTGGGTTAACGGAAGAGTGTTTGGGCTTTTAAATGGGTCGTTTCAAGTGCTGAGGTTACATGACCATGAGCTGTCTGTTCCTAAAACCACCTCATAATAATTTCAAGATTAATTCTAAGTTACTAATTTCAAAATGCTGCATTTTAGGCAGTTCACCTTCTGACAGGTTTTCATTTAGTTGTTTAGAAGTCACACGTTTTGATTATCTTTGTCAAGCAGAGTACAGGAGACAGGCGCTCTGGTAAACTTGGACTGTCCGTGTTTAGTTTTGGGGGCAGGAAGGCAGCGTTGATGGTGAAAGTTGGCGTTAGTTGTTTCTGCAGGACCAAAGTCTGTACCTGGTCATTAGGATACATGGATGCCTAGGTTAAATTGGCCACATCTTTCCCCAAGCCTCGGTAAAAGGATTGCAGATAGGATACATTTTAAATGTTACTCGTGGTGAACTGAAAGCAACAGAAGCATCCTTCAGTGTGTGACAGGCAGAAATCTTCCTCCTGGCTGGCGCTCATGGTGGGACGGTGTGCCTGCAGCCTGGAGGCCTGTCCCCAGGTGATGGGGAAGGCCATGCACCATTGCTGGAGATGGTCTCAGTTACTTTAGGGGATGAAATGCAGAATAAGTAACAATAATGATGAATTATAAAATGAGCGTAGCAACAAGCTCTACAAGGAAATTCCTGTCCTGAAATGGATGGCTCACCCCGACTGTCCTCCTGGTTCTCAGCCAGGTGCCAGGAGCCGAGCACTGGAGCTGCAGCCGCGGTGGCTCTGGTTCTTTTCCTCAGGTCCTGTTTGCTGACCTGACATTAAGTGTGTCACCTGCTTTATGACATGTCAACCTTATTATTTTATAAGCACCTGTACACCCCTGTAAGGAGAGGGGTTTCACCCCATCACACAGAAACTGACAGACACCTGGGAAACTGAGGGGGAAGGCGTGGCCAGCATCTCAGCTCTGGCAAATCTAGATTTAAACAAACGTCTG
Organism: Cebus imitator; assembly: GCF_001604975.1. Lineage (NCBI taxonomy): Eukaryota > Metazoa > Chordata > Mammalia > Primates > Cebidae > Cebus > Cebus imitator. The sequence continues at coordinate 2,851,160 of NW_016107427.1, read as the reverse complement.
ATAGAGTCCAAAGCTGTCATTCTTTCTACCAGACTACCTTGATGCTCATAAAATCCAATAGATGAAAATCTACATTTCCGAAACAGAGACAAAGTCATTGGCTTCGCATACACGTATTCATTTAAACACTTTTCACTTGTAGAAGGCTGCACTTGCTGGACTGGGGGCTCTGAAACCCCCATCTGAAATGATAGAAACAGATACATGCTGGATATGGTAGGGAATGGGGAAGAAAGTTAATTGACGTAAGTTCATCTGTGCTCAGCTTTTTGTGGTATACTTAGTGAGAGTAAAATAAAGAGCTGTTTATTGACTCCTAACATGAAGAATGTGCTGATGATTGGGTTAAGCTTTTCATGGATTGATTTCTGATTTAGGCCATTGTCCTCGTCTAATTGGAGTGATTGATTGAATGAAAAAAATGTGCATTTTATTAGGGAGTTACACATAATCTGTGCATGCATTGAGAAATTAATCAATTGTTATACTTTGTAAAATATGGTATAATACCATTGATTTTTGCCAAAATAGACAGAAGTCAGATTGTTAGATGAAGACCATATCAGTTTGGGTTACGCACTTGTCAGTTTGGGAAGTGTGTGCCAAGGTGAGATGCAAATTGCAGGAGGGAACCCCGCAGAGGGTGAGACTCAGACCTCCAGGCAGGCCTGATTCCTGTGAGAGGAGGCAGAAGGAGCAGGGCTGGGGAGGAGGAGCCTCAGACCCAGCCCTGCGTTAGGCACAGCCAGCCCAGTGCTGAGTCCTTGGGCTGAGCTGACCTCCAGGGTGGCCCTGCATCTCTCAGGCCTGGCCCTGCACGAATACCCCTTTGGTTGTTGCCCCGAAGGGGTCCTGAAGGTGTCTTGGTGAGGAGGCTATGACTCACCTGTCACCTTGAAGCCACTCTCTTTGGCAGAGCCCCATGGCAGCCTCAGAGACGAAGTTTAGGGACCTAAAATTTTATGCATTTGTTTTAGAGATGGGGCCTTGCTGCGTTGCCCAGGCCAGACTCAAACTCCTGGCCTCAAGTGATCCTCCCACCTTGGCCTCCCAAGTGTCTAGGACTACAGGTGCTGTCACCACACCTGGCTAAGTTTAGTGACTTTTGGTAATCCACAAAAACAAAAGGAATAGTAAAGACCATCCCAACTGTGAATCACCACGCGGCACGGGCGGGTGGTATTTTGGATTAGTTTTAGAAAGCGAACCATGGCGACCCAAGGAGGACTCCCTGCCGTGGCTGGTAGCAAGCTGGCGCAGGGAATCGGAAGTGCTGGTGTTCTGGGAGTTTTCAAATGCACTCTAGCAATCAAGACATACGCGTTTCAGTGCACACAGGTTATTTTCAGTCTTCTAAATCAGGAGTGTATTACTACGACTTAAGTTCTAGAACATTGGTTGGAAAATGTGTTTGTCATGCAGTACACTTCCAGCTCCAGGCTAGCATTGCATTTTCCTGGAGCCCCAAAGCCTTTGTAACTTTTACTTCTTTTCTTTAAATGTTAGTGAATTATTGAGGCCCTGTGAGGTGGCTCACGCCTGTAATGCCAGCACTTTGGGAGGCCGAGGTGGGCAGATCACTTGAGGTCAGGAGTTCGAGACCAGCCTGGGCAACATGGTGAACCCCTGTCTCTACTAAAAAAAAAAAAAAAAAAAAACAAAAATCAGCCAGGTGTGGTGGCGCATGCTGGTAGTCCCAGCTGCTGGGGATGCTGAGGCAGGAGAATTGCTTGAACCCGGGAGATGGAGTTCCAGTGAGCTGAGCTCGTGCCACTGCACTCCAACCTGGGAGACAGAGCCAGACTCCATCTCAATTAATCAATCAGTCAATCAATCAATGTTAGTGAATTACTGAGTACAGAACGTTTCTTTTTGGTGAACAAAGCTATACAGGAAGATCATCAACACAGATTCTGATGGGGCCCTGCCAGGAAGGTAAGTGACAATGCAGACATGAGGCCTAGGAAGGGGTGACTGGTGAACATGAGTGAGAGACTGAGGCCTCTTTCAAAGGGCCTGGCTCTCCTGACTGCCCACCACTGACCCCCAGCTAAGCAGGGCCAGGTGGTCATAGGACCAGAGTTACCCGATCTTTAGTCTTCCAGGAGGAACCAGAAATCTGGAGTTTTATGTGCAATCTATTTATTTTTTAGCAAACCACACAAGCTGAATTAAAAATCTTGCCACCTGAATTCAGCTGGGGCTACTATTTTTACAATCTCTGGGCTACCGTATTTGTTTATTTCTTGAAATAAAGTAACTGAACGAATTAAATGAGGACAAAACGGGCACTTCAAAAATGCAGGAAGAGACGGGAAAAAATCTCAAGAAATTTCGTGCAGGTGAAACCAAAAGAATCATCGCCTCTGTCTCAGGGATGGCTGCTGGAAACAGCGTTCTCTGATGATACTTAGAGGAAAGGAGAAGATGGTATTCAGAGAATAAGCACGGGATGGAAAACAGTAACTCCATGTGTCTTTAAGTGCCTGCAGGAGACTCTCCCATAAGATCTCTGCAAATATAAATCCTGCAAAAAATAATGTTTTCCAGAGGCACTCCTAATCCCTACCTGTTTGTAGGGGATGTTCTGTGTCCATGTCTCTGGGCACACGTGTGCAGCCCTCTGATGTCCTGTGTGCTTAACCTCTGAGTGGGCTGCTTCCCAGAACAACACCAAGTCACAGCCACCAGTGATGTGTGAGGTTGAGCCACATATTTGTTAGCACTTGGTATTGCTGTGATTTTTGCAAAGATAGTAGATACAAACTGTTGTGCAATTGTGGTCTTGATTTACGCCTCCCTGCTGGATAAAGTTGAGCATCCTGTATATTTATTGGTTACACACGTCCTTCTCTGTGAAATTCCTGTTCATGTGTTTCACCCATTTTTCTTTTGGGTTATGTCATTTTCTCACCTATTCCTTATATATAGTTTCCATATTCTATATTTCCTTATATATTCAGGCTGTTCATCTTTGGTTGTAATGTGTGTATTAGATATTTTTCCCAGTTGGGTTTTATCTTTCACTGTCTTTGTATTGATGACAAGATAGTTTAAATGTAATGTATAATTTTATCCATCCTTTTTTTTTTTCTGGGTAGTGCCTTTTGCATGTTGCTTGAAGTTCCTCCCAATTCTTGGGTCACAGATGTATTCTGTATTTTTTTGTAGAAGTTGTAAAGTTTGCTTTATCTGCTTAGGCCTTTTATCCCTCAAGAGTTGACTGTGCAGGTCTTCCTAGGTGTCTTTTGATAAAGCACTGTGATATTCCACATACCACCTGACACTCTGTGTTTAAATTTATTTCCAGGTGCCCTTATTATTGTTCTAGCTTTTGTAAATGGGGTGTGTGTGTGTGTGTGTGTGTGTTTGCGTGTGTTTTTGAGACAGAGTCTCGCTCTGTCACCCAGGCTGGAGTGCACTGGTGTGATCTCAGTTCACTGCAACCTCTGCCTCCTTGGTTAAGCGATTCTCCTGCTTCAGCCTCCCCTGGGATTATAGGCGTGCACCACCACGCCCAGCTAATTTTTGTATTGTTAGTTGGGCAGGCTGGTCTCAAACTCCTGACCTCAGGCAATCTGCCTGCCTCTGCCTCCTAAAGTGCTGTATAGGCATGAGCCACTGTGCCCAGCACTGTCAAAAGCATTTAAGGCCATATGACGTATGTAATATTTTCATTGTTCAGCATTTTACAATTTTTTTATTCTTCCATGACCCATGAGTGCTTTTATGTTCAAAGGCCTTAAGGATTTTAGATTATGTTTTTTTTTATGATTTCAGCTGAAAAGACTCATGGGCAGAGGATATAGTCTGTATAGCACGGATTCCCTGCATTTCTTTAAGGGTTGAATTCTATTGTGTATCTTCTGGCTTATAAAATTGCTCTTAGGAAGTGAGCTGTCATCTCGATTGCCCTTTCTGTGTCAGTAGTAAGCTTGTTCTCTGGCTGCTTTTATAGTCTCTTTTATTTCTGGTGTTTTTCAGCTTCACTGTGGTCTTTCTAGAATGGATTTCTTTTTATTTCTCCTGCTTTGGATTCATCATACTTCCTGAAGATAGAGTATCACGTCTTTCAGCAATTGTGGAAAAGCTTTAGCTGTTATTTTGTTGAATACAGTCATTCCTCAGTATCCACCAGGGACTGGTTCCAGAACCCACCACGGATACCAAAATCTGTGGGTGCCTAAGTTCCTGATATAAAATGGTGTCATATTTGTACATAACCTGTGTACATCCTCCCGTATATTTTTAAATCATCTTTAGATTACTTATAATATCTAATACAATGCCTGTATATCACTTCATTAACATGGATTTAAAATAGTAGAGAGCCAAGCTGGGCACAGTGGCTCACGCCTGTAATCCCAACACTTTGGAAGCCTGAGGCAGGTGGATCATGAGGTCAGGAGTTCAAGACCACCCTGGCCAAGATGTTGAAACCCCGTCTCTACTAAAAATACAAAAATATGCTGGGCGCGATGGCAGGCGCCTGTAATCCCAGCTACTCGGGAGGCTGAGGCAGGAGAATTATTTGAACTTGGTGGGGCGGAGGTTGCAGTGAGCTGAGATCACACCATTGCACCACAGCCTGGGCGACAGAGTGAGACGCGGTTTAAAAAAAAAAAAAATTAGTAGCAACAAATTCAATTTTTGCTTTTTGGAATTTCTGCCCCCAAATATCTTCGATTCATAGTTGGTTGAATCCACAAATGTGGAACCCCTAGATATGAAGGGTCAGCCATCCTTCATCTGCCTCACATCTGGCTTTCTGATGCCATCCTCCCAGTCAGCCCCTCAAGCTCCTAGTCATGTTTCTACCTTTTAGTCTTTTTGTGCTTCATTCCAGTTATTTCTTCAGCTCTGCCTTCCAGTTTAGCAACTCTGTCTTCATCTCCAACTACTGTGCTATTAATATACATACATATACATGTGTGTATGTGTATATATGTGTATACTTATATATGTGTGTGTATACATATATATATATATATATACACACATATATATGTATATTGAGATGGAGTTTTGCTCTTGTTGCCCAGGCTGGAGTGCAGTGACGTGATCTCAGCTAACTGCAACCTCTGCCTTCTGGGTTCAAGTGATTCTCTTGCCTCAGCCTCCTGAGTAGTTGGGATTATAGGCGCCCACCACTATGCCCAGCTAATTTTTGTTTTTTTTGTTTTTTGAGACGGAGTTTCGCTCTTGTTGCCCAGGCTGGAGTGCAATGGTGCGATCTTGGCTCATTGCAATGTCCGCCTAGGGTTTAAGCAGTTCCCCTGCCTCAGCCTTCCAAGTAGCTGGGATTATAGGCGCCTGCTACCACATCCGGCTAATTTGTATTTTTAGTAGAGATGGGGTTTCTCCATGTTGGCCATGCTGGTCTTGAACTCCCGACCTCAGGTGATCTGCCCACTTCTGCCTCCCATAGTGCTGGGATTACAGGTGTGAGCCACTGTGCCCAGCATCTGTGCTATTAATATTTAATCTGTTCTTCTTTTCTTTTCTTTCTTGAGATGGGGTCATGCTGTGTTGCCCAACCTGGTCCCAGGCTTAAGTGATCCTCCCACCTCTACCTCCCAAATTCTGGGATTATAGGCATGAGCCGCCATGCCCAGCCTAACCTGTTCTTTTAATTTTCATTATTTTAATGATGATAGTTTTCATTCCTGGAAGTTCTCTTTGTTTCTTTCCACGTTGGCTTCTCCTCTTGTTTGGTTTTCTTACATTTGTTTTTATTTTCTCTTTATCTCTAAACATACGTATTTTCTATTCTGTAGCTAATAATACCAAAGAAATACCATATTATAATCATATTGACAAATACAAAATGTGAATGTGTTGAGGGTTGGACGCTGCCACTTGTCCTGCTGCCTCCTGCTCACTGGTACTGCCCCTCGCATGCTTTGTGATTTTGAATTGCGAGGTTATTTCACGTGGGCTTTGTCTGTAGATTCCTGCAAGACTTGAAGGGAGCAAAGCCTCCCTGGGGAAGCGCTGTTCCTGCCAGGAGCCCGGGAGTGGGAGTGATGAAGAATAGCTTTGGGTCAATTTCCTGGGATCACAAAGGGGATGGCTAAAGATGTAATTGACTAAGATGGAAAGTGATCCTACAACAGAAATCTGAGACTGAAGAAATTGCTGATGGTGGAGGTGGGTCTACATAGAACCTGATGAATGAAACGATAATGAACAGTAGAAGGAATGTCACAGATTCGATGTACCAGGCTGTCTGGGGGGAAATTTTATCTAAGGCTAAGCTGCCTGGTGTAGGACAACTTGTAATTTCCGGGGAGTTTAAAGCTGGGAAGCCTCCCTGCCAAGCACATCATTATCAAATGCTTTTCACCAGTTTTTTTGTTTTGTTTATGAGACAGAGTATCACTCTGTAGACCAAGCTGGAGTCCAGTGGCACCATCTCAGCTCACTGCAGCCTCCACCTCTGAGGCTCAAGTGATTCTCCTGCCTCAGCCCCCTGGGTAGCTGGGAGTACAAGTGCCTGCCACCACACCCAGCTAATTTTTTGTATTTTAGTAGAGATGGGGTTTCACCATGTTGCCCAGGGTGATCTCAAACTCCTGAGCTCTGGCGATCCACCCGCCTCGACCTCCCAAAGTGCTGGGATTACAGGTGTGAGCCACCGTGCCTGGCCCACCAGTTTTTACAACTGCAAAATGTGACTCAGATTTTGTCCTTATAAACTTAACTTTTTGTCTACGTCCCTGTCACCCATTCCACCTGAGATGCTTTCTGCTACTTTAGGATAGGTGGGCCAGGCCACCATTTCAATTGGCTTTCTTCAGATGACTTTTATTCAGAAGCTGAAGAACTGAAGAACCACTATACATGTACATGGTATAAGCCAGTAATAGTTAAAAGGCATGTCAGGGTTCAAAAGTAGAAAATAAGTTTGAAGAAAAAGACTAGGAAGCAGCTGAAATTGTGCTATTCTTGGGATCCGGCTGAGGACGTCTTCCCAGCAGACCCATTCCTATGTGTTCTGCTCCCACCACCTTGTCCTGTCCATCTCCTGTGTCTGCTGGTGTCCAGGACAGAAACCCGGGCCCTGTCTATGCCCCCCTTCCTCCATCTCCCTCACTCCCTTCCCCACCTACTGCTCCTTGACCCTCACAGACTCCTGCTGCCTGTCCCCCTCCCCACCGCCAGCCCTGCCTTCTGCCGGGTCTGCCTGTGGCCTCACAGGGGGGTCACTCCAGCTGAGCTCCCATCACACCTGTTCCCCACAGCACAAGGGGCAGCATTTCAGTAGCCCCACGTATTCCCCGTCACTGCCTGCCCAGCCCCCTCAACGACGTCTGCTGCTGTCAGTGTCCCTCCGCCTCAGGCTCCGCGCCCCCCACACCTGATCTTCAAGCTGTCCCACTGGCCATGTTCTGCCTCAGACCTTCGCCTACCTGGAACACTCTTTCTCCCTTTGCCCAGGGACTTTGGCCTGGATGTCACTTTGCCGAGGTGGCCTGCCCCTATCCTGAGTGTGAGTTGGATACACACACACACTCTTTTTTTTGTTTTTTTTTGAGATGGAGTTTCACTGTTGTGGCCCAAGCTGAAGTGCAGTGGCATGATCTTGGCTCACCGCAACCTCTGCCTCCCAGGTTCAAGTGATTCTCCTGCCTCAGCCTCCTGAGTAGCTGGGACTACAGGCATGTGCCACCACGCCCGGCTAATTGCATATTTTTAGTAGAGACGGGATTTCTCTATGTGGGTCAGGCTGGTTTTGAACTCCCAACCTCAGGTGACCCGCCCGCCTCTGCCTCCCAAAGTGCTGGGATTACAGGGGTGAACCACTGCATCCAACATGCACACACTCTTAACACACTGTAACAGAGTCACGTTGTGGCCGCTGTCTCTGTGGCCTGCCCACTTCAGTTTACATTACACTGCCGACGTTCCATGAGCCCCCTCGAGGGAGGATGAACTCGGCTCCCCTGCCTGGACACAGCCGGCTGTGGTAGCCTCGACAGTGGACATGCTACTCCGTGTTCCTGGTTGTAAATATTATGGGCGTCCTCATATGGTTCTTCTCTAGTCAGTGTCTTGAAGGTACATTCTGCCGGTGGATTGCTGAGTAAAGGGTCTTGACATTTCGAAGACGTTAGACACATTGTTGCTGATTTGCCCTCTGCAAAGATCGTTTCTGTTTCAAGCACACCAGTAGCATTTGAAAGAATAACACTGTTGTGATGCTTAATAGTTTTTTATTTCCATTTATCTTCTAGTTTTTTTTTTTTTTTTTTTTTTTTTTTTTTTTTTTTTTTTTTTTTTTTTTTTTTTTTTTCTGTAATGCCGGATCTTGCTCTGTTGCTCAGGCTGGAGTGCAGTGGTAAAATCTGGATCTCAGCTCACTGCAACCTCCACCTCCCTGGTTCAAGCGACTCTCGTGCCTCAGCCTCCGGAGTAGCTGGAATTGCAGATGTGTGGCACCACGCCTGGCTAATTTTTGTATTTTTAGTAAAGATGGGATTTCACCATATTGGCCAGGCTGGTCTCAACTCTGGACCTCAAGTGATCTGTCCGCCTCAGGTTCCAAGGTGCTGGGATGACAGACGTGAGCCACCATGCTTGGCTTGTCTTCTAGTTTTGAAATTCAACGTGGCTGGCTGTGGTGGTTCACACCTGTCATCCCAGCACTTTGGGAGGCTGAGGTGGGCTGATTACTTGAGGTCAGGAGTTCAAGACCAGCCTGACCAACATAGTGAAACCCTGTCTCTACTAAAAATACAAAAATTAACTGGGTATGGTGGTGCGTGCCTATAATCCCAGCTTCTCAGAAGGCTGAGACATGAGAATTGCCTGAACCCAGGAGGCGGAAGTTGCAGTGAGCTGCGATTGTGCCACTGCACTCCAGCCTGAGACTGGAGTGAGACTCCAACTCAGAAAAAGAAAAGAAAAAAAAAAGAAATCCAACATGCTAAGATTGAGTAAAGCTTCATCTCCTGGGAAAACCATAGGAAGCACAGTTGCTGCTGTGCAGTATTTTATTTCAGCTGGAAAATGGACTGAGGGTGTTTGGCTGTGCCGGAGGAGCCCGGTCTCTCTGGGCTGCTGTGGGCTTGGAGGCTGGGTCGTGGGTATGGCCCGGGCAGGTTTCCTTCTCTGCTTTCAGCTGAGCACCTGTCTCCTCGTCTGTTCTTCCTCTGCAGCTTGTGAGGCTGCACATGTGAAAATGCCTTGTCAATGGCGCAGTGGCATGTGTGCCTGCTGTGCCGTGTGCGTGTCGGGGCAGCCGTGTTGTGTGTGGCCGTGTGCACTGTGAGTCCTGGCTGGACTGCCCAGGGATGATGGCACTTGGGGAAGCGTGACTGCGATCAGTGAGCGCTACGTTCAAAAGCCGAGCAATCTAGAAGCGACAGCCTGAGCGGTACGCCTTTGTCCTGAGCTGGCCTGAGGACCTCCGAGCACCTGGCACTCCTGCCTCCCGAGAGCCCCCACGTCCCCGCATCCTGGCATTCGGGCTTCTCCCTATGCTCCCGGGGTGGGGCTGAGGAGTGAGCTCGCCCGTCTCTGTTACTGTTTCTGCTTGAAGAACAGCGCAGCGTGACCTCGGGGCAGAGGACGTGGCTCTGTGTCTCTTGTGCCCCCGGGCGTCTCAGAGCGCTGTGGAGACTCAGGGTGTGGATTTGAGCTTTGACATCAGTCGGCACCGGCCCTTTGTACCAGTGAAGCTGGTGTTTGTCCGTGGCCTCCCAGGCTGGTGCCGCGTTCCTGGGCCAGCATCCGATTCCCTTGCTGCTGAATCACGTCATGGCTCAGCATAGCTGAGGGCAGCATCTGCTGTCCCCTAGTGCCCACGATCCTGGCGTGGCATAGCAGGGACGGCCACTGTTCCTGAGGAACGCTCTGGACAGGCATCTGCAGGGGTGGGGGACGGAGGCGGGGAGCTCCTGGTCAGCCTGTTCTTGTCTTGAACTTTGTCAGGTATGCGAAGGCTGCCTTTGTGAGTCACTAGCAGGAAGGTGGGAAAGGTCTCTGCAGGTCTCTTCTGCCAGGAACTCAGCTTTGATCTTGAGCGCTGGGGACTATTCAGCTTTACTGTCAGGGATTCTGACGACTCAGAGATGGTAGCTGCCCTTTTCCCGGTGGTATTGCCACTGAATGTGTGGATGGGTCACAGCTTTGTGGCCTTGTGCAAATCAGCCTCAAAATTTGCAGTCACATTTATGGTAGGACAGATTCATTTCACAATGATTTTGCCAATTACCCTTGTTATTTCCACTCACATGTATCTCCCCAAAGTGGAAACAAGGACAGGTCCAGAGCCAGGTGCGGGACGTCCCCTGCTCACTAGCATTAAGTGGACAGGCGTCTTACTGCTGAGTGATGGTCCCTGGACATTTCCAGTCAACTGTGTTTGACATGGTGGTGAACTGGACACGTGATGGGTGGCAGTGTGTTAACTGTTCATAGCAAGGAAGATTTGTTTTGAGTCTGGTGGTTTGATTCTGAGTTGGTCATTCTTAACGCCAGGGAGGGGGAAGAGAGAGAAAATGGAGAGAGAGAATGAATGAGAATAAATGTACAAACTTTTTTTGGACGAAAAGAAAATTGAGAAGGAAGTGATAGTAATTCCTAATTGTTTTTACTTGGTCTCTTATTATGTATTTATTTCCAGAAAGGGATCATTTTTTCTTCCTTACAAATTTTATGAAAGAAAAAGAAAACTGGAAGTATTTAATAACTTTGTCATAATTTTTATTTTGTGCCTCATGATTAAATTGTATTTTAGGGAATCTGTCAACCTTTTTTAAAATTAGGAAATACTTTATATGAAAATGCATACATAAAGTGTTGAACCCCTGCACCTGCCTCAAGTAGAGAAATGAACCATGATAGATACTTTAGAAGGCAAAGTTTAGTGAAGCTAAAAACTTCTAAAATTCTTGATATGCAAACAGAAAAGGGGTGTGGGAAGGATGTCAATCTCAGATAACCCGTCATATCTCAGCCTGTGCTGTCTGGGGCAGAGCGCATGAGCCACGTAGCCCACAGAGGCATGCTGGAAACGTGGCCGGTGGAAACTGACATACACTCTTGGTGTGAAATGCACGCCAGTCTCAGAGGCGTAACATGAAGGAGAATGTAAGTGATCTCATTCATATTCTTCTATATTGGTTGCATGCAGAAAGGATAATATTTTAGATATACTGAGTTGAGTAAAATGTATTATTAAATTATTTTTTGCCAGTTTCTTTTGCTTTTGAATGTGGCCTCTAGCAGTGTAAAGTCGGACACAGGCTGGCGTCTGCAGCTCTCATGCATTTGCCATGTTGGCATGCTCCGGGGTCAAGGCCACTGCAGGAGTACGGCCTTGTGCCTTGGGCAAGTCTCTCCTCTGGGGCCCTGCATCCAGGGCTCAGGGAGTGGTCAGCCTCAGCCTGTCACTCTCCGCCCAGCCGGGCCCCACATCTCCATTGCATAATGGAGGTAATACGGGAGAGGGCTTAGGCAGCTTGGTGAATGCATTGTTACTGCTTCATGTTGTTATTAATAAAGCATCGTGATGTCTCTTCTGTAGTATGGAAATATGTTTTGTAGATTGCACCCAGGGTTTCAGATTGACATATATTTCCATCTGGAACCTCTCGGGCGCATCTGCATCAGGACACGAAGTGGCCGCTGCTGGCTCAAGCCGCGCTGAGAGGGCCGTTGGGGGTAGACTCAGCCCCTCACTGGGGTTGGCCAAGGCAGGCTTCCTCTTCCTCCCTGAGGTGTGCCTTATGGGTGGTTGCATTCCTGGAAAATCCAGTGTCTGTGAAACCAAAATTCATGGCATTTGCATCAGAGTTGGAGTCAGCTCTGAGCCGAGGCAGGTGTCTGGTGAGACCCGTGAAGGATGCATGTCGGCCACGCTCCAAGAACCAGCAGTGCCTTCCATCACTGTGGCAGCAAACACCCCTCCAGAAACATCCCTAAACATCTAGGGGAGTGGGCGGCCACATCCTGCAAGACTCGCTGGGTCAAAGGGCACCTGGGTCTCCTGCACCTACAGGTGCCCTGCTCTGGGGGGTAGTGCCAGCCTCTTAGGGTGGTGCCCCTGGGTGGGCTTAAGGAGGCAGCTGCCCAGCTCTTCCTGTGGTTTCCATCTTCAGGGGTCTAGGGTGACTGGCGGCCACCGAGTCGTGTCCAGTGTCATAGCCCTTCGCTTGTCTCGTGGGGCCATTCGTGAGATGCAGGATCCCTGGTGCACAGGTCTGCCCCCACATGAGGTCCACACCTCTGCGCAGTCCCTGCAGGCAGGAGAGAGCAAGCCGTGTCCTCCTTTGTGAATTATCAGCCCCTAGAAACTTAAGAGGGCAAGTGCTGAATTGCTGTGGACTGTGAAGCTGTGGCCCAGGCAGGCTGTCCTTCCCCTCCTGGCTGGGCTGCTGGTCAGCGGCGCCTCCTGCCCGGGCCACTCTGCCTCGTATGCTCTGCACCAACCTTGGGACTGCCCTGCCTCAGACGTCCTTCTCCTTCAGCCTCAAGGGCCTCATGGCCTGGACCTCCCTGACCAGCCAGAGAGGCCAGAGTCCATGACAGTGTGGCCTCATGCCCACTCTGGGATCCCAAGAGAGGGCCTGTCCTCGCTAAGCCTCCGAGGTCGGTTCTCAGCCTCTTGGACAAGTTTCTCCCCTGTTCACGAGCAGGAGCTCCTTGTATAACGGAGATGGGAAAAAGCCCCGCCAGAGGCCCCTGGGAGCCCTTTCTGTTCCTCTTCACTCAGCCCTGTCAGTCCTTGAGTTTTTTCCCAGAGTGTCCTCAATAAGGAATTGTGGGCCCCGGGGATTTTCTTCTGGTCAGTGTTCTGGTTTTTTCCTTTTGAGACAAAGTCTCACTTTGTCACCCAGGCTGGAGTGCAGTGGCACAATCTTGGTTCACTGCAGCCTCTGCCACCCAGGTTCAAGCAATTCTCCTGCCTCAGCCTCCCAAGTAGCTGGGATTACAGGTGCACACTGCCACATCCAGCTAATTTTTGTATTTTTAGTAGAGGTGGGGTTTTGCCATGTTGGCCAGGTTGGTCTCGAACTCCTGACCTCAGGTGATCCAACAACCTCGGCCTCCCAAAGTTCTGGGATTACAGACATGAGCCACCTCGCCCAGCCAGTGTTCTGGTCTGTTTGCGATGGTGTAAGTAACCGTCTCTTTAAAGAGGTACATCTGGCCAGGTGGTTTCCTCTGTCATTAAGATGAGTCACCTTGTCTCAGTTCTCGGGGCTTCCTGGATGTCCCCAGACAGTCCCCAGAGCTTGGGGCCAGCTGCAGGTGTGCCCTGCCACGCCCTGTGACCTCCTCCTCCTCCTCTCCCCTTGTCCCCCAACCTCCTCCACCCCCGCCTTTCTCCCTTCCCCTGTCTTCCCCTGGCTTCCCTCTCTTCCTCCCTTCATGCTGAGGGCATTTGGCCTCGTAGATAAGCTGTTTCTAAGGAGCTCATTGGTTCCGATGGTGGGTGCTGCCTCTTTGGCCTCGTCCCTGTTTTCTGCTGTATGGAGCGTGGCCCTTTCCTAATCTGAAGGAGCTGCATGGTCCCTCCTTGTGCTGCCTCTGGTCTAGCCCAGAGGCTGGGTGGCCTGGTGCTGGGTGCCCTGACACTGGATGCTGGGGTGGCTTGGTGCTGGATGCTGGTGGCCGGGTACTGGGTGCTGGGTGCCCTGGTGCTGGGTGCACAGAGGGGCTCTCTGTGGGTCTGCCCTTGGGTGTTGTGGGGTGAGCCGGGTCAGCATTGCACAGGTTGGACTGCTGCTTGCCTGGTTGTCTCCTTTCCCTGCTCTCTCCCTTCTCCCCCCTCACCTGGGATAGATTGGAGTTAGCAGTGATGGCTTTGTTTTTCGTGAGAAGTGTCATACTTATGCCCTGCAGCATCTCTAAGGGAAGCACTGGTTTTACTAAAGATGTGCTTCAGTACAGGGTCGCATGGTGCTGAGCAAGGCAGGGAACCTGGATCCTCACCTGTCTACACTGCCCCGCTTCTCTCCTGATCCTGTGGCTAGACCTCGAATAGCATCCCCACCTCCCTCAGCCAGCCTGGAGCCAGGGGGCCCGAACACAGGAGGCCTGGGTCTGGGTCAGACTGGCTCCCTGCGCAGCTGCTTTTGTGTAATTGGTGCAGATACAGAGACTCGCCTCTCTGCTTCCTGTGTTCCTAATGGGTCTCCGGTTCTTGAATAAATAACTTTCAATTACAATTTTTTTCTCTACTTAGGATTGCCAGTTTCTCCTTTTTTTTTTTTTTTTTTTTTTTGAGACAGAGTCTCACTCAGTTGCCCAGGCTGGAGTGCAGTGGTGCCATCTCAGCTCACTCTAGCCTCTGTCTCTCGAGTTCAAGTGGTTCTCCTGTCTCAGCCTCCCAAGTAGCTGAGATTACAGGCGCCCACCACCACGCCTGGCTAATTTTTGTATTTTAGTACAGGTGGGGTTTTACTGTGTTGGTCAGACTGGTCTCGAACTCCTGACCTCAAGTGATCCACCCTCCTCGGCCTCCCAAAGTGCTGGGATTACAGGCATGAGCCATCACACCTGGCCAAATGCTGCATCTTATTCATTTTTTCTAACTAATTTTTGTACCCATTAACCTCTCTCTACCCCCACTACCCTTCCCAGCCATCTCCTCTCTGTCTCTGTGAGCTCAGTTGTTTGATTGTTAGACCCCACAGATAAGTGGGAGCATGTTACACCTGTCTTTCTGTGCCTGGCCTATTTCACTTAATAGAATCAGCTCCACTTCCATCCGTGTTGTTGCAAATGACAGAATCTTTCTTTTTTCTGGCTGAATAGTCCTCCATTGTGCATAAGAACCACATTTTCTTTATTCAGCCGCCTCTTGATGGACAGGTAGGTTGCCTCCAAGTCTTTCTTGTGAACAGTGCTAAGCAAACCTGGGGGTGCAGGCATCTCTGATGCACAGATCTCCTTTCTTTTGGGTAAATACCTAAGAGTTAGACAGCTGGGTCACATGGCGCCTCTAGTTTTAGTTTTCTGAAGAACCTCCAAACTGCTCTCCATAATGGTTGTGCTAACTCACATTCCCACCAATGGCAGTTCTCCGGAAATTTCAGAGTGCAGGAACTGGTTAAACGCGGCCACTCCAAAGCAGCCCCACGAAGCAGGTCAGGGCCCAGCCCCTTCTCTGTTCTTGTAGATGTGTTGTCCTGGCTGTCACTCCATTGCCTTCTGGATACCTGTGGCTGCTGCTGAGCTGCAACCTCCCCGAGCCTGAAATATTCACCATCTTCCCGCCTGAAGCAGTCGCCAGCTTCTGTTCTAGATGAAAAGACCCCAAAGAAACAACCAAATGCAGCCTGGGAACCTGGATTAGAGTCAGTGTTGAAAAACCAACTGTATAAGTGTTTCTGGGACTGTTGGAGAAATTTGAATATAGATTGACTAATAGATGGTATTAGGGACTAACTGTTAATTTTCTTTTTCTTTTTTTTTTCTTCTTGTCTTTGAGATAGAATCTTGCCCTGTCACCCAGGCAGCAGTGCGGTGGCGCGATCTCAGCTCACTACAACCTCTGCTTCCTGGGTTTAAGTGATTATCCTGCCTCAGCCTACTGAGTAGCTGAGATTACAGGCATACGCCACCACACTTGGCTAATTTTTGTATTTTTTGTAGAGACGGGATTTCACTATGTTGGTCAGGCTGGTCTTAAACTCCTGACCTTGTGATCTGCCCGTCTGGGCCTCCGAACTAAGTGTTATTAGTTGGGAGTTTCACTCTTGTCGCCCAGGCTAGAGTGCAGTGGCGTGATCTTGGTTCACCGCAACCTCCACCTCCCGGGTTCAAGCAATTCTCCTGGCTCAGTCTCCTGGGTAGGTAGGATTACATGCATGCGCCACCACGCCCAGCTAATTTTTTTTGTATTTTTAGTAGAGACGAGGTTTCTCCACGTTAGCCAGGCTGGTCTCGAACTCCCGACCTCAGGTGATTCACCCACCTCAGCCTCCCAAATTGCTGGGATTACAGGCGTGAGTGACCATGCCTGGCCCCATTTTTAAAAGATTTTTTATAGAGACGGGGTCTCCCTTTGTTGCCCAGGCTGGTCTTGTACTCCTGGCCTTAAGTGTTTCTTCTGCCTCAGCCTCCCAAAGTGCTGAGATTAGAGGTGTGAGCCACTGCACCCCCCTCAAATGTTAATTCTAATATAGGTAGTTGTATACAGAGTTTATTTATTTTTTTATTTAGAGACAGAGTCTTGCTCTGTCACCCAGGCTGGAGTGCAGTGGCCCAGCTCACGGCAACCTCCACCTCCTAGGCTCGAGTGATCATCCTGCCTCAGCCTCCTGCCTCAGCCTCCAAGTAGCTGGGACTGTAGGTGCGCACCACCTCGCCGAGCTGACTTTTGTATTTTTAGAGATGAGGTTTCCCCATGTTGGCCAGGCTGGTCTTGAACTCCTGAGCTCAAGTGAACTTCTGCCTTGGCCTCCCAAAGTGCTGGGGTGACAGGTGTGAGCCACCATGCCCAGCCCATATACACGTTTTTCTTGTACTATTATTTCAACTTCTCTGTATAGACTTTTCATTTAAAAAGTTGGAGAAAACATCATGGTTTTATTTTATTTTATTTTTGAGGTGGAGTTTTGCTCTTGTTGCTCAGGCTGGAGGGCAGTGGTGTAATCTTGACTCACTGCAACCTCTGCCTCCTGGTTCAAGCGATTCTCTTGCCTCAGCCTCCCGAGTAGCTGGGATTACAGGCACTCGCCACCGTGCCCAGCTAATTTTTTGTATTTTTAGTGGAGGGGGTTTCACTATTTTGGCCAGGCTGGTTTTGAACTCCTGATCTTGTGATCCGCCCGCTGCTGTGGCCTCCCCAAGTGCTAGGATTACGCGCCCAGCCCTGCCAGGATGTCCTGATTTGTGTTTTTAATCAGTCAAGATTGGATTTTGCCAATTCCTGTGATCATGTGGCTTTCCCTTTTTGATTTGTTAATATAATGTTAAAATGTCCCTGCTTTCCTGGAATAAACCCAATTCAGCCGTGACCTTTTCATAAATTACTAGGTTAGACAACTAATGCAGGCACACCTTGGTGACATTGTGGGTTCCGTTCCAGACCTTGGCAGTAAAACAAGTGTCACAGTAAAGTGAGGCACACGTGTGTTTCGGCTTCCCAGTGCCTACAGAAGGTACATTTGTACATCTACGGCCGAACCATTCTGGATGCGTCCGATCTCGTCAGAAGTGACGTTGGTGCTACACTGTATGTAGTCTGCTAAGTGTGCAGTAGCATTATGTCTCAGAAAATGTGCATGCCTTCATTAAAAATACTTGATTGCTAAAAAATGCTCACGCTCATCTGAGCCTTCAGCTTTTTGCTGGTAGACGGTCTGCCTCGATGTGGACGGCTACTGACCACTTGGGGTGGTGGCTGGTGAAAATGGGGTGGCCGTTGCAATTTCCTAAATAGGACGTTTGGGTCTGTGTCACTGCTGGAATCTGAGTTGAATTGAAGTCCCTGGTGTTGGAGGTGGGGCCTGGCATGGATAGGATCGTGGAGGTGGGTTCTCATAGTTTAACGCCCCCCTCCTAGGGCTCCTGTGACACAGCTGCCATGAGCTCTGCTTGTTTAAAGGGAGCAGCCCTCCCCGCCCTGTCTTCCTTCTGCCCCGGCCTATGAGAAGTATCTGCTTCCCGCTCTGCCTTCCGTCCTGATGTTGACTTCCTGAGGCATTCCCAGAAGCCGAGCAGATGCTGCCGTGCTTCTGAAACAGCATGTAGAATTGGGAGCCAATGAAACCCCTTTTCTTTATAAATTACCCAGTCTCAAGATTTTTTTTTTTTTTTTATAGGCAGAGTCTTGCTCTATTGCCCAGGCTGAGTGCAGTGGTGTGATCTCTGCTCACTGTAGCCTTGACCTCGTGGGCTCAAGTGGTCCTCCCACCTCAGCCTCCCAAGTAGCTGAGACCGCAGGTATGGGGCACCACGCTGGCTAAGTATATTTTTGTAGTGCTGGGGTTTCAATCACCCTGCTGAAGCTGAACTTAAACTCCTAGGCTCAAGCCATTCGCCCACCTCAACCTCCCAAACTGCTGGAATTACAGGTGTGAGTCACTGTGCCTAGCCCAGTATTTTTTTCCCCCATCGTGCCCAGCCAGATATTTTTTTTTCCTTTTTTTTTTTTTT
>NW_016107427.1:2828334-2831990 GCF_001604975.1 Cebus imitator | reverse complement strand
CCACCATGCCCAGCTAATTTTTTGTAGTTTTAGTAGAGACGGGGTTTCACCATGTTGACCAGGATGGTCTCAATCTCTTGACCTCGTGATCCACCCGCCTCGGCCTCCCAAAGTTCTGGGATTACAGGTGTGAGCCACCGCGCCCGGCCAAAATGTATTTCTTAAGTAATACGACTTGGCAGCAGAAATTACTCCACAGCCAGGAATGGTGGCTCACGCCTGTAATCTCAACACTTTGGGAGGCCAAGGCAGGTGAATCACCTGAGGTCAGGAGTTCAAGACCAGCCTGGCTAATATGATGAAATCACGTCTCTACTAAAAATACAAAAATGAGCCAGGTGTGGTGGCACACATCTGTAATCCCAGCTACTTAGGAGACTGAGGCAGGACAATTGCTTGAACCCGGGAGGCGGGGTTTGCAGTTAGCCGAGATCATGCCATTGCACTCCAGCCTGGGTGACAAGAGCGAAACCTTGTCTCAAAAAAGAAGAAAAGAAATGACTCCTTGATCCATGGGCTGCAGAGTGGATGTTGTGTTACCAGGCACGAAAGCAACATTCCTTTCCCGGTGCATCTTCCCCAGGCCTCTCGGGTGACCAGGTGCACTGGCAATGATCAGTAATTTTTTGAAAGGAATCTTTTTTTTTTTTTTTTTCCGGAGCAGTAGGTCTCAACAGTGAGTTTAAAATATTCGGTAAACCATGCTGTAAAACAGTTGTGCTGTTATCCTGGCTTTGTTGTTGCATGTCTAGAGCACGGGTAGCATCATTCTTAAGGACCCTGGGATTTTCAGAATGGGAAGTGAGCATGGGCGTCAACTTAAAATCACCAGCTGCATTAGCCCCGAACGAGGAAGTCAGCCTGTCCCTTGAAGCTTTGAAGCCAGACATTGGCTTTTCTCTAGCTGTGAAAATCCTAGGCGGCATCTTTTTCCAATATCAGGCTGTTTCGTCTGCATAAAAAGTCTGTTGTCCTGGTGGCTCCGCCTGTAATCACATCACTTCAGGTGGCTTGAGGTGAGCGTATTGCTTGAGTCCAGAAGTTCAAGTGAAGACCAACCTGAGCAACATGACAAAACCCTGACTCTACAACCCCCCGCCCCCAAATCAGCCAGGCCTGGCGTGCTGTCATGTCAGCCACCTGGGAGGCTGACTTAGGAGGATTGCTTGAGCCTGGGAGGCAGAGATGGCAGCGAGCTGAGATCATGCCACTGCACTCCAGCCTGGCAAACAGAGTGAGACCCTGTCTCAAAAGAAAAAGAAAATCTGTTGAGGGTAGTCCCCTTCCTCATTGATTTTAGCTGCATCCTTAGATGACCTGCTGCTTCACCCTGCACTTCTATGTGATGAAGATGGCTTCTTTCTTAAACCTCATGAGCCAACCTCTGCTACCCTTTCTTCTGCAGCTGCCTCGCCTCGCTCAACCTTCGTGGCATTGACGAGAGTTAGGGCCTTCCTAGGCGCACTAGGCTTTGGTTTAAGGGAATGTCAAGGCTGGTTTGGTGTTATTTCCAGACCACTCAAACTTTTAAGGCTATTTCATTTTCTCATCATTCGTGTGTTTCCTTGAGCAGCACTTTTAATTTCCTCCAAGAACGTTTTCTTTGCATTCATCACTTGGCCAACTGCCCGGCACCAGAGGCCCAGCTCTCGGCCTGTCTCGGCTCTCAGGACACCTTCCTCACCCGGCTTAGTCACTTCCAGCTTTTGATGTAAAGTGAGAGCCGTGCGACTCTTCCTGTTACTTGAACACCTACAGGCCATCAGAGGGTTATTAAGTGGCCTCATTTCAGCACTGCAGCGTGACAGGGAATGGGGAGGCTGGAGCAGAGGGAGAGAGATGGGAATGGCCACTCAGCAGAGCAGTTCAGAACATAAACGACATTTATCCATTCGGCTCCACCTCTGATGTGCGCACAGTTCATAGCACTGAAAACAGTTACAACAGAAATATCGAAGATCCCTGATCACAGATCACCGTGACGGATATAATAATCATGAAAAAGTTTGAACGACTGTAAAAATTAGCAACATGTGACACCGAGGCAGAAGTGAGCACTTGCTGTTGGAAAAATGCCGCCGATAGGCTTGCTGGATTCAGGGCTGCCGCGAGCCTTCACGCTGCAGAAACTCAGTATCTGGAAGTGCATTGAACAAACTTCCTCTGGCTTCTGGCATTGGTGCTCGTGAGACTGCAATTAACCCTTTGCATCCTGTTCTTGTCAGGTTTTGGCAAAAAGATAATACTAGCTTCAAAATGCACCGGACAGGGGCCAGGTGTGCCCGAGTGTGCCCCGCCCTGCCCCGCTCTGTCTGTCTGTCTTTCTTTCTTTCTTTCACTTCTCTAAAAGAGTTTATGCACGATTGGAATCCTTACACCGTGAATGTTGGATCTCACTGGTGAAACCATTCTGAACTTAGAATGATGGTTTTTTTGGTGGTGGATGTTTGACTTCTGCTTCGGTTTTGTGATGATTATGGTTTTCTAATTTTTTTTTTTGTAACAGCTTTGCAGAGATACAGTTCACATACTGTATGAGTCAGTCATTTTGAGGAGATATGTGTGATAATTTAATATATTTACATAATTTGTAAAGGTCAAATTGGTGTAAATTGCCATATCTCTCACCTTAAGGATTTGTCTTGTCTTTAAGCTAAAAGCATTGAAATTCTTTTCTACCGTCTATTTTGAAATAGATAATAGATTCTTGTAAACTATCGTCACCGTGCCCATCTATAAACACCGGGTCTTATTTGCAGGTCTTCTTTCTTAAGTGGGTATCTGTACCCACTAATCAATCCCTCTTCCTCTCCACCCCCGATTTATTCTTGAGGATATTTTTGTCCGTTATCATTCTTGGGAATTTGTCCATTTAAGTTCATTGCTATAAAGAGGCATCCGTAGCCTCTGATTTTAAAAGCTCTGCAGCACTGAACTCTGTCCCCCTTTCTCTCTGACCTGATTCGCGCCTCCTCTCTTTTTGTCATGAACCCTCTTGATAAAACTCTTTTGATTTTATTGATCCTCTCAAAGAACCAACTTTGTGGCTTTTTGTATGTTTTCTATTCTGAGTTTTTGATTGTTTTGTTCTTTCTTCTAAATTTCCTTTCCTAATTTTTTGAGATATATTTGTGTCATTTGTTTTCAGCATTTTATTTTATTATTTATTTATTTTTTTTTGAGAGGGAGCCCTGCTCTATCCCCCAGTCTGGAGTGTAGTGGCACGATCTTGGCTGACTGCAACCTCCGGCTCCTGGGTTCAAGTGATTCTCCTGCCTCAGCCTCCAATACAGCTGGGATTACAGGTGCATGCCACCACACCCAGCTAATTTTTTGTTTTTTTTTTAGTAGAGGCAGGGTTTCGCCATGTTGCCCAGGCTGGTCTCCAACTCCTTAGCTCAGGCAATCCACCCATCTTGGCCTCCCAAAGTGCTAGGATTACAGGTGTGAGCTACCGCGCCTGGCCTGTTTTCAGCATTTTAATATGTTCTAATGCCGTCCACACTTAAGGTGGCCATTCACCTTAGGGACGGTTTCTGCTGCCTGTATGTCGTGATATGAATTTTTATTTTACTGTTTCATTCAACATATTTTTGAATTCCTGTTTTGAATTTTTTGACAGTTGATCCCCCCCCCTTTTTTTTTTTTTTTTTTTT
>NW_016107427.1:2821286-2828164 GCF_001604975.1 Cebus imitator | reverse complement strand
TTTTGAGTTGGAGTCTCTCTCTGTTGCCCAGGCTGGAGTGCAATGGCATAATCTCGGCTCACTGCGACCTCCACCTGCTGGGTTTGAGTGATTCTCCTGCCTCAGCTTCCCAAGTAGCGGGGATTATGGGTACCCACCACCATGCCTGGCTAATTTTTTGTATTTTCAATAAAGGCGGGGTTTCACCATGTTGACCAGGCTGGTCTCGAACTCCTGACCTTAGGTGATCCACCCGCCTTGGCCTCCCAAAGTGCTGGGATGACAGGCATGAGCCACCGTGTCCGGCCTAATGTTTGTATTTTTAGTAGAGATGGGGTTTCACCATGCTGGTCAGGCTGGTAAACCCCTGAGCTCAGGTGATCCTCCTGCCTTGGCCTCCCAAAGTGCTGGGATTACAGACATGAGCCACCACGCCCGGCCACGATAACTGTTTTGAATTTCTGAACATATGAGGATTTTTGCAGGTAACTTTTTGTTATTTTTTCCCCTCGTTTAAGTGTCTTGGGGTGAAGGAATCTGTTCTGCGTGACCTGTGTCTTCCGAAACTTGTTAGGCCTTGCGTTATGATCCAGCACATTGCCAAATTTTAAAACGTTCTGTGTGTCTTTGAAAAGATTCTATTCTGCAGTGTTAGCGACAGCATTATGTGTAGATTCATTGAATCAAGTTTGTTAATATAAGCTTGTGTATATATACAAGCTTATATTGGTATGGACCCTTGTTCCATACCAAGGGTCAGCAAGTTACAGCCCATAGGCTAAGTCTGGCTAGCTACCTGCTTTTATAAAGTTTTATTGGTTCACAGTCACAGCCATTTGTTTATGTCTTGTCTAGAGATGCTTTTACATTGTGGGTTTGCCTGTTTCTTCTTGCCGTTGTATCAAGTTTTGCTTTATGTACTTGCGAGCTGTGTTATTACGTGACGCAGGCTTACCATTGTATATCTTCCTTATGAATGACGTGACTGTGACTATGAAATGATCTTACCTTTCCGATGCTTTCTGCCTTTCAGACTTTGTCTGAAATTAATATAATGGCACCAGCTGCCTTTTGTTTACTGTGTGCTTTGTATGTCTCTTTTATTCTTTTGTTTTTAACTTTTCTGTATCTTTAAGTCTTAAATGTGTCTCTTGTAGACAGTGTACGATTGGAGGCTTTTTTTAAATTGAAGTTTGATAGTCCTTTTTTTTAAGTCTGACAACTAAAAAAATTTAACTGGATTATTTATTTGGTTTACTTTAAATGTAGGTACAGGTATTTGCATTTAAATATACTGTCTCCCATTTTGCCGATTTCTTGGTCTGTGCTGACTGCTTCCTTTCCTTCTCCTTGCTTGCTCTTTTTTGAGCCAACTATTGATGCTTTCATTTTCTGCGCTGCACCGGTTTGGATGTTACGGACTCTCCGTTCTTTGATTGGTTTCCGCCGCAAAACATTCTCATTAAACAAATCTACAGTTAACCTGTCCTTTCACACTCGGGAATGTCCAAGGACCTGCAGGCCTCCTTGCCTTTGTTAATGCCCGTTACAACTAATAGGCTGTGTGCTTACCTTCCTTTTTTTTATTCCCAAGAAAGAGTCTTGTTCTGTCGCCCAGGCTGGAGTGTAGTGGTGGGATCTTGGCTCACTGCAACCCCTGCCTCCTGGGTTCAAGCAGTTCTCCTGCCTCAGCCTCCGAGTAGCTGGGATTACGGGCACCCACCATCATGCCCGGCTAATTTTTGTATTTTTAGTAGAGACAGGGTTTTACCATGTTGGCTGGGCTGGTCTTGAACTCCTGACCTCAGGTGATCAGCCCGCGTTGGCCTCGCAAAGTGCTGGGATTACAGGCATGAGCCACCTTGCCCGGCCTGTGTATTTAAATTCTTTTTTACTTATGCATATCATAAGACATTGCTGGATTATTACTTTTTTTTTTTTTTTTTTTGACAGACAGGGCTTTGTCATGTTGTCTATGCTGGTCTCAAACTCCTGAACTCGAGTGATCCTCCTGCCTTCGCCTCCCAAAGCACTTTGGATTACAGGCGTGAGCCGCTGTGCCTGGCCCGGATGATTACATTTTGTGTTAGATTTGCACACACTTGCCGCTCTCTTTGCCTTTGTGTGTTGCGTCTCAGACTTCCCATCTGGGGTCACCTTTTCTCCTTGAAGTGCACGTACATGAGCAATTCCTTTAGTCAGAGTGTACTGTGGCGAGGCCACCCCTTTTTTGTTTGTCCAGGAGTGCCTGTTTTCCCTGCTCCTTGGGGGACGTGGGTGCTGGCTGCAGAACCCTCGGTGGGAGCGGCTTCTCTCTGCACTTGACTGTCAGCTTCGCTTGGCGTCAGCATCTTTGCGCATCAAGAAACCTTTGTCAGGCTGTCTCTGCTTTGAAGGTAGTCTCCCTTTTTTCTCAGGTTGCTTCTAAGATCAAAATGAAAAACTTTTGTGCTTCAAAGGACACCATCAAGAAAGTGAAAGGAGACCACAGGATGGGAGAAGATGTTTGTATATCACAGATCTGGCCCGGGCCGTGCATCCAGGGCCTTTAAAGGTCTCTTAGAAGTCTGAGCGGCTT
Source organism: Cebus imitator (assembly GCF_001604975.1). Taxonomy (NCBI): domain Eukaryota; kingdom Metazoa; phylum Chordata; class Mammalia; order Primates; family Cebidae; genus Cebus; species Cebus imitator. The sequence goes on along the minus strand of NW_016107427.1, from coordinate 2,825,607 downwards.
GTGACGGAACCCCCTTCTGGGATGTCCTTGCACTTACTGAGTGCCTTGGGAAGGGCTGGCAGATGGAGGAGGGCACCCTGCCGCCTATGCCTCCGTGGGCTGACAGCAGTGGGCAGCAGCAGCGCTGTGGTTCTGGCTCTCGTCTTCCCGCGCTATTCAGAGTACCCCTTCCCATCTGCTCCCACCGCTAAGAATCACTGTTCCCCCGGGAGGCTTCCTGGGCATCACCTCATGTGCCCAGCGGCTGCCTAGGCCCCGGGTTCTGTTGGGTGTTAAGAGGAGCTTGGGAGAAGCCGTGACTGGGAGTAGTGGCAATTTGCAACCCAGTGCCGGGGTCCTCTTGACCTTACTGAAGACGCTGGGAAGAGGTGATGAACTGAGAGGAGAGTGTCTCAGGTGTTATTGGCACACAGGCTGTTCTTCCAGCACTGCCTTCTCCTTTTGCTGATTAGCTGCAGGCTTGCCTTCTAGTTTAATGTGGCCAGGCAAATCGTCCAGCTGTTGCATTCTGACATCGAAAATGTACTTTGAGTACGATCCCTTCATTGACAGTACATAAATGATCTGGAAGTAGAAAGAAAAAGGCAAAGCTTTTGTCCTTCTCAAGAGATGGCTATCGAACTGGCTCTGCCAGTCAGGCCCCTCCGCAGCTGAGGTTCCACTTTAGACGTAGGCCAGTGTGTCTTGGAGAGGAAACTCCTGCTAGGTCCGCTGGGGAAGCCCATTCTGGACAAGTGAGAACTTGAATTTAAGGTGCAAGATTCCAGCTTCCAATTCTAGCCATGATGGAAGATACAGACCACATTTCACAGCCTACCTGAATTAACCAGAAGGCCAAGCAAAAGCGTGTGAAGCCACAGGCTCGGACACTGATGGCAGGCAGTGTGGATGGCGTCCGGAGCGGGGCGTGGTGGCAGTGAGCCCTTGGCAGCCCCGCTTGTCACCTGCAGAGTCTCTGGCCGCAGGGCAGGGAGGGGAACCAGGAACTGGTGGAGACAGACTGTGGAGTGAAGGGGCCCCGGGAAGGCTGGAATGTGCAGAGAAAAATATGGGAGAAGAGGGAGTTCCATAAAGAAATTGCTCTGGAGAGCTGGGGAGAGGCCCACCAGCCTTTGTCTGAGTGCTGACCACAGGTGCGTGTGCGAATGCTGCCGCGGTGAGGGAAGGGGCGTGGGAGAGCAGGGGTGGCACAGTCCCTGGGTTCACAGGGTGGAGTGAATCTGTGTGCTCCGTGGCCAGAGGGAGGGACTCACCACTCATGGTAGTCCTACAGAGGTCTGCTCAGGACCCACCAAACAGAGCTTACGAGTGCGACCCGAAAGAATCAAACTGATTCTAGGTTGACTGCTCCCAGAAAAAGCAATGTAGGATGGCAGCAAACCTCATGTCCGGTGCCCAGTTTACGGTGCCCAGCAGCCAAGCAAAAGCGGTGGCCATACAGAAAACCCAGAAGAGGAGAAAAATCAGTGCTTAGAAACATCCAGGCTAGACATGGGAGCTCCTACCTGCAATGCCGCACTTCGGGAGTCTGAGGCAGGAAGATCGCTTGAGCCCAGGAGTTCAAGACCAGCCTGGGCCACATAGCGAGACCCTGTCTCTAGAAAGATGTGTGTTTTTTTGTTTGTTTTTAAAAATAATTAGCTGGGCATAGTGGTGTGCACCTGTAGTTCCAGCTTCTCAAAGGCAGAGGCAGGAGGATCCCTTGAGCCTGGGAGTTCAAGGCTGCAGTGAACTATGATTATACCGCTGCACTCTAGCCTAGGCAACAGAGTGAAACTCTGTTAAAAAAAATAAGAAGGAAAGGAAAGGAACAGATTCAGATGGATCTATACCCAGATGATAGAGCTAGCAGACAAGGATGCTAACATGACATTAATCAATGGTCCATGGGTTCAGTGTTGGGGAAAATATGGTAAAAATAAAGACAAAATGGAAAATATAACAAAAGACCCAAAACCGGGCATCATTGCTCATGCCTGTAATCCCAGCAGGTTGTGAGGCTGAGGTGGGAGGATTGTTTGAGCTCAGGAGCTCAAGACCACCCTGGACACACCATCTGTACAGAAAAATACAAAAATTAACTGGGCATGTTGGTGCACACCTGTGGTCTCAGCTACTTAGGAGGTTGACGTAAGAGGATGGCTTGAGCCCAGGAAGGTCGAGGCTGCAGTGAGCCGTGATCATACCGCTGTATCCCAGCCTGGGTGACAGTGAGCCGTGATCATACCGCTGTATCCCAGCCTGGGTGACAGTGAGCCGTGATCATACCGCTGTCTTCCAGCCTGGGTGACAGTGTGAGACTGTCTCAAAAAGAAAAAAGAAAAAGACCCAAATAAGTCTTCTAGAAATGAAAAATAGACTGAGTGGGGTTAATGGTCGATTAGACATTGCAGAAGGAAAGATCAGTAGACTTGAAGCCACAGCACTTTGTCAAAAGAAACACACAGAAAGACAAAAAAAATGGGCAGAGCATCACTGGGGCCATGTCGAGCTGAGTGACATATGAAACTGATTTCCGGAAAAGAGGCGCATGTGGTGGAGAATACCTGAAGACAGTAATGGCTAGAATTTTTCCAGATCTGATGCAAACTCATTCCGAAGAAGCTCAACAAATCTCAAACAGAAGAAACACGAAGGAATTCACCCCAGCACCCACCATCATCCAGTTGCTGAGAATCCTAAAAGTAGACAGAGGCAAATGCTGTCACATACTGTACACGGGAACAGAGACAAAAATCAGAACCCACTTCTGATCAGAAGTGACTCCAGCCTGGGTGACAGAGCGAAATCCTATCTCAAAACAACACAAAGTATGGATTTGTGGCTGGGCAACAGAAACGTTAGCCCAGTGTCTATGGTGGAATATTATCCTGCCTTAAATGTGAATGACACGATGACACCTGCCACCATGTGGGTAAGCTTGAGGTTCACCTAGAGTGGTGAACTCACGGTACAATCTGAAGACAGTGGAGGAATCCCTTTAAAATCTGGAAAGCAACACTGGACACATATCTGCAAAAACAATGACCCTTCACTCTGCTTTATGCTGAGTTTAAACATTCACTCAAAATGGATCACAGACCTGAATGTGAATGCTAGAACTGTAAGATTAATAGAAGAAAAACAGGTGACATATACATCGTCCTTGTTAGTGTGGGCTGCTATAGAAAAGGATTGCCGCTGACTGGCTGACTTAAGTGGCAGGCATTTATTCCTCACGGTTCTGGAGGCTGGAAGTCCGAGGTCAAGGTGCTTGTAGGTTTGAGGCCTGGCGAGGGCCTCCTCCTGGTTGGGCCTCCTGTGGCACAGAGAGAGGAAGCAGCTGGCTGTGTCTTTTCGCATCATGGCAGCAATCCCATTTTCAAGGCTCCTCCCTCTTGGCCTAGTCCCCTACCAATGGCCCTGCCTCCAGACATCGCGTTAGCATTTGGACGGGGACGGTGACTCATACCTGTAGTTCCAGCACTTTGGGAGGCTGAGGCAGGTGGATCCTCAAGACCAACCTAGGCAACATAGCAAAATGCTATCTCTACAAAAAAATTTAAAAAATTATCTGGGCATGGTGGCACACACCTGTAGTCCCAGCTGCTGGGGAGGCTGAAGTGGGAGAACCACTTGAGCCCAGAAGACTGAGGCTGCAGTGAGCTGTGATCGTGTCACTGTGACTCCAGCCTGGGTGACAGAGTGAAATCCTATCTCAAAACAACACAAAGTATGGATTTGTGGCTGGGCAACAGAAACGTTAGCCCAGTGTCTATGGTGGAATATTATCCAGCCTTAAATGTGAATGACACGATGACACCTGCCACCATGTGGGTAAGCTTGAGGAAATGATGCTGAGTGAAATAAGCCAGTCACATAAGGACAAATGGTGTATGATTCCACTAGATGAGGTCCCTAGAGTGGTGAACTCACAGAGACAGAAAGTGGGGTGGTGGGTGCTGGGGCTGTGGGGGGTGAGGAGTCAGTGTTTAATGGGGACAGTGTCTCTGCTTGGGAAGATGAAGTTCTGGAAATGGACAGGGCTGCTGGCTGCACAGCAGTGGGAATGTACATAACGCTCCTGAACCACAAACCTAAACACGGTAGATTTTATGTTACATGGACTTCACCGCAATTTAACACAAAGGAGCAAAGATGAGCTTTTTCCTGGTTATGGGGCAGGCAGGCTAATGGTCTGCTGGCGGGGTGCTGGGCTGGACTTTGGAGGGGTCCAGGGCTGCGGCTGACAGGGCTTTGGAAGGAGTGAGAGCACACAGGAGGCTGGCGGGGCTTTGGGGAGGAGCGGGAGTGCACGGGAGGCTGGCGGGGCTTTGGGGAG
>NW_016107427.1:2812028-2821100 GCF_001604975.1 Cebus imitator | reverse complement strand
AGCGGGAGCGCACGGGAGGCTGGCGTAGCTGTTGCAGGAATTGCGGCATCCGGAGGGCGTGAGCTGGCCCCCCTGTTCTGAGAGCCTGCAGCGGGCTGGGTGGCTTTCCCCTGTCCTTCCTGGGGTGTGGCCTCTGGCGGCTCGGGGACTGTTCATTATGAGCCATCTGCTGGGCCTCCTGGCCAGGCAGTGGGAAGCAGTGTGCCAGCAATGCCCTGAATAGCCTTGACCCTGATGTGTAAGTTGCAGAGTGTTTGGTTGTTCGGGAAAGGATGCTAATGTGTGCCTGTCAGTTTCCCTGACAGGCAGCCTTTCGGGTCATAAAGTGGCTGCATGTGTTTGGTCACGCGCCTTTCCAGTCCTGCACAAGCACGTTGATATGTGTGCCTTTCACTTTCAGGCTGGTCCAACTGGAAGCCCTGAGGACAGCTGCTCCCGCTGGCTCTGCTGACCTTGTGCCTTGGTGAGTGGCAGCAAGGCTGCCCGACGCAGGGCGCCGTGTGTGTGTGTGTGTGTGTGTGTGTGTGTGTGTGTGTGTGTGTGTGTGTCTGTCCAGTGTCGGGGTCAGTGTTGGCCCTTGATGCCTTGTTGATTACTTTTTCTTAAAGCGGAATATATTTTAAGCTTTGTTATGGCCAACAGAATATTTATTATAATCTCTTCTCATTTGTCCAAAACCCAGACGATAAAGTTCAGGTGACTTTGTTCTCTTCCTGTGAGGGATGAGCTGAGCTCAGAGGGGCTGAGCTATAAATGCCGCTGGACTGAGGTGCCTACCAGGGCACAGAGGGCATGGGGGTCACCTCACAGGGCTGCCCTGGCTCTGTTTGCAGTCCAGGGCAGACATGGGGCCTGGGGTCAGCTGCACGGTCCCCGTGGGGAGCTGTCCGGCTGAGGCTGTTCAGTCACCGGGTGGGCCCAGGGATGGGCAGCTCCTCCATGCTCCTGGGGGGCAGTGCTCTGTTCTGACTCCTTTTCCACTGTGGAAAACGGGCTTGCTGCCCTGTTCCTGGGGGCCGCTCTCCTCCGAAGCCCTAGGTTTGGCTGACACACAGAGTTGCCCGGCTATTCAGTCACCAGGTGGTGGGCCCAGGGATAGGGCAGCTCCTCCCTGCTCCCATGGCCGGTCCTTGTAGGGTTCCTGCCCACTGCTCCCATGGGTCCCATGCCTGTTCCCAGGCCTGCTGCTGTGGCTGATCAGGCTGCAGGTCCCTTCCAGGTGGGCCTGGATCCTGAGTCCTTCTCCTGCTGTGGTTGCTTTGGACCTGGGAGGTGTCTCTCCTCCAGATGCTGTCAGTGGAGAGCAAATCCCATCCCTGGTGTTCCGAGGCTCCCAGGTGAAACTCGCAGGCCCCGCTCTTGGGAGGCAGGCTAAGCCTCCTGTGTCATCATCACACACAGGGGGTGTTGAAAGCTACCATTTAATAAACACAAACATGAGCAGGTAAACGTGAGCAGGGCTGAAGTGACCAACACCAAGCTCGGGCTTTTGAAGGTGCAGTCACGGCTGACCTCAGACAGCGTCGCTGACCATGTGGGCTGGGTGCTGAATGCTTCCTTCGTTTTCAAATTAAAGTGACTATGTTTAGCGTCTCTTTTTTTGTTTGTTTGTTTGAGATGGAGTCTCATTCTGTCACCCAGGCTGGAGTGCAGTGGCACGATCTCGGCTCACCGCAACCTCTGCCTCCAGGGTTCAAGCGATTCTCCTGCCTCAGCCTCCTGAGTAGCTGGGACTATAGGCACACACCACCATGCCCAGCTAATTTTTATATTTTTAGAGGAGATGGGATTTCGCCTTGCTGGTGGGGATGGTCTCGATCTCTTGACCTCGTGATCTGTCCCCCCTTGGCCCCCAAAAGTGCTGGGATTACAGGCGTGAGCCACTGCACCCGAGTATTTATTAAGACTACTTATTTGACACAAACTCATCGTTTTTGATGGCAGGGAGGGGACCACTACACACTAGGGTCTGTTGGGGGGAAATAGGGGAGGGACAGTGGGGGGTGGAGAGTTGGGGAGATCGCATAGGGAGAAATGCCAAATATAGGTGATGGGGAGGAAGGCAGCAAATCACACTGCCACGTGTGTACCTATGCAACAATCTTGCATGTTCTTCACATGTACCCCAAAACCTAAAATGCAATAAAAAAAAGACTACTTATTTGAGTGGATAGACACAGAGGCCGCCCCCAGCTGACTGGCACTTGGAGCTCGCCTCTCCAACATTCTGAATTCACACGTTTACTTGCTGCTTTTGCTCATTGTTGATTTAATACTTTGCCTGTGGCTTAAACTGTTAAATTTTTGCAACTTGCCATTCTGTGACAAAGAAACTTGACTTATCTTGTATCCCGTGGCTGAGCTCCCGCATCCCCATTCTTCCATGTTTCCTTTGGCCATTGTTGGGCTGTACTCCGGGCTGAGAGGTGGGCATGGGCTTCTGCAGTGACCACGGCCCAGCAAGGGCTGGGGGGGGGTGGGGACTTCGGATCTGTGAAGTGCAGTGTGTGGTGCCCGGGGGAGGTTTTTCTTTTAGGGGAGAAACTGACCAAGGTGTGCCAGGCATCAGCAGACCTCTCCCAGTAAGAGGACATTTCAAGAAGATAAGGATGGACATCAGCTTGATTTCCGTTGTCCCCTTTCTGGGGACAGGGACATCACGGTTCTGTAACAACTGAGGTCTGGGAAAAAAGAATGGGAAGAAGGGCAGGTTGGACACGTCGTGTCTTTGGGGTCTAGTAAGCTGCAGAACAACCTGAATCAGATTTACAACCAAGCTTTCAGCACGAGTAACAACACTCACAAAACCGGGTGACCATCAGTTATGGTATACCACGTGGCACTTTTGGGAGGCAGGAAAGATTGCAAAACTCAATAAACGAGCCCCCCACCCAGGCTGGTGGCATTAATAATGAAATCTATAGTGAAACATTTGCTTGCGACTTGCACCAGCACCCCTCAAAAGGTGTCCAGTATCTAATAAACACCTGAACAGGCATGCAACCTAGTTGGCTATCAGAGAAAGGAACTTTTAAAACCAGAAATGTTGTATCACTACACAGTCAGTGGATTGGCTAAAACCAACGAGGCAGATGGGACCCACGCTGCTGAGGAGGTGGGAGGCGGCGTGATGGGGGGCTCATTCCTTGTGGCAGCTGTGACTTGACCTCTTCCTGTTGGAAAACTCTTGGACCATAACTTCTAAACTGGAGCAAACCCATGGCTTGTGACCCAGCAGCTCCCCTCTGGGGCGTGAACCCATAGCCAGGCCTGAGAGCGTCGTGGGAGCTGTGTTCATCAGGCCCGTGTGCCCTGAGGAGGTGGACTCTGGGTGGACACGCTGCCGTGTATCTGCCCAGGGAGCAGCATGGGATGAGGTGCGTGGAGACAGCCCCCTCCGCCTGGGCAAGCTTACACCTGTATGCTGGGTGGAAGCAGCGCAGTGGGTCAGCACGTGTGCAAGGCTCATGTGTGTGCAGCTCAGAGGCAGGCAGACCTGGGGGGCGGGGGAGCAGGAGGCAAAGGAGGCCCAGGGGCTGTTTTTTTCTTTCTTTCTTTCTCTCTCCCTTTCTTCCTCTCTCATCCTCCCTCCCCTCCCCTCCCTCCCTCCCTCCCTCCCTCTCTTCCTTCCTTCCTCAAGGCCATGCTCTGTCTCCCAGGCTGGACCTCAGTGGCATGATCTCAGCTCACTTCAGCCTTCAACTCTCCTGGGCTCAAGTGGTCCTCCCACCTCAGCCTCCCAGTAGCTGGGACCACAGGCATGTGCCACCACACCCGGTTAATTTTTTTTTATTTTTTGTAGAGACAGGGTTTTGCCATGTTGCCCAGGCTGGTCTTGAACTCCTGGGCTCAAGCGATCCACCTGCCTTGGCCTCTGAAAATGGTGGGATTCATTTCTTGGTCTGGGTGCTGGTCCAGCCGCTCACTGAAGATGTGTGCCCTTCTCTGTATCTGTTACACTCTACCAAAAAGTTTCCCATAAACCTCACCATGGAAGTGTCACAAGAGCTTACATTTTCAGTTTTGTCTGACTCCCTCTGTGAAAATACGAGCTTCTACAAAACAGCAGACTTAAAAAGCAACAACACCCAAACCCGAAAACCCAGCAGACCAATACCATGCTAAAGCGCCACGTTTGTCACTTCCCCTGCCTGGGTGTTCGCACACTCGCTCTGTCACACGGCTCCCTGTGCTGGAGACCTGGGGACAGAACAGTTTCCATCCACGTAGGAGCGTGCCCCCGTAACTGCAGAGCACAGGCACGGCTGTCTTGGGAGGAGGGCGCTGGCTCAGGCACCCTGGGGGCGCTTTTGCGTTCTGTGTGCTGGAAGACCTCAATGCTTCAGAGCCTAAATTATATGGGAAAAATGCGTTTGTGTCCCAAAGCTGGAGTGATTTCCAAGGTGTGTATGAGGCACTTGGCAAGCTTCACTTGTGCCCTAAAGCACAAGGTACCAGGGCTTGAAGTGAATTTGGTGACATCTAGAGCTGGCAACTTTGTTGGGGCTGGTCACCCCCGGCCCTGAGGACTGCGGGGAAGGAAGGGCTGTCCTGAGTGCAATACCAGCCGTGTTCACACACAGCCACCTGCTAGCCTGACCTGTGCGTCCAGCCCCGCCCCTCTCCATCACAGAGGAGGTGTCCCAGCAGGGAGTGTGCAGGCTGGGAGGTTATGGAGCCCACTGTGTATGACTCGCTGCATGATTCATAACGCAGCTTTTGCTTTCCTGGGCCTTGGTGACTGGTCTGTGAAATGGGCAGGAGCCCAGCTCTTGGGTAGACAGAAGGTAAGGGTGTGGGGTTGGGGGAGTGGGGCAGGTGCCCGTGGGGCAGCACCAGGAGGACGAGAGGGGACCTATGGCCTCCAGCTTCGGGTTCAGGACTGTGGAGCATCCGCAGCTCTTAAAGCCATTGGGTTCTTTAGGAAAAGGCTAATTGCAGAGGACACTGGCTGGCGAGGGCGAGATCAAAGCCCGTGCCGTGTCAGCATGGTGGCCTGCCAGCTCCAGGCTGCAGAAGTCCTTCGTTTCCTTCCCTCCCTGTGTTGTTTACATTTTTTGGATGAGGATTCAGGCTTAGGCTCAGCTCACACGGTCCCGATGCCCCTGCTGTGCTCCGAGGTTGGCCTGAGTCTTCTGCTCCCAGGTCCTCCAGTGCGTCCATCACAGCCAGCCCTGCCCTGGAGAGAGAGGCCAGTGGGAAGGACCCGAGAGCAGCCGGGCCTCAGCTCAGTGGGACTTCGTTCTTTCGTTTTAGTTTTTATTTGCTGTTTTTTCTTTGTATAACAAACGTTGCCTGATAAGGAACTTCTTCCAACTTCAGGAAAGGCTCCTCCCAGGCCTGGGTGCTTCGAGGGCCCCACTGGCCGATCCTCTGACATCGCTTGGGGTGGCTTCCTCAGAAGCCACAGGCCCCTTTGTCCGCGTCCCCATCATGGCGGGCGTGGACCACTCACTTTCCAGACACGTTTTAAGAGGATTTTAAAGTGTTCTTGAGTCTTTCTTGGGTAACGAAAGGGATCGGGACAGTGCCTTCCCGTCATATTCGTCCCAGGTCTCGTCCCTCCTCGCTCTGCCCTCCTTGCAACAGAGCCTGGCTCCCAGGCCTGCAGGCTGGCTTTAGATCTCCGAGGAGCCACTGGATGGGGCTTTGTTCTCAGCTTCAGGGGGAGCCGTGAGGGAGCCCTGGGCTCCCATCCTGAGCATTATTCACCTTCCTGCAGGGTCTACCTGAATGCTAACCCTGGGGTGGGGGCGGGGAGGGGGGCCCAGGGCTTATCGTGGAGACGGTGGGGTTGAGGAGTAAGCCCCCAGGTCCGTGCTTCGTACCCCCAGGGCACCCTGGGCTGGGAGTGTAGGAGACTCAGGACACGTCCCGGAGAAGTGAGGCCGGTGTGTGGTGTGAACACCCAGAGCGTGACCTGTGGCTGGGATCCCCCAGTTCATGCATTCTCGAGCGAGGGGAGCCTGCAGGGTGTGACTCACACCCACCTCTGGGACATGGAGAACAGAGGCGGATGGAGACGGCCCCCCTCTGCATTCCTGGGATCTTTCTGGGGAATGCCTGTTTGGCCCTGATGGCAGCTGAGGGTTTGTGCCAGGCTGGTCCTGTGCCCATGAGAGGGTGCTAAGCTGCAGAGATTGGTGGCCGATGCCCTGAGGAAGTGGAGTGGAGCACAGGTGTCTCCCAGCAGCTGTGGCCGCTCGTACTGCCAGCAGTGGTCTCGGGTCCTAACACTGTGAGGTGAAGGACGGGTGGAGGGGAGGGCCGGCCTTCCCCCTGGAAGCAAGAGGAAGCCAGCGTGCCGTATGCCCATGGGGACTGCAGGTGGTGGAATTATCTTTGGCTCTGATGTGTGATGTATACGAGGGGAGAGCAAAGGGTTCAGACTTTGATCTGCTGAGCTGTGTCTTGTGAAGTCAGGTATCCTGCAAGGGAAGCTTTTTTCTTAGGAGAAACAAATCTCATCAGTGTTCAAGACAAGACTGTGCTATTCCAACCACCACAGAGACAGAGGGTTGGAGGTTAATGTGCATACAAGTTTTCCATTTGATGTTTACATCTTCATTACAAAAGTAATACATGCTTATGAAAATTAAACACAGAGCCAAATCTAATAAATAATTAAAATTGCATTCTTTACTCCATCCCAAATCTCACTCTTTTTCCTGGAGAGAACCACTATAAGTGCTTTGTGGCTTATCCTTCTAGAGTTCATAAAAAATACACATAAGAACATACACACACACAGAGTTTCCAAAAATGTATTGACATGTCATGACATCTCTCTGCGTAACCTGATTTTGACTTGTTTTGGGAAACTTTCACCACACATAGATCTACATCATTTAAAGAAGGCCTTCCTTTTTTTATGCATGTTCTAAGGAGATGCGTATGGACACACACACATGTGCATGATAAGAACTCTGTGTGACGGCGTCAGAGCACAGTTGATTATCAGTCTACCGGAACCAGAGTGTGCTTTCAAGACTGGAAATGTGTACCTGTGGTTTGGAAACTGTCCTAGAACTGCGCTCTTGTCTCGTATATCCTGGGGCTGGGCGGGGTCAGACGCGGCCTGTCCTGTCCAGCGCAGTGAGGCCTGTCTGGGAAGGGTGCGACGCTGGCCCTCGAAGCTCCCTGGCCTCCGGTCGGCCCCGCCTGGCCCAGATGCCGCCTCGCTGGAAGGCGGATTTTGCCTCCTGCCTACTGCTTCTGTCTTTGTCTGGTGCTGTTCCTGAGTTCAAAAGGTGGCGAGGAGGCCCTGGGTGCTCCATGGCCGGGGCTGCAGACTCCTTTTCCACTGTGGAGTCGCTGTGCTCTCGAGCGTCCTGCCCGGGGTCCTCCTGTTGGAACACAGGTAAAGATTCTGAGCATGCACATTTCTGCATGTTGTATTCACCGGGTTGCCTGCTTTCACTAGCTGGCAGCTCCCCTGAAGTCCTCTGAAGTGCAGGGCAGCAGAGAGCAGGCCAGTGGCCTTCTTCTGACCGTGCCTGGCCACGAGGCTGCTGTGTCTTTTCTCAGACACTGCCTGCCTGGTACCCCCTTACCTCTTGGTGAATGGAATTCAAAGCAAAGCTGCCCCTGGAGCTGCCGGGTCGGGCCCTAGCACGTCTTGCCGCGTTGGTCTGGCTTTATGTCGGGGGTCCTGGTGGACCTCCATGGACTCACGGGCTTGGTGGCACAGGGAGCCTGGAGGTATCTTAGTCCTCACAGGCTCGGCTTGGGCATTGCCCCAAGTGTCCTCCTCGTCACTTCCATGTGAATTGGAATCAGGAGGCATGTCCACGGCAACCCACAGGCCTGAGCTGGAGGGGACCACTGCACGTCTTCAGCCCAGCCCGCCAGAGTGGCAGAGGGCAATGCCGGGGCCACGGGGCAAGCCTGGCTTGCAAGCAAAAGGTGGGGCTCGTGTGAGCCACGTCTCCTTCCTAGTGTGGCCTTGCCTCCCTTCCTCGCCCCTCCCAGTGAGGATGAATTTCTCCTGAGGAAGCTACTGGCCACGGGGCAGACCTGGCGAGGATGGCAGCCCGCCCCCATGGGTGCCAGGGGTGCTCTGGCTACGGCCAGGAACTTGTGGATTTTCTGTGCAGATGATCGTGTCACGTACAAATGATGAAAACTTGCTCTGTTCTTTCTAATCTTTATTTCTCTCTTTTACCCGCCCCATGCCAGTGGCTGCAGGAAGTGTCCTGAGGAGCAGGGCCTCATGCTGACTTCTTTCTTAATCAGTGGTACGTGGCCGTGGACTTCAGCACCTGCCTTTCCTGAGACTAAATGCAGCAATCCTGTCGCTTCTCTCCTTCTATCACTTTTTGTCAATAGTCCCGTTAATTGGTTTTCTATAGTAAATTAGTTCTTGTGTCCTGGGATAAACCAAATATGGTCATGATTTGGTAAAGTCCTAGCTGGAGTCAGTTTGGAATTGTATATTTATTGTGACTATTCCATTAGTGTGTGAGCGTGAGGCTGGCCTTTCACTAAAGGGAACTCTGCCTGTCCCTGATGTATACTGTGGTACCTCTAGTATTTGCCCAGCGAGTGAAATGCTCACTGTGGCCTGTGAATGAACACCTCACCGGAATAGTAGTGAGTGTGTCCCCTTTGGGGAGACACACAATGAGAACGTATAATATTTTGCACTGGCCCCTGCTTTACTGAGTGATTTTACTGGAAAGCAGGGTTGAATTTTATTGTGTTGCCTGTCAAGGCTTCTTGTTAAAAAATCAGATGAATTTTGTTAGTCAGTTTCCTCGCAGCAAACCATCCTTGCATTCGTGAAACAGATCCACTTGGTCATCATGTATGTGTTGACTTTTTAATATGCTGCTAGCTCTGTTTGCTAAATTTTAAAGAAACTTTTGCCTTCATAGTCATATGAAAAGCAGTGGTTCTCAAACTTATGGGCTCTTTACATTCTTAAAAATTGTTGGGCCGGGCGCGGTGGCCCACGCCTGTAATCCCAGCACTTTGGGAGGCCGAGGCGGGTGGATCACGAAGTCAAGAGATCGAGACCATCCTGGTCAACATGGTGAAACCCCGTCTCTATTAAAAATACAAAAAATTAGC
>NW_016107427.1:2804083-2811986 GCF_001604975.1 Cebus imitator | reverse complement strand
TGGGACTGGTGTTCACGGAGAAAATTTTGAAAAATTCTTGTCTAGGAGCAACTTGAGGGAGAGGGTGGAATCTGTGAAATAAAGTGTTGGACTGGGCACAGTGGCTCATCCCTGTAATCCCAGAACTTTGGGAGGCTGAGGTGGGTGGATCACGAGGTCAGGAGTTCGAAACCAGCATGGCCAACGTGGTGAAACCCCATCTCAACTACAAATACAAAAATTAGCCAGGCGTGGTGGCACGCGCCTGTGGTCCCAGGTGCTCAGGTGGCTGAGGCAGGAGAATTGCTTGAACCCGGGAGGCAGAGGTTGCAGTGAGCTGAGATTGTGCCAGTGCACTCCAACCTGGCCGTCAGAGCCAGACTTCATCTTAAAAAAAAAAAAGAATTATTGGCCAGGCACAGTGGCCCACGCCTGTAATCCCAGCACTTTGGGAGGTCAGGAAGGGTGGATCACCTGAGACTGGGAGTTGGAGACCAGCCTGATCAACATGGAGAAACCCTGTCTCTACTAAAAATACAAAATTAGCTGGGTATGGTGGCACATGCCTGTAATCCCAGTTACTCATGAGGATGAGGCAGGAGAACTGCATGAACCCAGGAGGCAGAGGTTGTGGTGAGCTGAGATCGCGCCATTGCACTGCAACCTGGGCAATAAGAGTGAAACTCCATCTCAAAAAAGAAAAAATTATTAAGCGCCGGGTGTGGTGGCTCATGCCTATAATCCCAGCACTTTGGGAGGTTCAGGTGGGTGGATTGCTTGAACTCAGAAATTTGAGAGCAGCCTGGGCAACATGGCGAAATCCTGTCTCTATAAAAAATACAAAAATTATCCAGGCATGGTGGCGCATGCCTCTAGTACCAGCTACTTGTGAGGCTGACATGGGAGGATCACGTGAGCCCCAGGGGTGGGGGTTGCAGTGAGCCGAGATCACTTCACTGCACCCCAGCCTGGGTGACAGAGTGAGACCCTGTCTTAAGAAAAAATTTATTGAGGACCCCAAATAGATTTGCTTTTGCGTTACAGCTCCTGTGGTCTTCAACTGGGGGGCGACTCCCCTTGTCTCCTGGCAGACATTTGGCAATGGCAGGAGATGTTTTTAGTTGGTAGCTGCTGGGGGACAGCCACTTCTGCATCGAATGTGCAGAGACCAGGGAGGCTGCTGAATGCCCTGGGGCACAGCGGGCCCACAGCAGAGTTATCCCATCCAAAATACCAGGAGTGCCGACGTCGAGAGACTTCCAGTGTGATACGGAAATACGCTAGGTTAGAAACGAATGCTAAGAACATTTTAAAATATTTAATAATTCATTTCAGAGTAGCAGCAATAAACCCAGTGGGTACAAAAAGTATTTTTTCCTGTGTCCTGGGATAAACCAGTTTTTATAAAGAAAACCCATAGTTTCCAAAATTAGTAAGGAGAGTGATCCTGTTTTCTATTTTCACCCGTCTCTTTGATGTCTGACCTCAGAGGCCGCGGCTGACGTGGCTCTGCCTCTGTGAGCAGCCTGTTGCGCTGTGTCGTGGTTGAGGCTCACAAAGAAAATTATGCCGGGTGAGACTAGGCGCCTGTGAGGCGAGGCTCTCAGAACCCCCACCAGCGAGGTCCGGGGCCCCTGGGGTCCTCACGCCACGGTTTGAGATGGTAATTTAGACAAATTTCCTTCCTCCCTTCCCTCTGCACTCTTTCTCCTTGTGAATTTTATGTCACCGTTGCCTCATTAAAGGGATTGGGACATCTTCCTTCTTTATGTTCTGGGAAAGTTTAATTAATGTTAAAATCGTCTATTCTCGTAGGATTTGTAGAATTCACTTGTGATATCATCCGCCTGTGGTATTTTTTGTTAGAACTAAATTTAACAAAACTGTTTAATAGATATTTTAATTATTTTAATTTTAATTTTTTTTTTTAATAAGAGATTCCATGTAGAGTTTTCTTTCTTTTTTAGAGATGAAGTCTCACTCTCTTGCCCAGGCTGGAGAGCAGTGGTGTGGTCTTGGCTCACTGCAGCCTTGAACTCTTGGGCTCAAGCAATCCTCCCGCCTCAGCCTTCTGAGTAGCTGGTGTGCCCCACCATGCCCAGCTAATTTTTAAATGTTTTGTAGAGGTGGGGGTCTTGCCGTGTTGCCCAAGCCGGTTTTGAACTCCTGGTCTCAAGGAGTCCTCTCGGCTCAGCCTCCCAAAGAGCTGGTATCACAGGCCTGAGCCGCCACGCCCAGCACTCAGATATCTTAATTCTGTAAAAACGGGTCTGTCCTGATGTTATAAAGTTCCATAAAGATAATTCTGTTTAAACTATCTTTTCCATGGCCACACTTTATAATTAATTTTTCTCCTAGAAAATTATCTACCTTATCTGGATTATCAAATTTATTTACATAGAGATGTGCAATTATTTCTGTGTGGTTTTTTAAAAATGTTTTTATTTTGATGATGATTTTCTCTTTTTCTTGTTTTGCTTTTTTTGAGACAGAGTCTCCCTTTATCACCCAGGCCGGAGTGCAGTGGTGTGATCTCAGCTCATTGTGACCTCCAGATTCAGGTGATTCTCCCACCTCAGCCTCCTGAGTAGCTGGCACTACAGGCATGTGCCACCATGCCCGGCTAATTTTTGTGTTTTTAGTAGAGGCGGGGTTTTACCATGTTGGCCAGACCGCTCTCAAATTCCTGAGCTCAAGTGATCTGCCTGCCTCAGCCTCCCAAAGTGCTGGGATTACAGGCATGGGCCACTGTGTATAGCCCCTACTCTTTTCTTAATTTGTATATTTTTATTCTCTATTTTCTTAATTAGGTTTTTTTTTTTTTTTTTTTTTTTTTTTTTTTTTTTTTTTTTTTTTTTTTTTTTTTTTTTTTTTTTTTTTTTTTTTTTTGAGTCAGAGCCTTGCTCTTCACCCAGGCTGGAGTGCCGTGGTGCAATCTTGGGTCACTGCAACCTCCGCCTCCCGGATTCAAGTGATTCTCCTGCCTCAGCCTTCTGAGTAGCTAGGATTACAGGAATGTGCCACCACACCTGGCTAATTTTTGGATTTTTAGTAGAGATGGGGTTTCATCATGTTAGCCAGGCTGGTCTCAAACTCCTGACCTTGTAATCCACCTACCTTGGCCTCCCAAAGTCCTGGGATTACCAGTGTGAGCCATTGCCCCTGGCCTAAGACAGTTTACTTCTGTAGAAGAGTGTGGCTCACAGATGGAGCAGTGGCGAGTGCACCCTTGGACAAGGTGAGGAAGGGGTTCTTATTCCTGGTGCGGGTAGTCCTGCTGCTGTATCCTTCCCCTGCTGGCTATGGTTAGATCGCACAGCCTAAGCTAATTCCTATTGGCTATCTTAAAGCGAGCAGGGGTACGAGCTGGAGTGGCGGGGTGGGTAGTTTGGCGGGAAGGACGGTCAGAGCAGGTAGCTAGGGGTCAAAGCAGGTGACCAGAGCAGGTGACCAGGATGAGTCAGGACGGGGCAGGGGACCAGGGGAACAGATGTGAACTACTGATTAGAACTGGTGGAAAAGGTTGTTTACTGAAACTACAAGGAAGTTAAACTTTAAAGTAGAGAATTAAAGAATAAGAGAGCTGAACATGCTGACACACTGAGTCTTTGAAGAGAAACTTGGGGTTCACTGTATTTAACAATACCCAGGAGTGGGACTGCTGGACCGAATGGTAGATCTACTTTTAGTTCTGTGAGGAATCTCCACGCTGTTTTCCATGGCGGATGTGCCTGTTTACATCCCCACCAGCAGCGTAGAGGGGTCCCGGTTCCCCACATCCTCACCAACAAAAATACTGAACGCTTCACGAACTGGCGTGTCGCCCTTCCACAGGGGCAGCGCTCACCCTCTGCCGCGTTCCCGTTTTAGTGTACGTGCTGCTGAAGCAGGCATGTGTGTCTCTGTTTTATTCCCAAATAATCTAAAGATCTTGGAGCCGGGACTTTGGTTCCACGGTGTTTTCAAACCGGGTTTCCTGGTGTGCAGGTGCCGTGTGGGTGCCATGCAGGCATCTGCATCTCTGCTCCTGGAGTCTGGGGGGGCTCTCTGGACCGGATCCTCGTTGTCACCTGAAGCTCGGAGAAGGGAGGGGAGCACGCTGCGGGCGGGTCTCTGACCACATCTGCTGCCCTCCCGGAGAGCGTGGCTGCGCCTTTTCAGTCCGTTTCTTCCCTGTTTCAAATGCCCACAGCATGCTGGGATGCTCGCCTTGTCTGCAACCCTGTGTGTGTGTGAGAGAGAGTGTTTGAGTGTGACAGATTGTGAGAATGTGTGAGTGTGAGAGTTTGTGGCTGAGGGTGTGTCAGTGTGAGAGTGCATGAGTGTGAGAGATTGTGAGTGTGTGAGGGCGTGAAGGATTTGAGTGTCTGAGAGTGTGAGTGCAGGTGTGAGTGTGAGTGTGTGAATGCGTGTGTGTGACTCAGGGCTGAGAGGAGAGAACGCAGCTGGGCAGGTGATGCTTGGTGAGTGAGATCCTGTGATGTCGTAAGAAACACACATGGTCTCCGGCCCTGGTTCCCAGCACACAGCTCCTACGACCTTGGGTGCTGCTAATGAGGTGACTGTGGCTGGGGCTCCTGGACAGCCTCCTGGGGGACTGGTTGCTAGGGCAGCCGACCACGTGATGAGAGGTTGGAACTCCACCCTGGACCCCTGGGGAGTGGAGGGAGCAGAGGTGGAGTTGATCACCAGTGGCCGGTGCTGTGCTCCATCCTGCCTGTGTGCTGAGGCCTCCACAGACTCCCTAAAGGACAGTGTTGGGGGGCTGGCGGGCTGCCCAGCACGGGGAGGTTCTGGGAGGGTGGAGCCCTGGGGAGGGTAAGGAAGCTCCGAGCCCCTGCCCCGTCCCTCGCCCTGTGCATCTCTTCATCTGTATCCTTTCTAACGCCCTGTATAGTAACCAGCAAATGTGTCTCCCTCCCTGAGTTCTGTGAGCTGCTCTGGCCAATTAATCAAACTTGAGGAGGGGTCATTGGGAACCCACCCTGTAGCTGGCGGTCAGAAGCACTGGCTACAACCTGGAGTGTGCCTTTGGCACTGGACAGTCCTATGCTCTGAACACCCCAGGGCTCGCCCTGCGCCCCTCTCTGCTCGGCTGTCCGCCATAACATCCAGATCCTTCGTAACACCCTTTAGGATAAGCCAGCCGACAGTGTTTCCCAGAGTTCTGTGCGCCATCCTAGCAAATTACCAAACTCGAGGAGGGCACCATGGGAACCCCAGCTTCCAGCCAGGTGGTCAGGAGCACAGGTCACCAGTGGGACAGTCTCGTGGGCGAGGCCTGGCGCTGGGGGATTTCCTGATGCCAAAATCCCCACCTATTTTGGTGAGCAGAGCATTGTGTGCTGAGTGTTGGATGCGGGGTGGAAGGGAAGGACAGTTTGTTTTCCTCAGCCGTGAGACCCTGAGCCATGTCAGGTAGTGAGCGGCTCTGCAGTGCTTGTCAGTGTCAGTGCCTTTGACAGTCACTTTGGTGGGTAATAAGAAGCTGGGTTGATGGTGGTTCTTCTGCTAATCAGTAATTGGCTCCACACTGCTGATTCTCTGAGCCCCTTTTTTCCTAGGGATGAAGCGTTAATTACTTTTCTAACAAGATACTAACCTCCTTGACAGCCTCCCTCTCTGAGCTGGGTGTCTGGAGAGGTCAGATCTGTCCTCCCCTACAAGGTGTGGGGTGAGTGTGGAGAGGACATTTCATGGCTCCCAGGGAGTCACAGTCACTGCGAGTGTTGGGACATTCTTTTCCTGATTTCTGTGTCTCTTCCTGCCATTTTTGTGAAGGTTTAGCAAATACTCAATAGACTGTTGTGAGAATATGAGCTTCTTTATTTGGGGGAGATTTTTTATCATGGAAAATGTTTCCTTCTTTAGAAACTGAAATCCTTGATCACATCACCTAGGTAAAAAAAGACGGGGCCGGGCTTGGTGGCACATGCCTGTAATCCCAGCACTTTGGGAGGCTGAGGCAGGTGGATCACCTGAGGTCAGGCCTTCGAGACCAGCCTGAGCAACATGGCAAAACCCCATCTCTACTAAAAATATAAAAATTTAGCCGGGCGTGGTGGTGTGCGCCTGTAATCCCAGCTACTTGGGAGGCCGAGGCAGGAAAATTGCTTGAACCTGGGAGGCAGAGGTTGCAGTGAGCCGAGATGGCACTGCTACACTCCAGCCCAGTGACAGTACAAGACTCTGTCTCAAAAAAAAAAAAAAAGAGAGAGAGAAAGAAAGAGAAATGAGACAGGGACATGAGGAGGAGGGTGTGAGGCTGGGGTCGGTCAGGCGCGTGGACAGGAGCGGCTCGGAGGTGCTGGCTGCTTCTGCTCTGCAACAGCCACCCCCCATTGTCCGTGCGAGGAAGCACCAAGAAAGCAGTGTCTTGTCTTTTTTCAGAAGTCAAGTTGCTTACAAGGAACTCTGTTATTTTGTGCTTTGAGAAAGAAAATATTCTGAGTTCAGATGTGCTAGGGTCAGGGGGTTTCTGTGGCCACTTGTGGACCACTGGGTCTCTAGACCTGGGGTTTCAGTGGCTTCCTGTGGCCCGCTGGGTCTCTGGGCCTGGGGTTTCAGTGGCTTCCTTTGGCCCGCTGGGTCTCTGGGCCAGGGGTTTCCTTGGCTTCCTGTCGCCTATTGGATCTCTGGGCCTTGGGGGTTCTGTGGCTTTCTGTGGCCTGCTGGGTCTCTGGGCCAGGGTTTCGTGGCCTCTTGTGGCCTGCTAGGTCTCTGGGCCAGGGTTTTTGTGGCCTCCTGCCGCCCGCTGGGTCTCTGGTCGTGGGGTTTCGTGGCCTCCTGCCACCCACTGGGTATTTGGTCCTGTGCTGGGTGCTGCCCTTGTCTGTGGTGTGTGTCTCTGGAGCTGGGGTCCTGGAGCCTCCTTGGGGCTCCTCCAGGAAGGGGTTCCTGCCTCTCCTCTCCTCTGCTGCTGCTCCCATGTCTAGGCCCAGTGGTGTGGGGTGGGCAGAGCTGGCCTCTGCTGCGGTGGGCTCACAGAGGGGTTTAATGAGCTGCACCCAGCAACACGGGGCCTGTCCCAGGCCAGGGCCCTGCCCGGCACTTGGGGCCAGGGATGAGTACCCCGGGCCTTGGGGCATGTGGAGGCCCAGGCTGCTGGGGGAGTCTTGCAGAGCATGTGTGTGATGTGTTTGTCAGGGCCCTTCTCAGCCTGGGGATGAGGAGCGGATGTGACTGAGGAGGCTCCTGTCCTTGTGGGGGTGGCCAGGCGAGGATGGCGAACACATCAGCAAACAGGAAGTGCCGGGGACAGCGTGCGAAGGAGTGCAACCCCCCAGGACCCTGGGCCGAGCCACACAGGGGCCTGCTTCATTCCTCGAAGGAGGCTGCTGGCCTGGGACCTTCCTTAACCCCACCCTCAAGGCACAGAGAGGCTGGGCCCGGGTCCCCCCACTGGCACAGGCTGTGACCCATGACAAAGGCTGGAGGCTGGGCGGGAGCCACCTGCTCTGTGGGAAACAGCAGTGTGTGCTGGGCTTCCATGGGGTCTTCTAGCTCAGGGCTCGGCTCAGGAGCCACAAGCCAGGCAGGGCTCTCCATGGGCGTCGGGGCTGCCAGGAGGGTGGGCTGCATTTGTTCCATGTGTGATGTGACCGGCTGCCCTGTGGTGGTGGTGGCAGAGCCGGCCCAGGGTCTGGGCATCGGCGCCTGTCCCCAGCGGGGCGGGCTCTGGGGTATGAGTGTCTGTTCTGTGTCAGGACTCCCCGTTTCTTTCCCCCCACACTCATACAGGGGTTTTAGATTGTGAAGGGTGTACTTCCCAAGGGAAACCAGCTGCAGGTGTCTATGCTGGCACGAGGAAAACAAATGCAGACAGCGCTGGGTTCATTCCAGGAGAGGGAGATGGAATTCAGGAGAGGGGGTGGAATCATCCAGGAGAGGGGGGCGGAATCATCCAGGAGAGGGGGGCGGAATC
>NW_016107427.1:2792191-2803873 GCF_001604975.1 Cebus imitator | reverse complement strand
GGAATTGTCCAGGAGAGGGGGGTGGAATCCAGGAGAGAGGGGTGGAATAGCCCAGGGGAGGGGGATGGAATAGTCCAGGAGAGGGGGTGAAATCATCCAGGATGGGGGGTGGAATCCCGTATAGGGGGATGGAATCCAGGAGAGGAGGGTGGGATCCAGGCCAGGTGCACAGAGCTCTTTATGCTGCAATTGGAGGCACTAGCATCAAGTGGGGTGGGGGGAGCCGCTGTCAGGGGACACTCCGCGTACCTCCAGATGCACCTGGGGACTGGGTAGCACCTTGGGAAGCAGCCTGCACTGATAGCAGGAGCTACAATTTAAGATGCGTTCGTTTTTCCCCTATGAAAAGGAAAGAAAGAGTTTCTCCCTACTCCACTCTCATACGCAGCACAGGACACGGC
The DNA here is from genome assembly GCF_001604975.1 of Cebus imitator. Taxonomy (NCBI): domain Eukaryota; kingdom Metazoa; phylum Chordata; class Mammalia; order Primates; family Cebidae; genus Cebus; species Cebus imitator. The sequence continues at coordinate 2,803,472 of NW_016107427.1, read as the reverse complement.
CGCGATGAGCTGCCCAGATGTTCCCCACCCCAAGCAGTTCTCCCGGGCACACCAGCTGGGCATCCTTAGTTCCACTCAGCTCCGACGCTATGGGCCTGGAGTCCATGTCAGATGACCCGGGGCCAGGGCTCAGTCCCACAGGACTGCCCCACTGTCAGATGCCAGTCCTAGGTTATGACCCATGACCTAGCTGGCTGGAAGCTGGGGTTCCCACAGTGCCTTTGAGTTGGCTCACAATCTCCAGGAAGCCCCGACTGTGTCTGCTGGCTTATTGTAAAGGGTGTCATGAAGGATCCAATGGACGGCCAGGTAGAAGGGGTGCAGGGTGAGGCCTGGGGGTCCTGGGTGCCCGAGCTTCTGTCTCTGGGGAGCTGGGGTGCACGGGCCTCCCCGCATGTGGGTGAGTTCGCCAGCCCTGAAGCCCATTGTCCAAGAGTTTGGAGGCAGCCTGGGCTTCAGCCCCTATGCTTCCTGGAGCACGGTGGGCAGGGGTGCTGTTGTGGGCCACGCCAGTCACCTGTCACTTGGGGATTGAAAGGGCTTGTCAGGAGTAGCAGTAGATGCTCCCATCCCTTGGGAAATGTAAGGTTTTAGGAACTTTGTACAGGAACCAAATAGAACAGCAGATACTCCTGTCACTCTTCCCACTCAGGATATTACAAGGAATTTATGAACTTTGTGTCAGGAACCAGGGACTAAGAGCAGCAAATACCTGCCGCTTATCACGCAGCTTCCAAGGTCCGCACCGTTAGGAGCAGGCCCTGCCTTTGCAAGCACGTTCACGAATAGCAGACCTGTCTTCCTCCTGTTAACAGTCAGGAGGTCAGAGTGGGGGCCGCCGCCCCAGTAGGCCCCAGAAACCCTGGCCTCCTCCGAATTCGTGCTCAGGCCCTGTCTTCTGTCCTCTGTGGCTTGCTGGTCTGAAGACAGCTGCCTTGCCCTGGCTGTTTCACCTGCATTCCAGGCAGGAGAGTTGAGAAGGGCATGCCTGGGCTTTTCCTTTTGAAGACTCTCCCTGAGCCCCACCCTGTTGTGATGGGCCCGGGCTGTCACCTGTGGGCTGGGTGCAGGGCTGTCGTATTGGCGAGGAGCATGGGAGCGTGTGCATTTTGGGACAGCAGCCAGCACCTCCTACAACATGGCAGAGCTGTCAGGATTTCTAGCCCTGTGTGTCTTTGACCTCTCACCTGAGCTCTATGAAGAGGCATTTTCTTGCTTCTTCGTGGACCCTTCCTCACTGCACTTCAGCCACGGCGCTGACATGTGGTCACCCCACTCCTGACTTGGCCTCTTCCGTGGGGCTGGGGCCTGGTCGTGCCCCCGTGGTCAGTCTCTCTGTGACAGTGAGAAGGGGAAGATGGCCAAGGCACCTGCCCGGGCAGGACTCTCTTCCCTCGCTGGCGCTGGTCCAGCTGCTGTGGACGGCCGTGGGCACTGTCGCGGGCCCTCCTGTGAGCGCTCCAGGCCATGTTGCTGGCTGCTTCTGCCGTCCTGGCTTGCAGGGACTCTGGGTCATAGGGGAGGAGGGCAGGGTTCGTCCCTCTCCTTGGGCAACAGAGGGTCCAGCAAGATTCTTCCCTCCCCGCCCTGTCCTGCCCCGCCCCTCCGAGCCTGGGCAGGCAGATGAAAGCCAGGGCCCCATGCTTCTGCCATCTCCTGCTGCTCACACGCTCCAGCCAGGGACCTGACCCGTGCGTCCAACAGGTAAGGTCAGCCAGGCTGCCCCGGAGCAGAGCTCTGTCTTCGCCGGCTGACTGAGGCAACGGAGTCATTGTGGGTGGACAACAGGGGGAGGGAGAACAGGGGCTTGGGGCCCTGCTCTCAGATCCCATGCTGTTGCCAAGCCTGTACCCTCTGGGTTGGACTCTTCCTCAGCCCCCACCCCAGTGCCCCCCGGCTCTGCCCAGTCCTCTCAGGGGGCATTGGCTTGTAGCCCCGTGGCTGGTGCCCCCCCACCCTGTAACCCTGTGTGGACTCGGGCACCTGCACATTTCTAGCCTGTGCCTGTCTCCAGTGCCACACCCTCACATGGAGCTCCTGAGTCCGCCCCACCTCCTCCGTCAGGGCAGGCCAAGGAGTAACAAAGCCAGACCCAGCCCCTCTGGTGTGGTGGCTGCCAGCCCCACGCAGCTGCCCGCCCGGGAGAGGTGGCGAGGTCCACGTGCGAGGCCCTGTGAGCTGGAAATAGTATGGGATTTCACGATGTCCGATGGAGAAGTCTGTGATGTTTTGGGCGTGTTGGGTTACGTAAAACACATCGTTAAAGTTAATTCCACCTTTCTCTGCATTTTACTGGGGCCACTGGAACATTCAGTGGCGCGGTGGCTGCTGAGTGTGGCTAGCCTTCTCCCGCTGGGTCAGCCCCACGGTCGAGGTCATCTTTAGACGTTTGCCTGAGACACAGACACCTGCTTGGGGCAGGGACTTCAGCCCTTCAGCCCTGTCCTCCGCAGCGCTGAAATCTGGAGCGTTCTTGAGTAACGCACTGGCGTTGAGAAGGTGCTGTGCCATCCTCTGCTGTCCTTGGCTGAACAGGCTGTTTGCCTGGGGACCACGTCAGGTAACGTGTAGGACAGCGAGGGTGGGGCGGTCCAGCAGAGAGGGCGTGTGTGCATCTGTGTGGCAGGAATGGGAGTGATTTCATCTGGGATCCCCTGGGGGTCCCAGGGCTAGCTCTGGTGTTTCATTCTCCCAGAGAACAGACGGCTGCAGGGGCCACACGTGCTTGAGAGGAACCCCACCTGAAAGCCTCCCATTGTAGCACGGAGCGGGAAACTGAAGGGATAGCGTCACACGATGTCACAATGCGTGACTGCATTTAACAATCACATATGTCCAGAAGAATCGACGTGGGGTTTTTGTTTTGTTTTGTTTTTGTTTTTTTAATAAAAATGACGGCCAGGTGTGTTGGCTCATGCCTATAATCCCAGCACTTTGGGAGGCCAAGGCAGGGGGATCACTTGAGGTCAGGCATTTGAGACCAGCCTGGCCTATATGACAAAATCCCATCTCTACTAAAAATACAAAAAATTAGCCGGGTGTGGTGGTGGGCGCCTGTGATCCCAGCTACTTGGGAGGCTGAGGCAGGAAAATTGCTTGAACCCAGGAGGTGGAGGTTCCAGTGAGCCGAGATCATACCATCGCACTCCAGTCTGGGCAACAGAGCAAGTCTCTGTCTCAAAGCAAAAGAGAGAGAGAGACAGGGTTTTGCCATGTTGCCCAGGCTGGTGGGTTCAAGGGATCCACCCGCCTCAGCCTCCCAAAGTGCTGGGATTACAGGTGTGAGCCACCAACCAACACCAGATCTTAACAGTGGCCAGTCTTGGGATGGAGAGGGGGTGAGGACTGAGAGCTCCCTTCTGACCATGTACCTTGGCTTGATTTACAATTTTTACAGCGAGCTGTATTACTTTCTTTTATAAAACACCATTACTTTACAAAATCTTGTATTTTTAATTTTGGGGGGTACATACTAGGTATATCTATTTATAGATTTGCAGAATCTTTTTTAAACAGCAGTGTTTCTTGCCTGAAATGTTTTCATTGCAGCTGAGGACTGGGTGGGTCTGTCTCCCCAGGCTGAGGCTGTCAGGCTGGTGCTCCCGGCCGACTGGAGGCCTGAGTCTTTGTGTCTTCCCAATCCACCGAGACCTGATTTTAGAAGTGAGTGAAAGGAAGCTCCTTCTGAGTGCCCGGCGCCTCTCTGCCCTTCCCGTCCGAAACCACAGCAGGCTTCTTTCCAGCTGGAGGCTCAAGTGTTGTCAGCTGATGGGAAATCTCCTTTTCAGAGATGTGAGATGAGCACTTGGGTTGGTTTTGGTCCTCAGCTCCTGTCTATGGGAGCAGTGATTCTGTGGTGAGATGGCTTGGGTGTGAGTCTTGATTCTGCTGCTAACTCGGTGTGACGCTTTGGGCAAGCTGTTGACTCTCTCTGTGCCTCGGTCTCCTCATCTGTAAGGTGTAAGGAGTGAACGTGTGGGGCCACAGAGCTGCCGGGTTGGTCCTGGCCTGCTGAGGGGCCTGGTGAGGGTGACTGACATGCCTGGGAACGGGCCCCCCAGCTCAAGTTAGGACGCCTTGCCCAGAATTCTAGAACTCGTACTGCTGGTGTTTGGGGAGCACGTACGCTCCCTCTCCAGGGAGCTGGGCCTGCTGCGTCCTGGCAGGGCTGACGCGGCGCCTGCTGCCCTGCGCCCTGGGAAGCTGAGCCAGCTGGACGCGGCTCCTGGACGCAGCAGAAACAGGGACTAACCACTCGGCTCGCCGGAAGCCATGGTCCTCGCTGGACGTGGAAGGCTCCCGTGCACAATAAGAAGGGATGACTTCAGGCAGGCCAAGGGCGTGATGGTTTAAACTCCAGCCACAGCCATCCTCTTCACCAGGGCTTCCAAGCAGACCACCACCCTGAGTTTGACACCATCACTGTTTAGAAAGTGCCTGCCGAGAATCACTGACACAGTGTTAAGGAACACACACACGCACGCACACACACGCACACACGCATGCACGCACGCACACACGCATGCATACACGCACGCGCACACATGCACGCACGCACACACATGCACGCACACACGCACACACATGCACACACACACGCAGGACGATCCCTGTCATTCTGGGGAGCAGCCGAGCTCCATTCCCCGACCCCCGTCACCCCGAGGGAGGAAGTGAGTGAGTGCACAGGGTCCCTCTCTGAGGCCAGGCAGTGGCCCTCCCCACCCTCCCCTCCTGCTTTCTGGTGCCCCAGCAGGTCCCTGGCCAGTCCCTGGGAGCGCACAGGCTGCAGGGAGAGTTTGTGGAGAGACAGGTGGGCCGGGCACACAGTGTGTGCAGAAGAGACTGAAAACCCCCACCAATGGCAGTTCCCTCTCAGTTCCTCGGCTTCTAGTTCTTTCTCTTCCCTTCCTCCCTGGGATCCTCCTCCTGAGGGGGCTCTGCCTGCAGGGGGAGGTGGGACTGAGGCTTCCTGTGCCTGCGACAGGCCGTCCTGCCAGGGGTGTCCATGCTAAGAACATGTGTTAGTCCACGTGTGCGTGTGCTTGCTCCTGGCATGCCTCGGGCCGGTGTTTGATAAGCCATCTCCCAGGCAGCTGCGTGGCCTTATGCAGTAACTTCAGCAGTCAGGCAAACACAGCAAATGTCACCGAGCCTTTCCCTATTGCTGGGCATTCAGGTTATCTCTATGTTCCTTTTTATTTTTTATTTTGAAACAGAGTCTAAGGCCAGGTGTGGCTCACACTTGTAATCCCAGCACTTTTGGAGGCCGAGGCAGGTGGATCACCCGAGGTCAGGAGTTCAAGACCAGCCTGGCCAACCTGGTGAAACCCTGTCTCTACTTAAAATACAAAACTTAGCTAGGTGTGATGGCCCACGCCTGTAATTCCAGCTACTCAGGAGGCTAAGGCAGGAGAATTGCTTGACTCGGGAGGCAGAGGTTGCAGTGAGCTGAGATTGTGCCACTGCATTCTAGCCTAGGCAACAGAGTGAGACTCTGTCTCAAAAAAAATAAAAATAAAAAAAAAGAAAAGAAAAGAAACAGAGTCTGGCTCTGTCGCCCAGGCTGGAGTGCAGATCACAACTCACTGCAGCTTCCACCTCCTGGGCTCAGGCCATCCTCCTGCCTCAGCCTCCTGAGTAGCTGGGACTACAGGTGTATACTGCCATACCCGGCTAATTAAAATATTTTTTGGTAGAGATGGGGGTCTTGCTGTGTTGCCCAGGCTGGTCTCAACTCCCTGGGCTCAAGCGGTCCTCCCACCTTGGCCTTCCAAAGTGCTGGGATTATAGGTGTGCGCCGCCACACAGGCCTCTCCGTCCTTTTTGACTACCATACACATTGTGGGAGGGATCGTTTTGCTTATGGCGTGACAGCGTTTCACAGCTCATCACTTTTACTTTATTGAAATAGGGTAAGGTTCATCAAGAGATTGTGCAGAGCAGTGTGGGCGGTGCCGTGGTGGGCTCAGTGCCTCCGCCCGGGGACAGAGGCCTCGCTTCTCCTGACCCTTAGGCTGCAAGGGCCCATGCCGCTCCCTGCGCTGTCTTAAGGTTCGACATAAGTTTCAGTGTTTTACTTGGGATGCTTAGGATCAGAGCAAGCTGGTGCATGTGCATTTGAAGAATCGTGGTAATGGTTCCAGCAGGTTTCACGCCTGAAACTACGTCTTGTTTAGAAATCTTGCTTTTCGTGTAGGAGTTTTCCTTCTGGGATGTGTTTCAAGCTGGGGCACTCATTACTGGAAATGCAATCAGATTACTGAGGAGGGTGTGTTCGTGCGTGTTGGGCTACCTACAGATACTACAGATACAGAGCTGTCTAATTTTGTTTCATAATGAGCTGAAATGTATTCCCACACCAATCCTTTTTGCCCTGTGGAGTTTGTGCCTCGGTCCCGCCCTAGGTGGCTCCGGCAGGTTCCTCAGCCGTGAGTACCCACCACCCCCACGCCGTCTGCTCGTGACCGTGACTGTCTTTGGGTGACCACACGATTCTGCCCCCGTCAGACGTTACACATCCTGAAAACTCTGTGCGTTCTCCTTGTTCCAGTGTGAGGTGCCAGAGTGGCGATGGCCAGTCCCCTGTGACCCTCAGAAGGAGGACCCTGCCCCCTTGGCTGGTGCCCCTTGTGGGTGGGGGGCTCTGTGTGCCCACCTTTCATGGAAGCGGGGCACGTACGGCTGTGCGGTGGTGTAGGATGGTTCTGATGGGCTTCAGGGCGCAGGAGACGGGCTCTGGGGCATCTGTGGCTGTGTGTGCTTTGTTTGGTTGGCATAGTAACCTGCGCCGTGTCCCCATGTGAATTGCAAGGACACTGTGTCACCCGCTGCCTGCCATCCCCACTTGTTCCTGGAGCCTCTGCCACACGGCCCGCACTGACCCCAGAGTGAGTCAAAGCCAGGAGCCTTCCCATGGTGGGGCTTCTATTTTTATTTGTGTCCTTATTCGTTTATTTAAAGATGTGAAGGGCATGTGGGGTTGGCAGAACATGATGGAGCTGCCTGCTGGCTACGGCAAAGCCACCTCCCCAGGCGCCGCTGTCCTGGGCAAAGCCTGGTCCCTGCAGAACTGGACACAGCTTCCCAGAGCCCTCGGGGCCAGTGTATGTGGCAGGATGGGGGACACCTGCAGGGCTTGGCCTGGGGATGCTGCCCCTCCCTGGGATGGAGGGAGAAGCTGTGGCCCGAATTCCTCAGGCAGGAGGGTGGGCAGGGTGGGCAGAGTGGGCTCATGAGTGCTGGGTCTCGCCCCTCCCTGTTGGGGTCCCGCCCCCGTCAGTGGCCTCGCTGAAAACTGAACTAAATCCAGATGAACAGGTTGGTGAGATGGCGCTCCCAGCTGGTTCGCAGCCTCTCATTAACCTCATAAATGTCCTCCTGTCTCGGCCGCAGGCGACAGACGCGTCCTCTTGAGTGAGCGAGCGCTGACAGCCCAGGCATGCTGGAGAGAGAGGACCTGAGTGCCTTTCCCCCTGGAACCCAGGGTGCCTCGTGCTGGGGGTTCTGTATGCGTCAGGAAGTCACGGAAGTGGAGAATAGAGTTATCCACTGCCACTCCACAGAGTCTGAGGCAGAGAGAAGTCGGGTTTCCCCTTCGGGTGTCCTGCCTCTGGGGACACGGTGGTGGGAGGTCTCAGGGCAGAGCCGCTGCAAGGTGGGGTAGGGGCTCAGATGCCAGCTCCCGTGTGCCCGGTTCCCCATCCTCGGCCTGACAGTGACTGTGGTCCTGGGCAGGATATTTTCGGAGGCAGTGGTGCTAGTGGGGCAAAGCTGTGCTGAGCGCTGAGCGATCATTTGCGTAAAGCACCTGTCATTGAGTGTGACCTCGGCGTGGCCCGCGTGACCTCGGCGTGGCCCGCGTGACCTCGCTGTGGCCCGCGTGACCTGGCTGTGCTGTCTTAGCAGCACAACCTTTCTTCTTTTCCCTGTTCCCTCAGCCTTTCTCAGACCTTGCGGGCACCAAGCCCTGCCTGGTGAAATCAGAGGCTGCAGACCCCAATCGTGGGAGTCCGCAGTGGGCAGGCCTGGGGAGGCAAGGGTGGGTTGGTGTTTCTGTCCAGGTGAGGAGAACGTGGGGGTGAGGTGGGGGTTGCCCGCCTGGGCTGAGAGGAACAGAGGGAAGCAGGGCTTGCTGGCACATCCCAGGGGGCCGCTGTAGGGGCAGCTTTCCCCCCGACCGGGGCAACAGGAGGCAGCTCCTCAGGTGTCCCCGTACCAGGCCCGCTGTGGTCCTCAGGCTGCTGGTGACACATGCAAGGGGCCTGTTGCCCTGTCCTCTCAGGTGGGCGCCACCTCCTTCCCGTGTGTTCCTGTTCTGCATTGCAGGTTGTTTTTTAGGGCTGGTTTGTTTTTATGGCCCCCCTACGTGAGGTCCTGGGGCGAGGGCTCTGGGGCTCTGGAGTCGGGTGAGCATGTATCTGAGGCTTGTCAGGGACCCAGTGTGGGGCCCTGGGGCGGGTTTGCCATCACCTCTTCTCAAAGGGCCCATGACTAGGTGGCCCGATGAACCTCCCGGTTGGTTTCCTTGTCCAGACCCAGGGTTGGTGCGGACCCCAGACGAGGGAAGCAGAGCTTTTAGAAACATGTCACAGTGACACCTGCGTGCAGGTCGCCCACGTTCCTCGTGTCCGGTACTAGTGGCCTCCCACCGCTGGGAGGTGTTAATCTCACCTGCAGTTTCGCTCAGTCACTGGCATGAGAAAGGGAATGTGGAAACTTCGTGGGATTTATCTGAAAGATTTTATTGACATCCTAAAAACACGCTATTTTATGTTGCGGCTCTTAGGAGGCCTCTGGGAAATTGCATCTGTATATTTTGTTCTTCTCTCTTAATATTTTTGTATAAATCGTCACGTTTTCAGGTCCAGGGAAATAATCTGGAGATACTGTATTCCAATGACATTTGCTTGGGTAATATGTTCAGATGAGCTTTGTTCTTCTTAACCTTAAAAAAGAGACATGGAGGTAAACAGTGAAGAGCCACGTGGAAGCAGGACGCCACGTCAGCCACGTTAGCAGACTCCCAGAGAACTGCCACGCACCTCGGTGTTGATTGTTGTTGCGTGTTCCCAGCCACCTGCAGCGTCGTCGGGATTCAGACGGTGCAGCTCCCATTCATCTGAAACACCACTGGAAGGGTATTTGGGCAAAGGTCTTATGCCAAAATCCATTGTTTCAAAATAAGTGAAACCGTGATTCTAAACATTCTAGGTTTGCTGTAGAGCATGATGGAAAGCTCCAAGTACCTCAGTGTTCCCTACAGGTCAAGATTTTGTTTCAGTTCTGCTTTTTACCTGAAGAGAATCTCGTGTGTGTGTGTATGTGTGTGTGTGTGTGTGTGTGTGTGTGTGTGTGTGTGTGTATCTGCCTGCCTGCCTGCCCACCTACCTACCTACCTTCCTATGTATCTATCGAGAAAACATAATTGTGTATCTTTATAGAGTAACGTGATCTGTGTGTACACTGTAGAAAGATTAATTAATTAGCATATTGATCAGCTCATCAACATCGTTTTTGTGGTGTGGATGTTAAAAACCGATTCTTTTCCCCGTTTTGGAACATGATAACGTTATTGTTAACTGCAGTCGCCTCGCAGTGTGGCGGATCACAAGCTCTTCCATCCGGTCTAACGGAAACTCCCTTCCATCGGCACCTCCCCTCCCCATCCTTGCGCCGGCCCCCAGCCCTGGAAGCTGCCGCATCTTCCCAGTTCCTGCGAGATGTCTGTTTTCAGTTTCTCACGCGGGTGAGGTCATGCAGCACGTGTCGCTCTGTGAGTGGCTGATTCCGCTGAGTGTCACGTATACGGGGTTCACCCGTGAGGTTGCCAGTGATGGGACTTCCTTCCTCCTTATGGCTGAGTAGTGACATGCTGCGTTGACGCACCACACACTGTCTATCCATTTGTCTGTTGGTGGGCGCACGGGCTGCTCCATCGCGTGACTGCTGCAGGTGTCTCTGACACACTGATTTCAGTTCCTTTAGATCCTTAAGATACATACCCAGGAGTGGGATTGCTGGGGTAGTTCCTTTTTTTTTTTTTGAGAGGGAGTCTTGATCTGTGGCCCAGGCTGGAGTGCAGCGGCACAGTTTCAGCTCACTGCAACCTCTGCCGCCCGGGCTCAAACAGTTCTCCTGCTTCAGCCTCCCGAGTAGCTGGGATTACAGGTGCACATCACCGTGCCCAGCTAATTTCTGTATTTTTAGTAGAGATGGGGTTTCACCATGTTGCCCAGGCTGGTCTTGAACTCCTGACCTCAGTAATCCACCTGCTTCAGCCTCCCAGAATGCTGGGATTACAGGCGTGAGCCACTGCGCCCGGCCGGTAGTTGATTTTTAAGGCACCTCCAAACGGTTTGTGTAGTGGCTGCAGTGATTGGCACGCTCTCCCACAGTGGGCAGGGGCCCCTTTCTCTGCATTCCCGTCAACGCCTGTCCATTCGCAGTCTTGATGGTAGCCTGGCATGAGATGACACCTACCCGTGGCTTCGGTTTGTATTCCCCTGACAGTGAATAATGCCAAGCACCTCCTCGTTAACCTGCTGGCCATCGGCGTGGCTCCTTCCGTGGCGCGGCTGTGGGGTCCTTTGCTGTTTGCTTTCTTGCTGTTGAGCCTGAGCCCCTTTCTTCCGTGGATGCTGGGCCTGCATTGGGCATGTGGTCTGCTGGGTTTCCTGTCCCTCGGGGTTGTCTCTTTACCTGTTGTTCCCTCGGTCGTGCAGAAGCTGTTGACTTTGCCGTAATCCCAGTTGTCTGTGTTTGCTTTCGTTGTGTATTTTTTTAAAGCTCTGCTGTCCGTTTTCTCCTTGGGGAAGGTGTGGGAATGCAGATGACAGTACCCTGCTCCTGGCTGCCTCTTGCCATTTTCCGTGCCCGGCGTTGTTCTGGGTGCGCCCTGGTGGTCTTTGGCTCTCCACAGCCCGCTGGCATCAGTGTGTTGTTATTCTCTTTATGGTTGAGGAAACTGAGGCACAGCTCGGAAGCGCTTGGTGCTGGGGTTGACTCCAGTAGTCTCCGCAAGTAGCAGTGACTGTGGGAGTGGCAGCGCGTGGGAAGGACGAGGGGGTTCAGGGGAGGACGCCTCATGCCAGAGGCACAGAGGCCCTGGCAGCTTTTATCCGAGTGCAGGCCCAAGCACCAGCTGCCAGAGCCAGAGGACGGCATTCCCGCACCAGCCCCCCCAGCACCAGCTCCCACATGCCAGCTCGAACACGCCCGTCCCCCAGCACCAGCTCCCACACGCCAGCCCCCCACCCCACCCCCGCCGTGATGCTCCCAACCC
>NW_016107427.1:2767032-2791632 GCF_001604975.1 Cebus imitator | reverse complement strand
CCAGCGCCAGCTCCCACACTCCAGCCCCCCAGCGCCAGCTCCCACACTCCAGCGCCCCCCAGCGCCAGCTCCCACACTCCAGCACCCCCCAGCGCCAGCTCCCACACGCCAGCTCTCTCACCACAGTGTGTCTGTCCCCCTATCCCAAGGGCAGTGGGAGGGGCCTCCAGGCCTGGCCATCTTTTGCTGTGCCCATGCTCAGGGATGGCGACCTCATAAGAGGCCACAGAGGCTCCACAAGTCCCCAGGCCTTCGGCTGCCTGGCCCTGGCCTGTGTGGCAGTGCTGGGCCTCCACTAGGATGTTACACAGTCACTGTGGCTTAGGTGTCAGAGAGAGGAGAGGCCCTGGAAGAAACGAACTGTTTCCTTAGGCCCAGCGGGTTAACTGGAAGTAAGACAAGGACATGTGCAGCGGTGGGGCAGAGGAGGGGATGGGGGGAACCTGCAGAGGGGCGGGATCAAGCCATGGTCGTGAGCCGGGCGACATTCAGGTAGGTGGGAGCATCAGGAGGCCACGTGCCTGTGGTGGAGGAGCCACAGCACAGAGCAAGCCACACTCACTGCCCACATCACATCACACCACTCGCACGCCACCCACACCACTCACGCCACCCACGCCACTCACACGCCACCCACGCCACTCACACGCCACCCTCGCCACTCACACGCCACCCACGCCACTCACACGCCACCCTTGCCACTCACACGCCACCCACGCCACTCACACGCCACCCTCGCCACTCACACGCCACCCTCGCCACTCACACGCCACCCATGCCACTCACGCCACCCTCGCCACTCACACGCCACCCACGCCAGTCACACCCCACCCTCGCCACTCACACGGCACCCACGTCTCTCACACGCCACCCTCACCACTCACGTCCCACTGACATGCCATTCACACCATCCATGCCACTCACACGCCACCCACACATTACCCTTGTGCTGCTCGCCACCCATGCCACCCATGTGCCACCCACACCACTCTCACATGCCACTCACATGCCACCCGCAGAACCGGTGCAGAGGCTGGACAGAGGGGCTTTTCAGCTGAGAGCATGAGGAAGCAGTGGCGGGAGCACCTGCCTGTTCTGGAGAACTGAGAAAAGCCATCAGAGTGCTGTGTGTGCTGGCACACTTCGCTGTGTGGGCATCAGTTGATGTCACACACCAGGCCAGTGTGGTGGCCTTGAGTGGTGAGGGAGCAGGAGGCAGGTTCAGGATACCCTCCAAAAGCAAGTGTAAAAGCTGGCACCCCAAGAGGCAGCGCTCCCAGCAGCAGTACCCTGACCCCACCTCCCTCCCACCCCCAGGGAGGCTGAGCCAGGGCCTGACCGCGCTGTGGCCTGGGTCTGCGGGGTGCCCAACTGGGATTGCCCCCAGCGCCTGGCCCTGGCATGCATGGAGCCGTTCAGGAGGAGGGCAGGGCCAGCACAGGCCCTAGTATCCCCACAGACTCTTTTTCCAGGGAGACGTGGCCTTAGAGGTCAAGTCCAGGAGTGGCCTTCAGGGGCCTCTGCACCTGGTCCTGGGTGCTGCCTCTGCAGAGCTCAGAGAGGCCTCAGGCCTGGCCACAGATGCCGGCCGCTCAGTGGGTAGCAGGTTTCTGGAGCCTCAGGGCTCCGGGGTTCTGGGTCCACCTGGCGTTTGGGGAGTTTGTTATTCAGACATGGAAAGAGAACAACTCTCCCAGGAAGGGATTTTTCTTTCCTTATGAGAAAGGCCGTGACCCAGATGTGGGGCAAGAAGGACAACGCGGCGTCCTCATCGCAGGCGGCCACGGAGGAGCTCGTGCTCTGAGCACACATCACGCCGGCTTTTTCCCTGATGGCGGCTCACGTCGGAAGCCAGCGTGTAGAGCAGTAGCGGAGCCTGGCCAGCCATCCCTAAGCCATCTCTAGGCTCCGCTCCTGGCTCCCATGTAACGCTCCCACGCTGTGGCCCCAGCCCCGGCCCCCACAGCTGCGGTTCAGGCACCCCTGGGGCAACCTGCTCACTTCACAGAGGGGAAGCCAAGGCCAGAGAGACCACCCCAGCTGTGCAGCCCAAAGAGGCCAGGACTGGAGCGAAAGCAGAGAGAGAGGAGGAGAGCATGGCCCCAGCCCACTGTGGCTGACATCACGCCAGACTGGCAGCAGGCCTCCAACCCCAGCCAGGTTCCTGAGCCTCTCTTAGCAGTGGCGAGCATGGCGTTGCTTCCGGGGGGCTGTGGACTTTCCTGTGGGCGCACCTGCAGCCTTCATCTATCTCAGAGAGGACCCCGTCCTCAGTGGGGTCAGTGCCTCTGTCCGCCTGGCATGCGGCCACAGCGCCTCCCTCCGGAAGAATGGCCTGGTAAAGCTGGAGTGTTAGTGCCTGCTAATGTGCAGGGATTTCTCCAGCAGAGGAAGACACAGTGAGAATCAGGCGGCATACTGGTAATGCCTGTGTTCAAAGACACACTCGTGAGCGAGCTCTGCCCCTCGCTCACCTCACTGCTGCCCACAGAGACTTCACAGAGAGCTCGGCCTTCAGATGCCTCAGCAAAAACAAGACCTCCTTTCCTCTCCTCGACCGCAGCCTCTTGGATGGAGCTGCGGAGGTCTGGCGCTTCTGAGTGGAGCCGTGCCTGGCGCCCGCCTGGCTCTCCCGCGTCAGCTCCGCCCAGGGCAGCTCTCAGGCCCCGGTGCCTCAGCAAAAAGGGCTTCCCCAGGGATTTACAACTGTGCCGTCTGTCTCCTTGCCCTAAAATTTGTTAAAATCTTCATGATGTGAGCAAGCTTTTTTCCTTTCTTCAAAAAAAAAAAAAAAAAAAAAGCGACATATTTAGAGTAGACTGTGGGTCCCTGGGATGCTGGTGCCCCCAAGTATTTTTCTCTAATAGAAATATTTCGTTTTGCTTTTAAAAGGAATTCCCCATTCACCTACTGTTCTGATTGTAGCGTGTTTGCCTTATGATAGAAGAACACCCCACATGCAAACCTGAGTGGGGCTGGCACTCCTGGGTGGGGCTGGCACTCCTGATTGGGGCTGGCACTCCTGAGTGGGGGATAGAACAACACGCCACATGCAAACCTGATTGGAGCTGGCACTCCTGGGTGGGGCTGGCACTCCTGGGTGGGGGATAGAACAACATGCCACATGCAAACATGATTGGGGCTGGCACTCCTGGGTGGGGCTGGCACTCCTGATTGGGGCTGGCACTCCTGATTGGGGCTGGCACTCCTGGGTGGGGCTGGCACTCCTGAGTGGGGCTGGCACTCCTGGGTGGGGCTGGCACTCCTGGGTGGGGCTGGCACTCCTGAGTGGGGCTGGCACTCCTGGGTGGGGCTGGCACTCCTGAGTGGGGCTGGCACTCCTGGGTGGGGGATAGAAGAACACCTCACATGCAAACCTGCATGGGGCTGGCACTGCTGAGTGGGGCTGGTACTCCTGGGTGGGGCTGGTACTCCTGGGTGGGGCTGGCACTCCTGAGTGGGGCTGGCACTCCTGGGTGGCGCTGGCACTTCTGGGTAGGCAGGCTGACCCTGTGGCTTCCATGGCTCTGCAGAAAACTCAGGCTTGCTCTTGGCACAGGGGTACCCATGCATGGCGTTTGTGTTTTGGGAAATGCAAAGCATGGAGATAAGAAGTTGGTCCCTGATATGTGTGAGTCCCAAAGGCCCACAGAATGGGACGTTGGCAGAACAGAACGAGCTGAAAGAGCAGAGTCTGCCTTGAGCTGACCTAGGCGGGAGGCCCCGGGGGTCAGCTCCTCCACGCTGGCCTTGGCTTGGCTTGGCGGAGGCACGCAAGGCCCCTGGCTTTATCCGTTCCTCTTCTTGGCCACCCTCCTGTTTGCTTTCCACCACGGCCTGTCTCCTTGAGGTGACAGCATGGCTGCCTCTGCACCAGCCATCACGTCTTGATACAGAGAAGTCTGGTGCCAGGAAAAGGGAGTTTAGTGTTTTGTTTTGTTTTTCTGAAGACAGGGTCTCCCTCTGTCACTAAGGCTTAAGGGCAGTGGCACGATCGTAGGTCACTGCAGCCTTGAACTCCTGTGTTCAAGTGCTCTTCCTGCCTCTGAAGGTGCTGGGATTACAGGCGTGAGCCACCATGCCTGGACAGGAAAAGGCAAATTTCTTTTTGCAACCTTTTGTCAGGGACTAACACCTTTCTGGAAGCCCTGAAAGACTCCTCTGTCATTAACTACCAAGGCAGCCATTGGGACGCATCCTGTGAAGCCAGATGACTTCTGCACAGCCACTGCCTTCTATACCTCGAGCAGGGTCTGGTTAGGAGAGGTGCCAGGCAGAGGTTGTGCGGGCAGCCAGGAGCATTTGCACATTTCAGGATGGCTGTGCAGAGTGTGGGACCGAGAAGCGCGGGTCCTCACTGCAGAGGGAGGAGGGCAGCTCGGCTTGCTGTTGTCTGATGGGAGGGCTGCGTATCCCCTCTCTCCCCGACGTTCCCTCTCTCTCACACACACATTCTCTTGGGTTTCTTGAGCTGCTCCCAGGATTAAATGAATGTCTTGGTTCCATGGTGAGCATTTCATACTGGAGAGCTAAGTTAGTTCATACTGCTCGTTGGGATAGAAGATACCGAGGATTAGAAGTCAAAATTCTTGAATCTGCAAATGTTTTTAAGACAGGAGCCTTGCTTATGTCACCCAGGCTGGGGTGCTCACTACAACCTCTGCTTCGAGGGTTCAAGCAATTCTCCTGCCTCAGCCTCCCCAGTAGCTGGGATGACAGGTGTGCTAATTTTTTTTGTATTTTTAATAGAGGTGGGGTTTCACTGTGTTGGCCAGGCTGGTCTCAAACTCCTGACCTCAGGCGATCCGCCCGCCTCGGCCTCCCAAGTGCTGGGATTACACGTGTGAGCCATGGCGCCCAGCCTGCAAATCTGTTTTGTTCAGACACTAACTCAGCCCTGTACATGGTCATCCAATGATTCCAGCAAATGCTGTGACGATGCTGATCTGCCTGATTGCCTACCGTGTTTGTTACCTATTG
This sequence comes from Cebus imitator, assembly GCF_001604975.1. NCBI lineage: Eukaryota > Metazoa > Chordata > Mammalia > Primates > Cebidae > Cebus > Cebus imitator. The sequence goes on along the minus strand of NW_016107427.1, from coordinate 2,786,652 downwards.
CTATGGGAGTTACCTACAAACTTAGCAGCGAAAACAACAGACAGCTGTTATCTCACACAGCTGCTAAGGGTCAGGAATCCAGGAGTGGCTTAGCGGGCGGCTCTGGGTGTCACATGGAGTCACATGGGGTCAGTGTGTCGGCCAGGGCTGCGGTCACCTGAAGCCCTGTGAGCGGGAAGGAGGGGCTCCCGGAGGCCTGGGGAGCCTGCAGCTGCCCATCACGCTCTCTCCTCCTCCAGCTTCACGGAAGTAAGGGCTGAGCATCTTCAGGGCTGAGCTGGGCAGTTCCCACCTCTCAGTCCACAGCTTCCCACAGAGCATGAAGGGGCCACACCCGGGCTGGGATGGGCCTGCGGCCAGGCCGAGCGAGTGTCCTGGGCCACCTGTGCTGGGGACAGGACTTCTGTGTCTGGTGCCATGGCAGACGCATGGGCAGTGACTGTCAGTGTATCCCACTACGGCCCCGTGACCCTGAGCGAGCATGCATCGGCCGGCGTCTGTGGCGCTCCCTTAGAGCACCCCATCCCCATCCCTGCATGTTGTCGAGGCTCTCCCGGCGCCCCAGGAGGGTTCACAGGGCCATGCTGTGTCCGGGGGTCCTTTGCTCTCGTCTCCCTAGTTTAGCCTTTGAACACCTGCATTTCAGATTCAGAGGTTTCAGGCTGGAGAGACGTGGAGGGACTGAGCCTGACTTCCTGGAGGATAAGAAGCGTCTTACCCCGCGGCCCTCCCAGTGTGGGGGCCCCGAACTTGGGAGCCACCTTTCAGCCAATGTGGCTGCCGTTTGGAGCGACTGTGGCAGGTGCCTGTCCTGTCCGGCAGGCAGGGTGGCTCCTCAGTGTTGAGCCTGCAGCCACGCCCCACATGCCACCTGGGGGCCTCTGAGGCCAAGCACAGGCTCTTGCTCGCCGACTCACCCACACCCAGCCCCTGGCCACAGTGGTACTGGGACACTCTCAGGTCCCTGGTCCTGGGGGTCCATGCTGGGGTGGGGCTTGCTGGCTGCGTCCTGGCCGGCCCTGGGACTCTGCCTGTTTACAGAGAGCAGCTCCTGGCTAAAAGCTGCTTATTGGATTAGCCGCTGCCCCGACGGCAGAGCCCGCAGCCGTGCTCGGGAGGAGGGACCTGTGTGTACGTCCTGCTGCAGCGCACTCCTGGGGTCCCTTGCGTCGGTCCCTGTGGCTGGAAGGACAGTACTCGCCACGCAGGTGGCACCCGGGAGTGCCCGGCACCCACTTCCTGCCGAGCAGATGCTTTGGGTAACCTCGGCCCCTGCCAGGCCGGGGCAGCTCAGGCCGGGTCCTAATCCCTCCACTTGAGCTCGGCTCCTCACCCTCCGGCCAGGCTGACACCTGCTCCCCGCAGGCTCCTTCTCGCCGGCTTCAGGCAGCTCGGGACCCGGGGGCCGAAGATGCTGATCAGCTACCCGGCCTGCCTCTTCTCGGGGATCTGCGTGGCCCTGCTGGCAGTGGCTTTGGCCTATTACTTCTACTGGTGAGTGAGGCCGGGGGCTTGGGCAGTCCCGGGGTTTTGCTGTGCGCTGCCTTCCTCTCCCAGCTCTGGACCCGTTCTCCGCATGTCAGCAAACAATGCCAAGCCCTTTGCAGGGGACCTCCTGGGAGGTAGGGAAGTGGGGGCAGCAAGAGCTTATTCAGATCCTTCCTGGGGTCCTTGGGTGGCTCTTCCATCCTTCTGCAAAGGATTTTTTGTTTGGAACATTCCTGAAGGAGCTCAGGGGAGCTCAGGGGTTTCGTACCATCTGGGGCATTCATAGGTGCCGGCATGTCCTGGGAAGGATGAGCGGCTGCTGCCTGGGCACAGACTCCCGCTGCCCCGAGGCAGGTGCTGTGGGGGTGTCTGATAGACATGGCGATCTGCGCCCCAAGCAGAAAATGCATAGCTGCCATCAAAGCGGCCCTGCTCCGTCACACCCATTGCCTGGTGGGCTGGTTTACGGCGATTATGGGCGATTTCCCGGCCGCCCTTGGCCAGAGTCCCTGCCAGCTCTCCTCACAGAGGTTGGGAGTCACAGGTGTCACAGATCACGCTGGCCAAGGACCTCAGAGATTCCGTCCCAGCCCCGCTGCGTCTCCATGGGATTAGACAGGTGTTTGTGCTCCGGGCCTCTAGTTCTCATGGGCAAAACAGGACACCGATGTCGCCTGCCCCTTTGCTGCAGAGGGTCAAAGGGCACAGGACGCATGTCAGCCTCTGTCCGTGGAGTGTGTGATGATGGCACCATGCGGTGCAGGGGGCAGCTGGGGGAACCCAAAAACCCTGCCTGGGTGCTGACTTTATTTTCTAGAGCCGGGGAACGGGGTGATTCCTCAGAAGAGACCGCGGCTCTCCTGAGCGTCCACTCCAGATTGTGTTTGTTTTTCTCAGCGCACACTTGGCCAGGAGCTGCTTCTCTCTGATCTGGAAGCTTTCTCTTCTCTTCTATAGATCCGATTAATGTGCTTCCATTTCTAAGGGCTGGGAGGGTCACTGAAGGCAGGGCAGGCAGGAGGCGGTCCAGTCTTCCCTGCGACTCAGTTTATGTAAAGACAATGGATACTGTTTATGAAGAGCTTTACCCAGAGCCAGAAGATAGAATCCTAAGGCTGAGGTGGGAGGATCCCTTGAGCTCAGGAGGTCAAGGCTACAGTGAACTGTGATTGTGCCACTGGACTCCAGCCTGGACGACAGAGATGCCATGTCTAAAAAACAAGCAGAACCTAAATGTGAAATTTAGGAGTTGAATTGGCCCAGGATTTGGGGCTTCTGGGAGTTCCAGTGAGGGGGCAGACATTGGTGAGGATTCCCAAACCCCAGGACCAACCACTCACTCTCCCTCAGCTTGGGGCCACCGTGAGCGTGACGTGGGCCACGTATACAAGGCAGGCTGGTCCTGGCGAGCGGACCATCTTTTTCCACGCTCGCCGTCTTTCCCAGGCCATTCCTGGCACCTGGGCAGAGGCTGGGTATCAAGTCATTTCTTGGGATTCATGGCCGGGCTATGCGGTTTTACAAATGCTCAAGATGATGGAGACCCGTTAAGTGTTGGGAAAGAGCACCTCTGTGCTGCCTTGTGCCCGAGCAGCTGCCAGTAATTGGCTTACACCGAGCCTCTCAGCTTCAGCCGCTGACCAGGTGGCAGGGGACTGGCTGTGCCTCCCCCTCACCCACAGCGTTTCCAAGGATGCACATTTCTCATCTGCCCTCGGGTCTTCAGCGAGTTATCTGTGGGACTGCAGGATTCGAGCATGGCCTGCCCTGTGGCCGCACACCCTCGGGTGCCATTCAGCTGTACTTGCAGTGCGACCGGGGAGCTTTCCAGAGCTCACGGCCTGTGAGGTCCCTGTTGGCCCCGTTTGACCTGGAGGGCCACAGAGGTGGCCTGGTTTTTTTTTGGGGGGGGACAGAGATGTTGAGCCTCATGGTGGCTGCAGGGCCTGGGACAGGGTGATTCTGTGTTGGCAGCAGCATGGGTCCAGGGAGGCCTCACCCGCTCCCTCCCAGAGCAGGAAGGAGGGCTGGCCCTGTGTGGCCTCCACTCGCTGGGAGTCTGGCATCCTTCATGAGGCACTCCTGAAGCACCTGCCCACCCTGCGTTCGCCATACATGCCTAGGTACCAGCAACAGACAGCAGGGAGCCTGTGATGCCAGCTCTTCCTGGAGACGCCCTCCCTTGCGGTGGCCACTGGTGTCCAGCATGTGACTCTGAATGTGGGGTTCCAGACCAGGACCCTCCATGCTCAGTCCACAGCCAGAAGAGTGGCTTCTCATTCATCTTCTAAGACCCGCTCTTGATGGGCAGCAGGGGCTCCGAATGCTGTGAAAACCCCACAAGCAGCATCCAGGTGCCCAGCCCTGCAGCCATGCCTGCCAGCGGTTGTCCTGGGCTGCAGTGGTCAGGTGGGACCTTCTATTCAGCCCCCTTCAGTGGCTCACTTCGTGGGAGGAGAGTGGCGGGGTCATGCCGTTGCCTGGTCTGGGCCCCGAGAGACCTGGCAGGACCTCTGTTCTGTGTCCCATCACCTGCATTTTACAAAGAGCAAAGCTGTCCTGGCTGCCTCCGAGCCCCGTGCCTGCTGGAGATGGAGGAAGACAGGCCGTGGAGCCTCGGCCATCCACATCACAGTGGCGGGGGAGAGGCCCGCTCCCCAGGGCTGGGTGGCCAGGGTGCGTGGTCACGCGGGGACCTCATTTTCTACTTGTAGAACAGAAACCTCCTTCCTCCCTCCTCCCCTCCCGTAGGCTTTTTTCAGTCGCCTACCACATACCAGGCACTGGCTAAGCCGAGGACGCACGTGGTGGGCGGGCAGTCCCCACCCTCCTGGGGCTCAATTCCCCAAAGCCCTCAAGAGAAAGCCAGTTTTCCCATCATTAGCTTCATGCTCAGCTTCGGCTTGCAGCCATGCCAGCCACCAGGCCACACTGAGCATCTGCTGGGACACCTCGGGGCCCTGAGCCTGGCCTGCACCATGGAGGAAGGGGCTGCAGCTGCACCCCCGGGGGTGGAATTGGGGTGGGGCGGGCCTCGTGCTGTTGGTTTAGGATGGGCGGTAGCGTTCTCAGCAAGGTCACAAGCCTGCGCTGTGTTTAACATCAGGGCTAGAGTGACAAGGAGGGAGCGTTTTGCTGCCTAAACCATTGCCTGCTGCTGCTTTCACCTGGCGGGGAGGGTGAGTGCCCGGCTGGGTGGCGGCAGCCTCAGGAGGGTTGCGTGAGGCTGCCTGGGGAAGCAGGGTCCTGGCGGAGCTGGGCATTCTCCTGGGCCCTCAGGCGGTGGCATCCACTCCAGGCGCCGCTTCTCTTAAGGAGTTGCACCTCGCTTTTGAGCCAAGTATGAACGCAGCTGCAGCACCACGTGCACCAGCGCCCCGGCTTTTCACCCACTTGGCAGAACCCGAGTCCTAAAGGCCACAGCCCCACCCCCCGCTTCGGAAATGCAGGCTGAGCGGAGGCCCCGGCCCTCGCTGCTCTGGAGCAATGGCCCTTTCAGGCTCCAGGAGGCTATCAAGTGGTTCCTGGGCCGGCCCTGCTTCGTGGCTGGGCAGGGGCCACATGTCCCTCCCTCGTGGGCCCTGGTTGCCTGGAGTCTGGAGCAGAGAAGCAGAGGAAGGAGGGAAGGTAAGAGGTGGCCTGTACGTCCCTGCCTGCGGGCGCCGGCCTCGCTCTCCCCGGGTGCTGCCTGCAGACTCTGGGGCCCGCCCTTTCCCAGAGAGAGAGGAGTCCACGGGAATAGGCGTGGGGCAGATCCGGCCCCTCCCCTCCTCCTAAGCAGCGCTGATTGACAGGGGAGAAAGACAGAGACTTGTTCCCCGGAAAGGCACAGAAAACCAGGCTGGTTCCTGAGATGGGAGACGGCTGTGCCAGGAGGCAGGCAGGGGCACGGCTGTGCTTGGCCTCTGTGCAGTGGGAGTATGAGGGACAAATTGCAGAACGAAACTTTGGTTTCATCTAAGCTTTTTGGGGAAAGCAGAAGAGGAAGCCCAGGAGGAGGTGAGGGGACATTCAGGTGTGTGGCGTCAGTACTTTTCCATGATCACCTCTCGCCTCTAGAACAGGGAGGCAGCCAGGCTCGGGGGCCAGACGCCCTCACAGCTCCCCTCCCCAGCCTGCCTGGAGGTGCTGTCACTGACTCAGCTCCAGCAGGCAAGGGTCCCTCAGGGTCCACTGCTGGGGCTGACCCCAGCAAGTCGGACCCTCTCTCAGAAGCCACAGACTGCGTCTCGCCCAGTTCGGAGGCACCTGCTGGGCTAGCGCACACCTTAACAGCACTTGTGGCAAGGTGGGCAGGGCAGGTGGCCCTCTGGGTGACGGTTTGCGAATGCACGCATTCAGCCAGCTCCGTTTTCTGGACTGGGGACAATGGCAAAAGGAATTAGAAAGCCTGCGGTTTTGCCTACAGGGTCCTGGGGTCATCCCGGGGTTACACCTCTACCAGGCTTGGGGTTCTGTGTGCAATTCCAGGGGAGACCCACAGCCCGTTGCACACTCCTGACAGCCGTTACCACAAAGAAAATTTAGCTGACCTGTTTGCACCGGGGAGTGTCTTCATTACACATTGCATTTCATTCATTCCATTTCATGCTGGATTGGTTTGAGTAATGGTTTGGAAACTATCGTTTACTTCAGAATGTCTGTGCATCCGAGATTTTCTGAGTTTATATCTGGACAGGCGCTGTAATGATGGACGATGGCCGAGGTGCAGGGAACCCTGGTTCCATGGCTCAGGACAGGTCCAGCCTCTCTGAACCCCGTGCCCACACACAGCCCCCTTTCTAGGCCTTCGTGTCTTGGGTCGCTGCTGGCCCTAGGAGGCGACACTCTGCAGCTCCCACTTGTCCAGGCCGAGGGTGGCTGTTCCGAAATCCACTCAGTTTATTCCATCCTGAATCAAACCCTAGTTTAAATGTGTGGCTCAGGGTTCCTATTGAATGACAGGTGTGGCATTTGAATTGGTAAATAATGAGCACACCTTTAAGGTCTGTGCACTCTTTGCTTAAAGCACCATGGAAGGCCTAAATGGTCTTGCGTTTGCACAGGGGTGTGGCTTTGTCAGGACTCAGACCCAGGCAGCCCTGTGGGCACCTGGTGGGGGCCGGATGCAGGTCTCGAGGAGAAGCCAGCAGAGGGTGTGCCCTCCGCCTCGTCCCCACAGGACTTCCCTCTCTCCCCACACATTCGGCCTCCGCCGGGACTCAGGGGTTCCAGCCAAACTTCTCTTCCCAACGCTGCCCGGCGGCTGCCCACAGACAGGATGGCTCAGTCCCATCCCCTTGCAGGCCCTGTTGCTCCCCAGATTCCTTTGGTTGTCCAGCAATCTCAGGTCTCTGATGGGATGAAGCAAAGTAGAGAAGTGACAGTTAGTCTGGCTTTGTTCTCGCGAGAGTGTCAGTGACAAGCTCTCTACGTCCCCAGCAGAATCCAGAATCCAGAATCCACCTCCTGCATGACTTTGTAGATTGCAGAGGACAGTGAAAAGTGCCTCAGGCCGGGCGCAGCAGTTCACGCCTGGAGTGCCAGCACTGTGGGAGGCCAGGGTGGGAGGATCACCTGAGGTCAGGAGACCAGCCTGGCCAACGTGGCAAAAACCCGTCTCTACTAAAAATACAAAAATTAGCCAGGCATGGTGGCACGCACCTATTATTCCAGCTACCTACTAGGGAGTCTGGGGTGGGAGAATCACTTGAATCCAGGAGGCAGAGGTTGCAGCGAGCTGAGATCATGCTGCTGCACTCCAGCCTGGGTGACAGAGCAAGACTCTGTCTTAAAAGAAATTGCGTGAGCCACTGATGAGCAGTTTAATGAATAAGGTATGCAGTAGATGGCTACCTATTTCTGTAAACATTGTTATTATAACACACAGTTCATTGTAAGAAAATTATGTCCAGGTCAACTTAGCTGTGACTGTTTTGTGTGTGTGAGCGTGTGTGTGTGTGTGTGTGTGTGTGTGTGTGTGTGTGTCTTTTGGAGTGTGGTCCCCACAAATCTGCCAGCCTTGGAGAATGCTCTTCTGCCCTGACGTGCGGCCATGCCCTGGCATGGGAAGCACCTGCTGTGCCCCGCAGGCCCACAGACTTGTCACAGGTCTATTGTGCAGTCATCAGGCCTGGGAACTTGGCACATCCCTCCACCTCCCACCCAACGTCACCACTACTCAGGTCAGTGAAACCATCACAGCACCCCAGAGGAGACAAATTCTGGAGCTCAGAGAGCTGGGGTAGGTGATGGGAGGGTGGGGACTGGAGGTCCTTGGCCAGCAGCCTTCTCACCCTGGGCCACTGGCTCCCCCGTCCTCCCCTTGTCCTGCCCAGCCCCCCTCCCTGCCCTCTTTGCAGTTTAAACTGGCAGTGACGCAGTGGCAAACATGACTTGGGGAAGTAACTCTAGGACCTGCTGTTCAGTTCCCATTCCCAGTGCGACAGTACCTGGCGGGGAGCTTCTCTTCCTCTTTGGAAGTGGCCTGGGGGTCCTGGGGCCCTGATCCAACCCAAAGCTGTAGTCAGGAGAACATGTGGCAATGTGGTTGTCATCAGAAAGGCCGGCCAGGCCTTCCCAGGTGGAGCTTCTGTTTGGCCTCTACCTGCTGGAGTGATGCCCCCGGCATCTCCAGTGAGGCCTGGAAATGTTGCCGTCTCCTCTTCACTGAGTCCAGAGTCACTTCCGTCTACTGCCTGTCCAGTGTCTGTCGGGCCTAACTCTGAGATGAGATTGTTTGCTGAAGTGCTCCATGGGCTCTTGCGTGATGTTGTTCTTTCAGGAACTTTAAACGGAGAAGGCACGTCATGAGTATGCATTAAGAAGCCGTGCCGCTGTTCTGCTGCTGCTTTTTTTTTTTTTTTTTTTTTTGAGACGGAGTCTCACTCTGTCTCCTAGGCTAGGGTACACTGGCACAATCTCAGCTCACTCCAACATCCTCCTCCTGGGTTCAAGCAATTCTGCCTCAGCTTCACAAGTAGCTGGGATTATAGGTGCCCACCACCATGCCCAGCTAATTTTTTATGTTTTTAGTAGAGATGGGGTTTCGTCATGTTGGCTGGTCTGGTCTCAAGCTCCTGACCTCAGGTAATCCACCCGCCTTGGCCTTGCAAAGTGCTGAGATTACAAGCGTGAACCACTGCGCCCGGCCTATGCTGGCCGTTTGTCACAAATGTATGTGTGTTGAGTATAAACCATTCGCTTAGCAATATTTAATTATTGAGGCTTTTTAGATGTTGTAACATATTTTAGGGCTATATTCTTGTTCTTTTTCATGGTTTTCCTGGCTCTTCTTTCCTGTTTAGTTTTCCATATGAACTGTGGAATCAGCATGTCTAGTTCCGGGGCTGCAGGGAACTTTTGCTATTTTAATTAGGATTCAGTTATATATTTAGGTTTTGTATCATTTATATATTACTAACAACCCACCTCAAAATGTATCAATTTGGAACAACCACCATTTGGGGAACCCACAATTCTGTGGGTCAGCAATTTGGGTTGGGCTCAGCAAGGTGGTTCTTCTGCTGGTTTCACCTGTGGTCATTGGAGTGGCTGCCATCAGCCCACTACACTGCAGCACCTGGGTGTGGGGTGTCCTGGACAGAGAAGGAGAAGTGGGGAAGTGAAGTGGGGAAGGAGGGGCTAACAGCTGTTTCTCAGTTCTCCACTATGGACTTGGATTTGGATTGCTGAAATCCATATGTAACTAAAAAGTTATATCTATCCCATAATTCAAAACTCCCGTCTAGAGTATCAGAAATGATGTACTTTTGGTATCCTGAAATGTCTTTTTCCTTAGACAACTGCTGTCTGCTGAGAGCCAGCCTTGCTCTCGGGAGGGCAGCTCGGGCAGGGCAAAGGGAGGCTTCAGGGGTTTGGAAATGTCAGCGGATCCCAGAGTAGTTGCCAGTGGCAACACCTTCTTCCTGGACCTAAGGACAGCAGGGGCCGCCCCAACTCCGCCCAACTCCTGCCCCTGCACAGAGCAGCATGCCGGCTGGGCTGTGGGATTTTGGGAAGACAGTGCTGCATTTCAGAGTGGTGCCATCTCCTCTGGGGGATTTCGACGCTGGTGGCAGAGGCATGAAAGGCTCATGGATGGAGGAACTGGTGTTGACCCCTCATAGAAGCCAGGTTGCTGGGCTATGCATGCAGAGAAAACCAGGGACTCCTCTGTTCAGGAGGAGGAAATGGAGAAGGCTGGCAGTCCCTGCAGCAGTGCGGAGGTGGTGGGCTTGGAACTGCAGTTTCCAGTCCATAAAAAGGCGTCGTCAGAAGTTTGGGGTTTTTGGCAAAGAAGGGGGGCCCTGGGGAGACTGCATGTGAATGGAGCCTCTGCCTGGCTGGTTCTGGAGGAAGAAGGGCACAGGGACCAGCAGTGGGGAGAAGAGTTGTATGCTACAAAGGACCTGGGCAGGTGGGGGCGGGCCGGCGGGGGGTAGTGTGGATGGCGGAACACGGGGACGGGCCCATACCTTTCCAGAAGTACAGATCTGGGATGAGGCAGCCTATGCATCGCTTGGGCTGTCTGACAGCACCAGAGGCAGGACAGCAACAGCAGGCCTTTGTCGTCCTGTGGTCCTGGAGGCTGCAAGTTCAAGGTCAAGGAATTCCCTCCAAGGCATCTCACCTGGGCTGTGCTTACATGCGGGCGCCCCTTTTCATCAGGACCCCGGTCAGATGGAATCAGGGCCACCCTAATGATATCATCGGACTTCATCACCATTTTAAGGACCCTGTCTCCAAATAAGGTCACATTTCAAGGACGTGGATGTTACCTTTGTGGAGGGAACTCAATTCACCCTAATAATAGGTGACTGAGCTGGGTACCTTTGTGGAGGGAACTCGGTTCGCCCTAATAATAGGTGACTGAGTTGGGTGCTTTTGTGGGGGGAACTGAGTTCGCCCTAATAATAGGTGACTGAGTTGGGTATGGGCCTGCCAGGCTGCACTCTGATTGGCAAGCAGACCTCTGCCCCTGCCCAGGCAAAGGCAGCCCCGTCCCTCACCTCTGCTCCCCTGATATAAGAAGGTACAGTAGCTTGTGCAAGGGCCATGGCCAAACCCAAGAAGCAGCCATCATGCCCCAGGACCAAGACTTACCGACGCGAGGCTCCCCAGTGACCTAAACCTGTGGTCTAATGCAGGGCTCAGGAGCAACTCAGTTCCCTTGCTGTCTCAGTGGCATCTGAGCAGCCATGAAAAAGTGCCATGGGGACTGGAGGGGCCCACTCTCACACCTCTGGGTGCTGGCATCCTGTCCCAGAGATCAGATGGAGCCGCAGAGGTGGATGGACCCCTGGAGGTCCCACCCTGTGTGGCTTTTCTCTCCCGGGCATTCTTTGAGGTCCCTGGTGTACTGGGATCCTGCCTAGGCTGTCTGCCATTGTCAGGGTGTCAGTGGTGCCACCGTCACCAAGTGATGAGAGGTCCTGCATCGCTGGCCAAGCGGCTTTATGTGCCTCCGATGGGATGTGGCAGGAGGTGCCCAGTGGCTCTGCTGTGCATCATTGGCCAGAAATGTTGGACCCTAGTTAATCGCGAGGAAACAGACAAATCCAGGGCGTGGGCACGCCAGACAGCTGCCTTCACCTCTTCAGCACCAGGACAGGCTGGGAGTGTCTCTGGGAGAAAGGGCAGAGACACCCATTCAAATGTATGCGTGTCCCCCACAGGGCCCTGACTCCGAAAAGCTAGGAGGGTCATTTGGGGGCAGGTGGTGGAATCAGAACATGGATGGGATGTCTGGCAATATTCTGCAGTGTTCATTTCTTGGGTGTGTTCACGGTGGCCCAGTGAGCAGGCTGTCCTGTTTCGCGGGAGACATGGATGGACATGGCAGGGAGTGCCGTGATGCAGCCCAGGAGACCTTTTCAGCTTAAAGCCTGTGCATAAGAAATGTGCAAGCGAATTTGAAATATTCATACATACTTCATTGCAGAATATTAGTTTAGGGTGATTGATAAAAGACTTTCAAGCCCAATGTCAGGCACAAGAGACTCTTAATATATCCCACGACCATAAGATCCCACGGATGAAGGGGATGGAGATCCCGGGAGCAAATGGAACGAAGCCAGCTGTCCAGAAGAGGTTTTTCTGTGCAGTTTGAACATGGGTGCCAGTGGTGGCTGTCAAATCATGATGGCATTGGGGTTCTACGAGCTACATTTGAAAAGAGTAAAGCTATGCTTCACAAAGTCAAAACCTACGATATGCCAGACTTTACAGCCCTTGCATATTTAAACTTGTGTTTAAAAATATAGAAGTTGGCCGGGTGCAGTGGCTCATGCCAGTAATCTCAGCACTCTGGGAGGCTGAGGCTGGAGGGTCCCTTGAGCCCAGGAGATCAAGGCTGCCGTGAGCCATGATTACGTCACTGCACTCCAGCCTCGGTGACAGAGGGAGATCCTGTCTCTATAAATAAATGAAAACAAATAATGTAGACGCCAACTTCACATTGTCTGGGGACACATAACTTTCTAAAAATCGCTTTAATAGGCACATGAGCACATGCTTTTGGGGGCCAGCAAGTCCAGGCCCCTCCCAGTACTTCCTGCTCTGCCAGGGCTTTGGAGCTGGAGGCAGGCACTTTCCCCACCGTTGCCCTTCTGCAGGGAGGGCAGCGGCCCCTGCCCTCCGCCACTGGAGGTTTGCGCAATCCGTTAACGTGGGCCGGATCTATCAAGGAGGTCCAGGCGGGCTGGGTGCTAGGAGGTGGAACAAGGCACCCACGAGGTTTGTGAGTGGGACCACCCTGCCAGCTGGACAGAGATGTGGCGATGGCCTAGGGAAACTGTGCCAGGCGCTCTTGTGGGGTAGGCAGGCAGGAGAGCCCCTGAGTGCCACTGGCTGGAGTTAAGCAGGTGAACAGCAGATGCTCCTTGGAATGGAATCTGGTCCGTAGTAAGTGACGAAGACACGTGTTTTGATTCTGTATCTAGGACCTCCAGGAGGTAAAGGTTGATGATCCAGGCAAGTGGCCGTCAGCAAGGGAGCACGTCAGGAGGTGGCTGGGGGCTGCACAGACAGCCGGGGACACTGTCCTAGGTGTGACCTTGGGCCACAGAGCAGGGTGGTGGACTTGCTGCCAGAATTGAGCTCCAAGGCTGAAGCCAGCCCCTCTGATCTGGCGTTGGCCAACTCCGTCCACCGTTTGAGGCTTACTGCTGAAGAGACCTCCTGTGAGAGGAGCTGGGGATGCCAGAGTCCCGGGGGGAGTGAGTGCTATGTGGCACATAGGCCAGGAGAAACGTGTGCTGGGGGCAGGTGTGGGCTCTCCCGGGAGTCTCTGCATAGACTTTCCAGCCCGGAGGTTCAGGTGATGGAGCAGGGACTGGCTGCTTTGTGACACTGACGACGGTTGATAAAGTGGATTCTGAAGTGGAAACTGCGTCCACACAGAGGCTGGAATGTGAACGTGCATCAGGGCTCTGTCTGATCCCCAAAGGCGCCCGGCCATGAAGTTCATTTTTAAAAATTAGATTCTCAGCCGGGCACGGCGGCTGATGCCTATAATCCCAACACTTTGAGAGGCCAAGGCAGGCAGATCACCTGAGGTCAGGAGTTCAAGACCAGCGTGGCCAATATGGTGAAACCCCAACCTCTACTAAACATACAAAAATGTGCTGGGCGTGGTGGTGACACCTGTGGTCCCAGCTACTCAGGAGGCGGGGGCACGAGAATCACTTGAACCCAGGAGACCGCAGGCTGTGGTGAGCCGAGATGGCCCCACAGCACTCTAACCTGGGCAACAGCGTGAGAATCTGTTTCAAAAAAATAAAGGTCAGTTTCTTGTACTTTGCTCCCTAACAGTGGAATCAGCATTCAGTCATCTGCTTTCCAGAGCACCGCAGCTGACGGGCCGGCCCTCAGGCTGGCTTGTCGGGACCCTGGTTCTTCTGGCCCAGTGAGGAGTGACATGTGCCCCTGGGTGGGGACCGCCTGGTCTCCTGGGGCTCTGCTGTCCCAGGTGGGGGCCAGATGATGGGCTGCAGGGTGGCCCCCACCCTGTGCAAACTCAAGGTCTGGTCAAATACATCATCTCTAGTGCAAAAAAGGCACTCTGAGACAGCAAGTCTGGTCTGCCCAGCGCGCCTGAGGCTCTGCTCTCAGGGGCCCTGCCCACACCGGGGGCTGCAGGGTGTCCGGGCGAGCACTGACTTCTGACCCTTGCTGCCTGGACCGGTGCTGGCTCTACTGCCGACTCCCGGTGTGGCCGCCCGTGGCGCACTCAGCCTCTCGTGCCTCCGTGCTCACGTGTCTACTGGGGCAGGGAGGGTGTCCTGCCAGGGTTGTCTGGGAATGCGTGGGAGGTGTTTGACGCGGACCGTGGCACACAGTTAAGCCCCGAGAAAGTGGTCTTGTTGCCCCCGTGCCTTCTCTGTCCTTTCTGTCTAGGGTATTAACTTCCTATTGCTGCTTTAATGAATCAGCCCAAAGCGTGGTCACATAAAACAGCAGTAGAACTCACTCACCCACTGTGTGTGGAGTCAGCAGTGCGGGAACGACTTAGCTGGGTGCTGCGGGGCTGCAGGTGAGCTGAGGCCAGGGCTGGGCTTATCTGAAGGTTTGACGGGCCAGAGGACCTGCCTGTAGGATGGCCCTCTCAGGGCACGAGGCCAATCCTTCCACACAGGCTGGCCCCGATGCTCACACGTCCTTGTGACGTGGCCATCTCCGGAGCAGAGCCAGGCAGAAGCCGTCCTTTCTGTGACCCAGCCTTGGCAATCACATAGCACATTTCTGCAAGGCTGTTCATCACATGCAATGAGAAGCCAGGCCATGGTCAGAAAGGCAAGAGGACCCTTCCACCTTCCGAGGGGAGGGGCACAAGCGATTCAGGCCCATTTCTAGACCATGACCAGAGCTCTTGTACCCACGGTTTCAGGGGAGCCTAGGGCCCCGTGTCTGGGAGAGGTGACTTAATGCCCCCTAGGTGGAGAACAGCCAAAGGTGGTGGGAGTGAGTCTGGCATCGGTGGCCCCTGAGTGCTGTGCAGCTTCTGCAAACCCCCGAGAGGTGGAGCAGGGGCCTGCATGGAGGGCAGTCTGTGGCGCCAGGACAGCGGGTTTCCCAGGCATGTGGGGTGGACCTCCACGGAGGGCCTTGCTCCAGGTACATGAATGGCTGCGGTGGGGGCAGCCAGCGGCTGGCACAGTGGCTGCTCTGGGAATGTGGAGGGGCAGCTGGTGCCACATCAGAGCCTGCCGCAGTGCCCGCCATGGGACCACACTCGGTGCCCTTCCAGAGGGCCAGGTGCTGCATGTGGGGGTTGCAGAGCCACTCAGGAGCAGTGCCGCGAAGAGCAGGGGCCGCCGGCTTCCCCGCTGAAGCTGTGAGACGTGCGTGGAAGGAAAGGGGGAGCCGGTGGAATTCCTGCGGAGTCACCGCCTTTGTGTAGGAAACCAGAACAGAAGTCTTTAGCTTAAAATACGCACAGGCATGTGGGAGTGAAAAGCATTGATTCCCACACTGGGGGGCCTGTGAGCCTCCTGGCTCTGCACAGATTTCATGGCGGTTTGGATATTTTAAATGAGATACTAAATCAAATAAAAATTACGATGCCGACCTCAAGTTAATCACGGTCAAAATGTGGGTGCGTTCCTTCCAGTCTCTCCATGTTTCTTCCTTTCTTGTTTGCATGGGAGAGTGTGTGCGTGCGTGGCGTGGTTATACATACGGTGTGTGTTGTGTGTCTGAGACTGTGGTGCATATGAGTGTGTATGGGATGGGGGGCTGTTGCAGTGTGTAGTGTGTGGTACGGTGTGTGTGTGTATGGTGTAGAGGGTATGGGGTACATGGGGCAGTGCATGTGGGATGTGGTGTGTGTTTTGCACTGTGCTGTGTGATTTGTGCATGTGTGTGATTTGCAGTGTGTGCTGTGTGTGTTTTGCAGTGTGGTGTGGTTTGTGGTGTGGTGTTTGTGGCGTGGTGTGCTGTGTGGCATATGTGTGGTTTGTGGGGTAGTGTGCGTGTTGTGTGTGTGTGGTTTGTGGTGTGGCGTGTGCCATGTATGTGGTTTACGATGTGTGTGTGGTTTGTGGTGTGCTGTGGTGTGTGTGGCATGTATGTGGTTTGCGGTGTATGCATGGCATGTGTGAGGTTTGTGATGTGGTGTGTGTTTGGTTTGTGGTATGGTGTGTGTGCACTGTGTGTGCCTTGTGGTATGGTGTGTGCAGTGTGGTGTGCAGCATGTGTGTGTGAGCACGTGTGTGGTTTGTGGTGTGATTTTTGGTATGTGGGGCATGTGTGTGGTTTGTGGTGTGTGTGTGGTGTGTATGTGTGGTTTGCTGTGTGGTGTGTGGTACGGTGTGGCATGTGTGTGGTCTGGTGTGTGTGTGTGGTTTGCAGTTTGTGGTGTGTGTGATGTGTGTGTGGTTTGTGGTGTGGCATCTGTAGTGTGTATATGGTTTGTGATGTGTGTATGGTGTGTGTGTGGTTTGCAGTGTTTTATGTGTGTATGGTTTGTGCTGTGGTGTGTATGTGTGTGTGGCATGTGTGTGGTTTGTGGTGCGGTGTGCTATGTGTGGTGTATGTGTGGTTTGTGCTGTGGTGTGTGTGGCATGTGTGTGGCTTGTGTGTGGTGTATGTGTGGTTTGCAGTGTGTGTAGCATGTGTGTGGTTTTCAGTGTGGGATGTGTGTGTGGCGTATGTGTGGTTTGTGGTGTGTGTATGGCATGTGTAGTGTGTGTGGTTTGGGATGTGTGTGCTGTGTGTGTGGTTTGTAGTGTGTGTGGCATATGTGTGGTTTGTGGTGTGCTGTGTGTGTGTGGCGTGTGTACGGTTTGTGATGAGGTGTGTGTGTGGCATGTGTGTGGTTTGTGGTGTGGTGTGTGTGGCGTATGTGTGGTTTGTGTTGTGTGTGTGTTGTTTGTGGTGTGGCATGTGTGTGATTTGCAGTGTGTGCTGTGTGTGTTTTGCAGTGTGGTGTGGTTTGTGGTGTGGTGTTTGTGGCGTGGTGTGCTGTGTGGCATATGTGTGGTTTGTGGGGTAGTGTGCGTGTGGTGTGTGTGTGGTTTGTGGTGTGGCGTGTGCCATGTATGTGGTTTACGATGTGTGTGTGGTTTGTGGTGTGCTGTGGTGTGTGTGGCATGTATGTGGTTTGCGGTGTATGCATGGCATGTGTGAGGTTTGTGATGTGGTGTGTGTTTGGTTTGTGGTATATGTGTGGTGTGTGTGAGGTTTGTAATGTGTGTGGTGTATGTGTGGTTTGTGATGTGTGTGGTGTGTGGCGTTTGCAGTGTGCTTTGGTGTGTGTAGGGTGTATGTGGTTTGTTGTGTGGTATGTGTGCAGCATGTGTGTGATTTGTGGTGTGCTGTGGGGTGTGTGGTTTGTGGTATGCTGTAGCGTGTGTGGTTTGTGATATGGTGTGTGGTGTGTGTGTCAGCATGTGGTGTGTGTGGTGTGGTGTGCGGTGTGTGTCTGAGCGTGTGGTGTGTGGTTTGTGGTGTGGTGTGCAGTGTGTGAGCATGAGGTGTGTGTGGTGGTGTGTGGTGTGGTGTGTGGTATGTGTCTGAGCGTGTGGTGTGTGTGGTGTATGGTGTGCTGTGTGGCGTGTGTGTCTGAGCAAGAGGCATGTGTGGGGTGTTCCCGTGAGGGTGCGGGCGCAGGCCCCGTGATGCTGCCCCTGACACTGTCCCCGTCCCCCATGTCTCTGCAGGACGGCCGTCCTGAGCGAGGGGCCGTGCACCCGCTCCTGAGCAGCGCCATGGGCCTGCTGGCCTTCCTGAAGACCCAGTTCGTGCTGCACCTGCTGGTCGGCTTCGTCTTCGTGGTGAGCGGTCTGGTCATCAACTTTGTCCAGCTGTGCACGCTGGCACTCTGGCCGGTCAGCAAGCAGCTCTACCGTCGCCTCAACTGCCGCCTCGCCTACTCACTCTGGAGCCGTGAGTGTCCGTGGCCGTCCCTGCCGCCCGGGGCTCCCGTGGGAGTGGGGCGGGACCATGGATGGGGCGGGCGTGGGCCCTCGGGTGGAGCCTGAAGCGAGGGCTGCACGGTGGTGCTGGGGCCACCTGGCTGGCGGGCTGTGGGAAGGCGCCCGGCCACCACGTTTTCTTAACCTGAGTCGTGGGACTTGCCAGTCTGACCATTCTGACCCACAGCAATGGCAGCTTCCCACAGTTTACCAGAGCATGTGGGAATCTTTAAACAAATAAAAGTAAAGAGAATGATGAGCTCTGTTCACCCGTTACCAAGCTCCAGCGGCTGCCCACACGACCATCTGTGCGTCCTGCTCACCCCGACACCAGGGCACACTGAAGCACATTTCAGCATTCCTAAAAGCAAGGGGCTCCTGCATGCCTTCACATCAAACACATGCAGCTGTGTGTCTGTCTGTGCCTCCGTGTGTGTGTGTGTGTGCTTACACGCAGAGAAACGGGTCTTCGCCTATCATGCAGACAGAGACTTAGAAGCTTGGTGACAACACCCACCCCACATGGACAGGTAACTCTCATGCCGGGCGTGGCGGGGCGGGAACAGGCACATCTCCGGAGGC
Organism: Cebus imitator; assembly: GCF_001604975.1. Lineage (NCBI taxonomy): Eukaryota > Metazoa > Chordata > Mammalia > Primates > Cebidae > Cebus > Cebus imitator. Next base: position 2,768,686 of record NW_016107427.1, on the reverse strand, counting down.
TGGCTTGGCAGTGGCTTTCAACAGCTGGAGTGGTTGCAATCTTCAACTCAGTAATTCTGCAGAATGACATGCAGCCACAGAGACACGTGCACAGGTACACAGCTGGACAGGTGTTCTCATGAGTGTGTCACTTCATACTAGCACAGAAGTAACAGCAACCTAAGTGCCTGTCACCGAAGACTCACTATGCTATGCCCTACAGGGACTCTCTGCGGCCATCCCCAAGAGCCTTCAGCTTCCACAGACAGTTTTTTTGAGACGGAGTTTCACTCTTGTTACCCAGGCTGGATTGCAATGGCGCGATCTCGGCTCACCGCAACCTCCGCCTCCTGGGTTCACGCAATTCTCCTGCCTCAGCCTCCCGAGTAGCTGGGATTACAGGCACGCGCCACCATGCCCAGCTGATTTTTTGTATTTTTACCACAGACAGTTTTAAACGAAAAAGAAAGGCTACAACAAAGTGCCTAGTATGCTGTGATTCATTTTGTTTCTTGAGGAAGGACGCTGTGTGTGTGGTGTGTACATGTGTAGGAAAATACCAGAAGGAACCAGGCGCGGTGGCGCATGCCTGTAATCCCAGCACTTTGGGAGGCCGAGGTGAGTGGATTACCTGAGGTCAGGAGTTCAAGACCAGCCTAGGCAACAGGGTGAAACCCCGTCTCTACTAAAAATACAAAAAATTAGCCAGGCGTGGTGATGTGTGCCTATAGTCCCAGCTACTCGGGAGGCTGAGGCAGGAGAACTGCTTGAACCTGGGAGTGGAGGTTGCAGTGAGTCGAGATCACACCACCGCACTCCAGCCTGCACGACAGAGCGAGACTCTGTCTAAAAAGAAAAAGAAAAAGAAAAGAAAAATCCCAGAAGGATGGCTGAGAATGCTGTGCGGTGCTGATACCCAGGGCGTGGGGCAAGGGGGGAGGTTACATGTTATTCCCACTCTCCTGCTGTTGCCACGTTTTCACGTGAGCACACATGCATTTTGTCTCACATGGGAAACAGTGGGCCTGTAGCCCTTGTCTCCATGTCCTTCCAACTCAGGAGCAGGCAGCACTGCTGAGAAGGCCATTTATGTCACAGCTAACTCTCTGCCTGCGACACCTCACTGCCTGCAGAGAGACTGGTAACCCGGCCCTTAGGCCAGCCTGCCTTGAATGTGTTACAGCTTCAGCTCCTGGTTTGTTTTTTAAATAAAAGGCTGCTGCTTTGTTTGTGGGAAGGAAGAATTAGAAATCCTGTAATATAAAATACACAAATGAGTTATTCGTGAATGTAACTGGGTAAGAGGAATACATACACAAAGGGCGAATATTAATTAAAGAAAACTAAATTACAGACTCCTACTTTCTAGCAGGATTCTGAAGCTAAAACACTACAAAACAGCTAAATCCTGGATGAAACTAGCTTTTTAATGCACTTCCAAGTTCACAGTAAAGAAAAAAATCCTCTCAGCTTCACTCTTCCACCAAATCCCTTTAGCAAAAGCCAGGGTGTATGTGCAAAAATGGAACGCCCGCACTGCGTTTCAGGAGCCGAGGCCCTGGGCAGCCGTAACAGAGGGAGCTGCCATGAAAGCAGGACTCCTGAGCAAGGGCACAAGACGAGCCAGGCCGACAGAAGCAGGACTCCTGAGCGTGGGCACGAGACGAGCCGGGCC
>NW_016107427.1:2763277-2766932 GCF_001604975.1 Cebus imitator | reverse complement strand
GAGCCGGGCCGACAGAAGCAGGACTCCTGAGCTTGGGCACGAGATGAGCCAGGCCGACAGAAGCAAGACTCCTGAGCAAGGGCATGAGACGAGCCAGGCCGACAGAAGCAGGACTCCTGAGCAATGGCACGAGACGAGCCAGGCCGACAGAAGCAGGACTCCTGAGCGTGGGCACGAGACGAGCCAGGCCGACAGAAGCAGGACTCCTGAGCGTGGGCACGAGACGAGCCAGGCCGACAGAAGCGGGACTCCTAAGCAAGGGCACGAGACGAGCCAGGCCAACAGAGCCCCTGGGTTTCAGCAGAGGCAAAACAGAAGGACACTCTGGGGAAAGTCTGTCATTTAGGCCTGAAGAATCCCACAGATTAAAAAAAATTAAACATGAATTCATAATCAAGAATGACAATGTAAGCAGCAGATTTAGAAAAAAGACCACCCAAAGTGGCCAGAGTTGAGAAAGAACCAAGTAGAACTTCTATAAATGAAAACTGTAGATTTTTTTAAAGCAAAAACTTAGGGATGGAGTTTGAATGAGATTAGATAGAGTTAATGAGAGAATGGGTACAGCAGACATCGATATGAAGAAATCATCCAGTGACAGCAAAGGAGACGAAAAACATGAAGCAGGAGTGAGGGGACATAGGACGGAATGACAAGCTTTGTGAAATAGGGTCTGGGCCCCGTCCCCAGAGGAGAGAACGGGAGAAACCTTATGGGAAGAGAGGATGCCTGAGGACCTCCCGAACCGACAGAGGCACGATTCTGCAGATACAGGAAGCACATGTACACCAAGCAGGGCAAAGGCACAGAAACCCACACCTGGGCAGGCCCCAGGGCACCACAGACCATCAGAAGCAAGAAGGAGCCGGGAGCAGTGGCTCACACCTCTAATCCCAGCACTCTGGGAGGATCACCTGAGGTCAGGTGAGATCACCTGAGACCAGCATAGCCAACATGGTGAAACCCTGACTCTACTAAAAATACAAAAATTAGCTAGGTATGGTGGCAAGTGCCTGTAATCCCAGCCACTTGGGTGGCTGAGGTGGGAGAATTGCTTGAACCCGGGAGGCGGAGGTTGCAGTGAGCTGATATTGGATGACACTCCAGCCTGGGTGACAGAGTGAGACTCCATCTCAAAAAAAAGAAAAAAAAAAGATGAAGAGGCTCCGAATGCCCCTAGAGGAAAGCTGCAGAGCCACGCTAGATGGTCAGCAGTGAGGCCGACAGCAGATTTCTCATGGCAGGCAGCAGCAGTGGGAGACGGCGGAAGATCCTCAGTGTGCTGAGAAATCGCCAACCGAGCACTCTGTGTTGTTCAAGAGTATGAATGAAATAAAAAGGTTTTGGGAAACAAAAAAATGAGAGCATAGATCTTCACTTAAATATTTTTAGTATTTAAAATATTAAATATTTAAATATTTTAAATATTAAATATATTAGATCTAATATAGATCTAAATATTAGATCTATCTAAATATTATTTAGATAAATTATCTAAATTATATAATTTAATTAATTAATTATTTAATTAAATTTAATTAAATATTTAATTAATAATTAAATTTAAATATTTAATTAATAATTAAATTTAATTAAATATTTAATTAATTAATTAATTAATCATAATTATATAATTTAAATATATATAAAAATCTAAATTATATTTAGATAAATTAAAGATTAGATCTAATATTTAAATCTATCTAAAGATCTTCACTTAAATATTTTTTTAAGGATGTGTTTCAGTAAGAACAAAAATTACAAAAGCAGGGTCTGATTTTCAAGAAAGAATGGCAGCCAAAGAAATCAGCAGATGGGTGAATCTAAACCCCATGTAAAATAACAAGGATGTCTGGCCGGGCGCAATGGCTCACGCCTGTAATCCCAGTGCTTTGGGAGGCCGAGGTGGGCGGATCACCTGAGGCTGGGAGTTTGAGACCATCCTGACCAACATGGAGAAACCCCATCTCTACTAAAAATACAAAATTAGCCAGGCATGGTGGCACATGCCTGTAATCCCAGCTACTTGGGAGGCTGAGGCAGGAGAACTGCTTGAACCTGGGAGGCGGAGGTTGCAATGAGCTGAGACTGCATCACTGCACTCCAGCCTGGGTGACAGAGTGAGACTCCATCTCAAAACAAAAAAAACAATTTTACTGAGTTAAAACTCCCCCTTGCAAAAATGTACAGTTGCGCAGTTCCTAGTTATGTTGTGTAACCCTCACCGCGATCCGATTTCAGAACATTTTCACCCCCGGAAGAAGCCGCGCACTCTTTAGGCAGTCGCTGTATCCCACCTTCTCCCCAGCCCCGAGACTGCTCATCTGCTTTCCAGCTCAGTGGATCAGCCTGTTCCGAACAGTTGTGTGAATGGAGTCACAACACATGGTGCGCGCGACTGTTCTGTCGCTGAGCGTCACGCATTCAAGGCTCATCCGTGCTGCGGGGTGTGTCAGCGCGGCAGTCTTTGTTATGGCTGGAAAACACTCAGCTGTGGGCACACACTGTGTGTACCTGGGTGGCTTCTGCTCTGTGGCTGATACGAACAGTGCCGTTATGAAGGTTCACGTACAAGGTTCTGTGTGGACGTGTGTTCCGTCGTATTCCTGGACATATAGCTGGGAGCGGGATTGCGGGGTCACCTGTTAACTCCATGTGTGGTGAACGCTTGTGGAGAACCACCCAGCTCTTTCCAAAACAGCGGCCCCACCTTGCATCCCCGCCAGGAAGGGGTTGGGGTTCCGGGTTCCTGCAGCCTCACTCAGGCTTGTTACTGTCCCTCTTCTGACACAGCTACCCTGGTGAGGGTGAGGTGCTATCTCCCTGGGATTCCGACTTGCATTTCCCTGATAACAAATGATATCAACATCTTTTCATGTGCCTGTTACCATTTGTAAGTCATCCGTGGGGAAATGTCTAGTCAGACCCTTCATCCACATTTTAATTGGGATATCCATCTAGCTTTTCTGGTGCTTTCCTGGAGGCAGTGAGTTCGAAGGTTCTGTTAAAGCACCCGTGGCTCGCAGGCTCACAGGAGGTGTCCAGCCGGCTCCAGCGAGTGGCCTATTCTGCTGACCCTGGCTCTGTCCCCTAGGCCCCATGGTGCTTATGTGACCCTGTCCTTGGAGCTGACACGCTCGCATCCTCCTGGGGACCCCAGCGTCCCCAAAGCCCTCACAGGCACACAGGTCTCCTGCCTGCAAACAGAGCTCCCAGCCACGAGCCCGCCCACACTCCTGGGAAGCAAATCTTCAGCCCACTGGGGCTGGAACCAGGGGAAGACACCAAGGGAGGAGGCTCCAAGACCTACTGGGTGGGCTGGGGACACACACTCCAAGCTGGGACTGGCGCCCCTCATGTGCCAGCACCCATGGGGCCACGTGTACCCTGCTGTCTTTGGGGACCCTGCAGGCCTCTGGCCACCTGCCCAACAGCAAGCTCCTCAGAGAACCCTCAGCCAGCCTTCCTGGGACTGGGCTATGCCTCAAAGGCCTTTTTTTAAAATATGGAAAACCAGTATGACCCCAAAGACAGTGTTAGGAGAAAGTAAACTTCCTGTTAATCTATCATCTGTGACTCCACTCCCCTCATTCCTGTGACTCTGTCATCCATGACTCCACTCTGCTTACTCCTGTGACTCTATCATCCGTGACTC
>NW_016107427.1:2752438-2762202 GCF_001604975.1 Cebus imitator | reverse complement strand
GTGACTCCACTCCCCTCATTCCTGTGACTCTATCATCCGTGATTCCACTCCCCTCATTCCTGTGACTCTATCATCCGTGACTCCACTCCCCCATTCCTGTGACTCTATCATCCGTGACTCCACTCTGCTCTTAACTGCTTTCGTTTTCCCACTGTCTATTCTGCGGACAGTCAATGGTTGTAATCTGCTTCCTGATCATCTGGTGGCATTGTTCATCTGCCTGCACCTCTCACAGGGCATGGCTGTGCAGGATTTGGCCACAACATGGTGCACGTGAGAATCGTGACTGGGCGTACAGACCAATGTCTCCACGCAGAGTGGGAGTTCTCCCCCGTCCTGCCACTGCCTTCCGTCTGTCTAACCCCAGCTGTGGCTTAGAGAAGGCCATTGTAATTTCAAAAACCATACTCTGTGTAACTCAAGACTCGTGTTTAGCAGAGACTTCCACCCTGGATGAAAATACTGTAGGTGTCTCCTGTGGGCGCTCCCCGACCATCCCCCGAGGAGGGTCCCACCAGTGCTGATGCCCTCCTTCTGTCCGCAGAGCTGGTCATGCTGCTGGAGTGGTGGTCCTGCACGGAGTGCACGCTGTTCACGGACCAGGCCACGGTGGAGCGCTTCGGGAAGGAGCACGCAGTCATTATCCTCAACCACAACTTCGAGATCGACTTCCTCTGTGGGTGGACCATGTGTGAGCGCTATGGCGTGCTGGGGGTGAGTGAGGGGGTCCCAGGAGGGCTGGGGGTAAGCGGGGTGCTTCTAGAGAGGGCTGCAGGTGAGTGGGGGGGTCCCAGGAGGGCCAGGGGTAAGTTGGGGGGGTGTCCCGGGAGGTCTGGGGGTAAGCAGGGGATTCCCAGGAGGCCTGGGGGTGAGCGGGGACTGGGGTCCCAGGGAGGGGCTAGAGTAAGCCATGGGGGTCCCAGGGGAGGTGCTAGGGGACTAGGGGGTTGCTGAGGAGGTGCTGGGGGGGAGATATTGGGTAGATTAGTGGGGGTCCCAGCAGAGGAGCTAGGAGAGGCTTGGGGTTCCCAAGGAAAGGACTGAGGGAGCAGGGGAGACCCTGGGGTGGTGCCGTGGAGGCCCCTGCGGTCTAAGTCCCTGGGTGTTCTTCCTGGGGCATCTCTCTGAGCTGGGCAGTGGTGCCTGGCTGGTTGAGGTGCCCTGGCCCGCGGGGCCTCAGCTGTCCCCGAGCTGTGCCCTTCTTTCTCGTCATGGCCTTTGCTTTTGGGATGGCCCCACCTGCGTCCCCACAGAACTGCTTCCACTAGCTAAGCTGCCTCAGATGAAATCTAAGCTACTCCTCGACGCTGGCAGAGAAATTTCATTGCAGTCAAAGCCCGTGTGTGAGGCAGGACCCCCAGGCTATTCCTGGGAAGCCTGGTACCCTCTGCGTCTGGCTCAGCCACCCTCCCTGAGGATGGGCCCTCTCAGCCACACCTGAGCCTCAGTTTCCTCCCACCCTCACAAGGGTGTCCACCCACCCTCAGAAGCTGGGTCCTCATTCACCACAGACACCCTGAGCCACGAAGCCATGACTCGCAGAGTGGCACCACGCAGGAGCCTGCCCAGGCCCCCGCCTCCGTTCAGTGCTGATGTGCTGGTTGCCCCGCCCTCCTCCCTCCAGAGCTCCAAGGTCCTCGCTAAGAAGGAGCTGCTGTACGTGCCCCTCATCGGCTGGACGTGGTACTTTCTGGAGATTGTGTTCTGCAAGCGGAAGTGGGAGGAGGACCGGGACACCGTCGTCGAGGGGCTGAGGCGTCTGTCCGACTACCCTGAGTACATGTGGGTGAGTGCACGGAGCGGCCGATGCCCTGCATGCTGGGATGAGGCCATGCCAACTCCGGGTGCCCCGCTGCCCACATCTCAGGCTGGGAAACCCCACGAGAGTCTCCGCACATGGGCACTGTCTCCCACAGGGCCAGGGCTCCCCCATCCGAGCTGCAGGCGTGGAGGTTTCTCCTGAGCCACCTGCCTGCTACCCACCACAGTCCCAGCTCTGCCCAGGCCATCCTGAGGGGACCAGGTCGGGGGGACAGGGCAGGGTGTCCCCAGTGAGCCCGGCTCTGCCCACCCTGCTCAGTCTGCATCCCCTTTCCTTCTTCCGTCCGCTCTTCCTGGTCTGTCTTGGACAATGGCTGCCTGTGCTGTTAGCATTTCTGGGTTTTGTTTTTTGTTCTTTTTTAAATTTTTTTTTAAGACGGAGTCTTGCTTTGTTGCCCAGGCTGGAGTGCAGTGGCACGACCTCAGCTCACTGCAACCTCCACCTTCCAGGTTCAAGCGATTCTCCTGCCTCAGCCTCCCAAGTAGCTGAGATTAACAGGTGTGTGCCACCACGCCCGGATAATTTTTTGTATTTTTAGTAGGGATGGGGTTTCTCCATGTTGGCCCGACTGGTCTCAAACTCCTGACCCCAGGTGATCCGCCTGCCTCAGCCTCCCAAAGTGCTGGGATCACAGGCGCGAGCCTCCACGCCTGGCTGCTGTGAGCGTTTCTAAGTCACGCTGTGGTCAGTAGATGAAACCCTGTTTTCACGCTCATCAGAGGCTGCTGCCCTGGCATACCTTCATATTCCAGTTCTTTCTGGAAAGTTCTTTCTGGAGCTCTCCTGTGTGAGTGTGTGTGACTGGAGTGCAGGCTGCGGCCCTAGAACAAAAGAATGCTTCAGCCACACCCCTCGCTGCTCGCTAAAGCGGTGCCACGATTTCCACAATTCAGCCACAGCCTTTGCCGCCTGTCAGAGAGGCGGGGTGGCTGCTCTGTAGAGTGACCCTTCATCTCCGTGTCCACCCTAGTTTCTCCTGTACTGTGAGGGGACGCGCTTCACGGAGACCAAGCACCGCGTCAGCATGGAGGTGGCAGCCGCCAAGGGGCTGCCTGTCCTCAAGTACCACCTGCTGCCTCGGACGAAGGGCTTCACCACCGCGGTCAAGTGCCTCCGGGGGACAGGTAGGCCCCAGACTGCCTGAGCCAGGGCTGCCACCGTGTGCACGGAAAACAGTGGTTTCTTAAAAAAAAATGAGTGTGTTCCATGTGAAATGTAGGATACCAAGAGAGCAAAAGCAATCAAGTGAGGGGTTAGCACTGGAAGGCTCCCACGTCAGGCTTTGAAGTGATAAAATAATAACTCATGAGAAACAATTAAAATAATAAAAAATACATAACGCAAAACCTTATACAGGGAAATAATGATGATGATGTCTTACTACTCCAAAAGGAGTCAAAATAAAAGAAAGGGACAAAGAACAGAAAGCAGCCAGACAGCAGGGTCACATTCACAGTGTCAGTACAATACATGCAGCATCAGTACACGCAGTGTCAGCACACACGCACAGCATACAGTACACACAGTGTCAGTACACACGCACAGCATACAATACACACAGCATCAGTACACACAGCATCAGTACACACAGCATACAATGCACACAATGTACAGTACACACAGTGTACAGTACACACTCAGCATCAGTACACACAGCATCAGTACACACAGCGTACAGTACACACACAGTGTACAGTACACAGTGTCAGTACACACAGCATATAGTACACACACAGCATACAGTGTACGCACATTGTACAGTACACACAGCATCAGTACACACAGCATCAGCACACACACACTATACAGTACATACAGCATCAGTACACACAGCGTCAGCACACACACAGCGTCAGCACACACGCAGAGCATACAGTACACACAGTGTCAGCACACACGCACAGCATACAGTACACACAGCATCATACACACAGCATCAGTACACATTGTCAGTACACACAGCATCAGTATGCACAGCATACAGTACAGTGTACAGTACACACTCAGCATCAGTACACACAGCGTACAGTACACGCAGTGTACAGTACACACACACTGTACAGTACACACAGCATCAGTACACACAGCATACAGTACACACACAGCGTACAGTACACACACAGCGTACAGTACACACTCAGCATCAGTACACACAGCGTACAGTACACACACAGCGTACAGTTCACACACACTGTACAGTACACACAGCGTCAGTACACAAAGCATATAGTACACACACAGTGTACAGTATACACACAGTGTACAGTACACACTCCATCAGTACACAGCGTACAGTACACATAGCATACAGTACACACACACTGAACAGTACACACACACTGTACACACAGTGTCAGTACACACAGCATCAGTACACACAGCATATAGTACACACATAGCATACAGTATACACACTGTACAGTACACACAGCATCAGTACACACAGCAGTACACACACACTATACAGTACACACAGCATACAGTACACACAGTGTCATTACACAGCATCAGTACACACAGCATACAGTACACAGTGTCAGTACACACAGCATCAGTACCCACAGCATACAGTACACACTCACAGCATCAGTATACACGCACAGTGTACAGTATACACAGCGTCAGTACACACAGCATACAGTACACACAGTGTCATTGCACAGCATACAGTACACACTCAGCGTACAGTACCCACAGCATACAGTACACACAGCATCAGTACACACGCACAGTGTACAGTGCACGCAGCGTCAGTACTCACAGCATACAATACACAGGCACAGCATCAGTACACACTCAGCGTACAGTACACACAGCGTCAGTACTCACAGCATGCAATACACACGCGCAACATCAGTACACATGGGGAACGCCAGCGACTCAGTGCCCTGGTCAGCAGAGGAGGACGGGGAAAACGGTGAAAGAAACTCGGAGAAGTTCTGGTGTCAACTCCCAGGACGGGGCTGGCCCTGGCACGTTCTCCCGAGGGCGGGGCCAGGTCCCAGGTGGAACTTCTTTCCCTGGGCAGTGACGGTGCGGCCTCCTGTGCTGGGTCACCCACCCTTCCGTCTCCCCCCACAGTCGCCGCTGTCTATGACGTAACCCTGAACTTCAGGGGAAACAAGAACCCATCCCTGCTGGGGATCCTCTACGGGAAGAAGTACGAGGCGGACATGTGTGTGAGGTGAGGCCAGAGCTGCGGTCCCGCGCCACCCCCATACCTTCCTGAGCTGGTGCTGGGCAGAGGCTCCATGTCCCGTGGCCCTGTGGGATGGAACTACATGCAGGGTCCGTCTGGAGCCCTGCCCCAGTGAACAGCACACAGGAAAGGCCCAATGGGACTTGTCCAGGCCTCGGGCAGGCAGGCCACGGAGGGGACACGGAGACATGGGGGCTGCATGGGAGACTCACCGTGGTGCACGGTGTGTTTCCTTCCTTTGGGGAAATTGTTGAGCTGTCACTGGGGCCACATCCATCTCTCCTTCTGCCTCCTTGGGAAGCCCCTGCAGTGCCCTCTGTAAGATGGACTGGACTTTCCTGGCCTGGACTCAAACCCCACCAGGCTCCCGAAGTCTCCTGGGACCCACAGTCACATGACCTGGGGGCATACGGCGCTGACTTGTGAAGGGTGAAATCCAGGCAGGTCTCTTGGTGGGCAGGACGGGGCCCCTGCGGAGCCTCTGGCCTGAAGAGTGCTGGGAGTGGCTTTCTGCTGGCCCTGGCGATGGCAGTCCGGCATGCAGGGGACCCCAGTGTTGAAGGAGACAGTGGTGAAGGCTTTCTTTGTTGTTTTGGAGACAGACCTTGCTCTGTCGCCCAGGCTGGAGTGCAATGGCTCAATCTCAGCTCACTATAACCTCCGCTCCTGTGTTCAAGCGATTCTCCTGCCTCGGCCCCCTGAGTAGCTGGACAGGCACATGCCACCATGCCTAGCTAGTTTTGTATTTTTTTAGTAGAGACAGGGTTTCTCCATGTTGGCCAGGCTGGATTCATACTCTTGACCTCAAGTGATCCACCCTCCTTGGCCTCCCTAAGTGCTGGGATTATAGGCGTGAGCCACCACGTTGGGCTAAAGAGCCTGTTTTAAACCCCGTCTTGAGAGTTGAGGTTTCACTACTCCGGGCCCTGGTCACTGTCCCAGTGAAATAAAAAGGGAATGGCATGTCCAGCCTCTGGGAGGCACCCCGGGCTTGCTTTCCTGGGGGCAGTCTGTCTCTTTGCGCACAGGGTCAGGGGTGTGGGTGCTGCCAATGAGCATTGCTGCTCTTGGACTCTCCAGGCTCATGTAGAGGAGAAAACGCACCAGAAATGCTGTTGACTTAAAACACAGGCTGCGGCTGTGACCCTGATCCCAGCGCGAGGCGTCGTTTCAGGCAGGCTGTTGAAGCTTGGCTCTGAGGTGCCTGAAGCACCCGTGCGCCCTTGGGTGACCCCCGTTGAGCTCGTCAGTCTCTGGTTTCATTCAGTGTGTGCAGAAAGGCAGGGTCCTCCGTGGTGTGTGTGAGGTTGCACAGAGCTGTCACTGCATGCGTTCCCACATTTGCAATCCGACCACCACCAGCTGGGTGTGTCCTGGTCAGCCTAGCCTGCCTGCCGTGGCCATGGGCCCTCCACACTCTGGTCTCGAGAGCCTGAGCACGTCCAAGTTAAACAGAGCAAAACACAACAGCACCCAGTTCTTCGGGCCACACTGTAGGTGGGAGGTTTCCAGGAATCGTTTGTGAACATAAACGTGAGCTAGGTCACATTCCCTTCCGGTTCAAGGACTGGCTGATGACAGCTGGAACCCCTCTTCTCCTGAGCCGGGTGAGTGGGGCCGAGCTGGCGGTCCTCTCCCCTGTGTGTCTGCAGCCCTGGGAGGAAGCTCTGAGCCACTGTGGGCCGTGGAGGCTGCAGTGACTGACCGGGGCCCAGGACGGTCGCATGGCTGGGGCAGGACATGAGGTGGGGTGATAGCAGCCGGTGGCTGTGGGCCAGATCCTGGCCACAGCTGGCCACAGTCACCCTCACGAGACGAGCCTGGGAGGCGCGTCTTGCTCTTGTCCTTTGGTGCTTAGTGGTGGGCCGAGGCGGGACGGTCGGAGAAGCTGCCCAAGGTCTGTGCTGGCTGTGGAGGAGCCGGGACGCCCACCAAGCTGCATGGCGCCGCCACCTCCGTGCCACACGGCTCCTGCAGACAGCAGACTCCCCCCGCCCCTCCTCATCTACCGACCTTCCCGCCACTGCCTTTATTTTGCCCAATCATGTTTTAATAAATACTCACTCTGAACTTCTAAGGCCCCGGCTGTTCCAGTCACTCGCTGCTTGGCTGTCCGAGGAACAGCAGTGTCTCCGCAGCCATGCCATTAGAGCACCAGGTTCAGCTGGGCATGGGGCTGGCCCTCCTCCAACGCCCGGGGCCATGGGTACGGGATGGCTGCAGGGCTCTCCTGGCCCCAGCACTGGCCCCTGGCCAAGGGCCTTCAAGGGGCTTGAGTCAACGCCAGGAGGCACATGCTCAGGGTGACACCCTGGAGTGCAGAAAAGATAGAATTTTTATTTATATTTACTTTTTATCTTGTCATTTTAAATTCTTATCTTTATATATTTCATAATGTATGTAACAGACATACAGTAAAACCTGTACGTGGGGTATGTGTGTGTGTGTGTGTTCAGGTGGGGTGTGCTTGGTGTGTATTATGATGTATGCGGTATATGTGATGTATGTATGGCGTGTTATGTGTGCGTGTGGTGTATATATGTGCATGTTTGGTATAAATTACGTGTGTGGTATGTGTGTTGTGTATGGGTGTGGTATGTACAGTGTAGTGTGTAAATATATACATGTGGTATGTATAAATTCAATGTGTGGTATGTGTGTAAAAATGTGTGTATAAATTACATATTTGTGTGGGGCAGTGTGTATGATATAGTGTGTGTATAAATTACATATGTGTGTGTGGTGTGATGTGTGTGGTGTGCAAGAAATGTGTGTGGTGTATGTGGTAGTGTGTGTATAAATTATATATGTGTGTGTGTACTGTGTGGTGCGTGTATAAATTATAAATCTGCATGTGTGTGTGAAAAATGTGGATGTGTGTGTGGTCTGTCTGGTGTGGATATGGTGTGTGTATATAAATTATATGAGTGTGGTGTGTGTGTAGTGTGGTGTGTGCATATAAATCATGTGTGGTGTGGCGTGTGTGTATAAATTGATGTGTGTGCTGTGTATAAACTATAAGTGTGTGTGTGTGTGTGGTGTGTGTATATGAATCATGTGGGGGTGGTGTGCGGCATGGTGTGTATAAATTGTATGTGCTTTGTGTGTGTGGTGTGGTGTGTATGACCTGTGTGTGTCAGGGGCCACAGTCAGCCAGGGTGGGCCTCTGGGCAGGCCCTCCCCTCACTGTAGACAGAGACAGCCTCTGGCCTGGGTCCTTTCTGAAACGGCGCCTGTGCCGAGTCCTCCCCATGCCGGCTGAGCCTGGGGCCAGCATTAAGCTGTTTTATTTACTGGGACGTGGTGCTGTCTTCACTGCCATCTGCTCACCAGCGTGCGGTGGAGCCTCGTGAACGCTGCATGTGTGCTGATGTGTGGTGTGTGCTGTTGTGTACTAGCGTTTGCTGATGTGTGGTGTGTGGTGTATGCTCACATGTGTGTGCCGTGTGCTGACACGTTGCATATGCTGGCACGTTGCATATGCTGGCATGCACACTGGTGTGTGGTGTGTGCTGGCATGTAGCGCATGCTGGTATGTGTGTGCTGGTGTGTGGTGTGTGCTGGTGTGTGGTGTGTGCTGGTGTGTGCCGTGTGCTTGTGTGTGGTGTGTGCTGGTGTCTGGTGTGTGCTAGCGTGTGGTGTGTGCTGGTGTCTGGTGTGTGCTGGTGTGTGGTGTGTGCTGGTGTCTGGTGTGTGCTGGTGTGTGGTGTGTGCTGGTGTCTAGTGTGTGCTGGCGTGTGGTGTGTGCTGGTGTCTGGTGTGTGCTGGTGTGTGGCGTGTGCTTGTGTGTGGTGTGTGCTGGTGTGTGGTGTGTGGTGGTGTCTGGTGTGTGCTGGCGTGTGGTGTGTGCTGGTGTCTGGTGTGTGCTGGTGTCTGGTGTGTGCTGGTGTGTGGCGTGTGCTTGTGTGTGGTGTGTGCTGGCGTGTGGTGTGTGCTGGCGTGTGGTGTGTGGTGTGTGCTGGCGTGTGGTGTGTGCTGGCCTGTGGTGTGTGCTTGTGTTGTAACAGGTCTCAGCTTTCACTTCTGATGGGGAGAAGATCCATAGGTGGAAACCCCATACACCAAAGCTTCAGGGTCCTCAGTTTCTAGACGGAAGTGCGAGTCGTGTGGCCCTAGATCGTGGAGAACTGGCGGGCGTGGAAACCTCGCCGTGGGCCCTGCAGCTCCAGAAGGGTCTTTCCTGCTCTGAGGTGCGCCGTCGCCCCCTCCTGGGCGCTGGGAGGCACTGCGGTTGCCCGTGGAAGGCAGGTTTTAATTTTGGTGTTTTGGGTTTTTTTGGCTTACAACACAATGAATTGTTTCTTCCTCATAAAGGTCCATGATGAACCCAGACAGTGCACAGGGCAGACCAGCAGTCCCACGTGGTGGCGTAGGGCCACCCTTCCCTAGCAAGGTGATTCTCTGATAGCTGTGGCAGGGAAGAGGCAGCATCTAGCGCCAGCTGTTAAGGGCTCCCTCACGGAAGCCACTTGTGGGAGGAAGGGATGCGTGTTTTTCTTTTCTTTTTAAGAGAAGACCACATTTTATTTCTGTTCATGTTAATTTGCAATAAAATTTTGTAGAAAATGAATTTAATTTTAATCAGGTTGACTATAAGGCAAGATTTTCTGAATTTTGTATAACTTTGATTTTTTTGAAAGAAAGAATTCACGTTCCAAGAAAACTCGACTATTCAGACACATGAGCCAAATTTTACATCAGATTTTTTTTTTTTTTTTAAAGAAAGATGCAGGGTCTCACTGT